>NC_037344.1:29631519-29937261 GCF_002263795.3 Bos taurus | reverse complement strand
ACTAAGCTAGTCAAGGTGATAGAATTCCAGTTGAGCTATTTCAAATCCTAAAAGATGATGCTGTGAAAGTGCTGCACTCAATATGCCAGCAAATTTGGAAAACTCAGCAGTGGCCACAGGACTGGAAAAGGTCAGTCATCATTCCAATCCCTAAGAAAGGCAATGCCAAAGAATGCTCAAACTACTGCACAATTGCACTCATCTCACACGCTAGCAAAGTAATGCTCAAAATTCTCCAAGCCAGGCTTCAACAGTACATGAACCGTGAACTTCCAGATGTTCAAGCTGTATTTAGAAAAGGCAGAGGAACCAGAGATCAAATTGCCAACATCCAATGGATCATCAGAAAACCAAGAGAGTTCCAGAAAAACATCTACTTCTGCTTTATTGGCTACACCAAAGCCTTTGACTGTGTGGATCATAACAAACTGTGTGAAATTCTTAAAGAGATAGGAATACCAGACCACCTTACCTACCTCCTGAGAATCTGTATGCAGGTCAAGAATCAACAGTTAAAACTGGACATGGAACAACAGACTAGTTCCAAATCAGGAAAGGAGTACCTCAAGACTGTATACTGTCACCCTGATTATTTAACTTATATGCAGAGTACATCATGCAAAATGCAGGGCTAAATGAAGCACAAGCTGGAATCAAGATTGCCAGGATAAATATCAATAATCTCAGATATGCAGATGACACCACACTTAAGGCAGAAAGCGAAGAACTAAAGAGCCTTTTGATAAAGTGCAAGAGGAGAGTGAAAAAGTTGGCTTAAACCTTAACATTCAGAAAACTAAAATCATGGCATCCGGTCCCATCACTTCATGGCAAATAGATGGGGAAACAATGGAAACAGTGACAGACTTTATTTTTTTGGGCTCCAAAATCACTGTAGATGGTGACTGAAGCCATGAAATTAAAAGACACTTGCTCCTTGAAAGAAAAGTTATGACCAACCTAGACAGCTTATGAAAAAGCAGAGACGTTACTTTGCCAACGAAGGTCTGTCTAGTCAAAGCTATGGTTTTTTCCAGTAGTCATGTACGGATGTGAGAGTTGGACCATAAAGAAAGCTGATCGCCAAAGAATTGATGCTTTTGAACTGTGATGTTGGAGAAGACTCTTGAGAGTCCCTTGGACAGCAAAGAGATCCTACCAGTCCATCCTATAGGAAATCAATCCTGACTATTCATTGGAAGGACTGATGCTGAAGCTGAAACTCCAATACTTTGGCCACCTGATGCAAAGTACTGACTCTTTGGAAAAGACCCTGATGCTGGGAAAGACTGAAGGTGGGAGAAGGGGATGACAGAGGATGAGATGGTTGGATGGCATCACCGACTCAATGGACATGAGTTTGAGTACACTCCGGGAGTTGGTGATGGACCGGGAGGCCTGGCGTGCTACAGTCCATGGCGTTGCAAAGAGTCGGACACGACTGAGCAACTGAACTCAACTCGACTCATTGCTATCTAACTTCCCAAGAGAAATGAAATCTATGTCAATACAAAGACCTGTAAACAAATGTTCATAGCAGCTTAATTTTTAATAGTCAGAGACCATTCAAAGAATCATTGTCCATCAACAAAGTATGATATATATATATGCAATGGAATAATACTCAGCAAAAAAAATTGGCAACAGTTTTGATGTAACTGTTCTATATCTTGATGTTGGTGGCACTTACACATCTGTACACATTTGTCAGAACTGGCAGAATAATTCACAGTTTTATATTAATTTAAAAAAAAGAGGGATCTATTCTAAACTTTTTGTGACATTAAAGATTTAATGTTATATTTTAATTCTGTGTTCTTTTCTTTAGTGTTTTAAGATTATTATTAAGGTATAATTTATATTAAATAAATTTTTTGTGCCCTTTTATAGCCAGTCCCTTTCCCTACCCCCAGTCCCTGTAACCACTGATCTGTTTACTGTGCACATGGTTTTTGCCTTTTCTGGAATGTCACATAAGTTGAATCATATGGTAAATAATTTGCATCTGACTTTTTTTAATTAGGAAGTTTAAATATTCAGTTTCACAAATATTCCATGAGTACATTCTTATGGGGAAATGCAAACAGCAAACATAAAGCTAGCATTTTGCTTGACCCTCATACATCAAAACCAGCCCTGTTCTCAGAGCTACCCATTGTTATCAGTTGATGGATATTCTTGGTAACCTTGTATTTATGATCTTGCATGGAAGTAATTCTGTCTGAAATGTTCAGTGTAGATGATACTGTCATACTGCTAGTAGGAATATAAATTGATGCAACCTCTCAGGAGAACAATCTGGCAATATACATTAAAAAATATGTATCCTCTGGTATAGGAATTCAACCTCCAGGAACTTTTCAACTAAGGAAAATATTAGGGATGTACACAAAGATTTTCTTTCTAAGAATATTCTCCACAGCCTTATTTATACCCTGAAAAATTACTGGAAACAAAATACTACATAAGGGAATCTGTTCAATAATATTGCCATTGAAATAATGTTTAGAAAACTGTCTACTGACATGAAAAAATATTCAAGATCATTTTCTGTGGAAAAAGCAGGGTCCAAGACAACAACTACAGAACCAAACAAAACCCCCAAAATACCAATTGTTGGCAAGAATGTAGAAAAATTGGAAGCCCTGTGCACTGTTGGTGGGAATGCAAAGCAGTGCAAATGTTATAAAACACAGCATGGTGGTCTCCGAAAAAAAATAAAAAACAGAACTACCACATGACCGAGCAGTTGATATACTCAAAAGAATTAAGAGACACTTGCAAACCCACGTTCACAGTAGCATCATTCACAACAGCCAAAAAGAGAAAGCAACCCGCATTCACCAACAGATGAACGAACAGACAGAAATTATGGATAATACATACTGTGAAACATGACTTAGCCCCCCAAAGGAAGTAAATTTTGACATATGCCTCAACAGGGATGAACCCAGAGGACACCACAACACAAGCACATTACAAAGGCGAACAAGCCCATCACGACAGGATAAAATAGTGCACGATTTCCCCCATTGTTGTTGTTTACTCACTCAGTCGTGTCCAGCTCTTTGTGACTCCATGGATCGTACCCCATCACACTCCTCTGTCCATGGGATTTCCCAGGCAAGAATGTAGGAGATGCCTAAAGTAGTCATATTCATAAAAACAAAGTAGAAGAGTGAGTGTCAGGGGCTGGGGGAAGGAAGGGTGATGGAGAGTTGTTGTTTTATAGATACTAAGTTTCAGTTTTGCAAGAGGAAAAAGTTCTGATTTGGTTGCGAACAGTGTGAATTGTGCATAATGCTATTGAGCTGTACATTTAACAGTTATTAAGACAGTAAATTTTGTTATGTATATTTCACCATGTAAAATTTTTTAATTAAAATTCTTTCTAAAAGTTTACCTACAGTGAAGCCAAAGAGCTTCCATACCCTCAAAAAGCTTCCAATAAATTTATTAACACCTCATTCTTAAGTGTGAGGACAGTAAAGCATCACAGGAAATATCTTTGACATAAAAGCAGTCAAAACAAATGAACAAGGATGAGTTTGACTTCTTTCACGTAGCATAATTTATTTGAGATTCATTCATTGTCTGTATCAGTAGTTCAGTTCTTTTTACTGCATACAGTAGTCCGCTGTATGAAGTTATCACAGTGTTTATCCATTCCCCGGTTGAGGGATATTTAGGTTATTTCCAGTTTTCCTTAGGTTTTGTTGTGTTGTTTTTTAATTATAAAAGTAATGCATGCATATTGGGTTAAAAAAAAATGCAAGCATGATTACTAAAAACACATATCCTCCTTCCTCATCCCTCTCCACCAGTTCCATCCCCAGTTGTAACTGCTCCAACAGTTTGGAATGTATTCTTCCAGACTCTTTTCTGTACACATACATGAAAGTGAAAGTGTTAGTTGCTTAGTTGTGTCCGACTCTTTGCGACCCCATGCCAGGCTCTTCTGTCCATGGAATTCTCCAGGCAAGAATACTGCAGTGGGTTGCCATTCCCTTCTCCAGGAGATCTTCCTGATCCAGGAATTGAACCTGGGTCTCCTGCATTGCAGGCAGATTTTTTTACCGTCTGAGCCACTGGGGAAGCCCATACATACCCCTGTACAAGCCAATACATATGTATATAACCAGGTGGTGCTAGTGGTAAAGAACCCGCCTTCCAGTGCAGGAGACCTAAGAGATGTGGGTTCAATCCCTGGGTTGGGAAGATCCCCTGGAGGAAGGCATGCCATACACATATTACATATATATATGGGCTTCTCCAGTGGTTCAGATGCTAAAGAATCTGCCTGCAATGCAGGAGACCTGGGTTCAGTCCCTGGGTTGGAAAGATCCCTGGGAGAAGGGAATGGCTACCCATCCAGTATTATTGCTTGGAGAACTGCATGGACAGAGGAACCTGGTGGGCTACAGTCTATGGATCGCACAGAGTAGACGCACTGAGCGACTTAGCACACATGCATGCCTATATATACACACATACATACACATACCATTGGGGGTGCTATTTTTTTATTAGAAATTCTAAACTTTTTATACAAAAACCTTGATTGTCTTGTTCAAGTATTTCTGTAGATTTATAAAAGAGGAATTACTCAAAGGGTATGTGTATTTAATTTTTTTTACATACTATTAAACCCCAAATATGTTGTACCAGTTTGTACTTTCAAAAATAGTATATGGTAATATCAAATATTTTAGATGATCCCTTTCAATCCCTCTTAGGGTAACAAACATTATGTTCTACTCTTAGGTGTCTCTATTCAACAGTATTTTATAAGAATCAAAAATAAGGTTGTTTTCAGTCAAAAATAAATACATAGGCACCTTATGCCTCAATACAAGGACCTATGTTCAGCAAACTGTATTCATTATCTTGTAATAACCTATAAAGGAAAAGAATCTGAAAAAGTATGTATGTGTGTATGTGTAACTGAACCACCTTACTGTACATCTGAAACTGTAAATCAACTGTGCTTCCATAATAAATAAATAAATACCAAAAAGGAGAAACTTCAGTTACTAAGGGATGTAATGTCCATTATAACTGTTGTAGCTTAACTAGGATATTTTTTAAATCATAAAAAATATATATACATATATAAATCCACTGTGGTTTTTCCCCCAGTCTGAGGATTACTATGACATGAGACGGCTATATACAATTTTGGGGTCTTCTCTATTTTACAAGGTAAGTTAAGCTTGACTTTTAAATGTTGTACTGTTCTGTGAACAAACCTAAATTTTCTCAAACTCTTACAGACATGAAAAATGCATTTACCTCTTTTCCTCTGAATGTAGGTACAATAAAATCTGGATCTTAAAACAAGACTTATACCTAATATTTATAAATACATTAAATATTTCAGTTTCATTTCATTTTAAAGCATTTACAAATTTGTAAGAAAGAAACAGTACTCAAAAGAATCAAGTGTATATGAGAAAAGAGCAATACTTTATTTCCTTTTGCAGTTGTGTAGAACTTTCCCTTATCTTCGAAAAGTAACTGTATCTTATTGATAAATTTTCTAAAATGAGGTAGTTAACTTCCATGTAAAGCAAGTTAAGTTTCAATTTAATTCAAAGTTTCAATTCATCAAATGAATTTAAGTATTTTAATTTTGTATATTTTTAAGCACAGAATTAAACATATTGAAAGAGAATCAGACAATACAGAACTGTAAGTGTGAAAAGTCTCGCCCCACCTCAACTCATACTTCTCTGCTTTTCACCTTCAGAATTCAGTTCTTTGTAATTTTGCCAAATTCTCAGACTAATGCTACTTAGAGGTGATCCTGCTTTATGCTAAAGTCTATTACAGACCTAAGTTATTATACATACTTGATGAATAGTTGAAAGAAAACATTTTTGTTATTTCTTTATTCCACTTAAAACTGGAATATTTTAAACCAACTGAAGAAATACCTGTAAAACTCTAAAAAATATATTATAGGATTATTGCTCTATGTCACTAATCAACTTCTATTTTCTGTGGTTCAATTTAAGGGGTATTTGATATGCAGTCATTTGCCTAAGGATGATCTTATTGATATTGCTGTATACTGTCGCCACTATTGCCTACTGCCTTTGGCAGCAAAACAGAGAATTGGTCAGTTGGTAATATGGAGGGAAGTATTTCCTCGACATCACCTCCAGCCTTCTGCAGACTCAAACACTGAAGTCTTTCAGGAACCCGAAGGGAGATATTTTTTGCTAATCGTTGGCTTGGTAAGTTTACCTTCGTTTCTTTCTTGGGTTTGTTTGTTTTTGCCATTTACTGATTGTCTAAATAAATATATAAAAATGATCATTTAAAATTATAAGCATGTCAAATACTAGTATTCAAAAAAGTTACTCTCCTTTATTTCTTTTATTTTATATCCATTTAATACTCATAAAGAAATGGTAATGAACCCCAAGATAAGATTTTAGCAGGTTCTTAAGATTTTTTTGTTCCCATTTCTTTAAAACCAGAGGTTTTATCTTCTAGTTTGTTTTGGGAAATAGAAAGACATGAAAAGGATATAGAATCAGAAATGATAAATATGTGATTGAAAATGAAAGGATACCACGGATGAAGGCTCTTTGAAGGCTACCTTAGGGGAGTCCATGTGCCAGAAGTGGCAGCTGATGGTGTATCAGGATAAGGCAGTGTGAGATTTGTTTTCAAGGGTCATCAAGTAGCCTTGAGGATAACTAAGAAGAGGAGGGAGGAGTTTTTAATAACCATCACATAATTATGCCACATGCCCATATCTGTTTGTTGTTCAGTCGCTAAGTCATGTCTGACTCTTTGCCACCCCATAGCTGCAGCATGCCAGGCTTCCCTGTCCTTCAGTATCTCCTGGAGTTTGCTCAAACTCATGTCTATTGAGTTAGTAATGCCATCCAACCATCTCATCGTCTGTCGTGCCCTTCTCTTCCTGTCCTCAAACCTTCCTAGCATCAAGGTATTTTCGAATGAGTTGGCTGTTTGCATCAGGTGGCTGAAGTATTGGAGCTTCAGCATCAGTCCTTCCAATGAATGCTCAGGGTTAATTTCCTTTAGGATTAGACTGGTTTACTGTCTCCTTGCTGTCGAAAGGGCTCTCAAGAGTCTTCTCCAGCACCACAATTTGAAAGCATCAGTTCTTCAGCACTGTTTAGTATTCATAAATTTATGCATGCCTGTTACATACATATATTTTCATGTAGCTAAACCTGTATTAGCAGAGACATTACTTTGCCAACAAAGGTCCGTCTAGTCAAGGCTATGGTTTTTCCAGTGGTCATGTATGAATGTGAGAGTTGGACTATGAAGAAAGCTGAGCAACGAAGAATTGATGCTTTTGAACTGTGGTGTTGGAGAAGACTCTTGAGAGTCCCTTGGACTGCAAAGAGATCCAGCCAGTCCATTCTGAAGGAGATCAACCCTGAGATTTCTTTGGAGGGAATGATGCTGAAGCTGAAACTCCAGTACTTTGGCCACCTCATGTGAAGAGTTGACTCATTGGAAAAGACTCTGATGCTGGGAGGGATTGGGAGCAGAAGAAGGGGACGGCAGAGGATGAGATGGCTGGATGGCATCACTGACTCAATGGACATGAGTCTGAGTGAACTCCGGGAGTTGGTGATGGACAGGGAGGCCTGCCGTGCTGCGATTCATGGGGTCGCAAAGAGTTGGACACGACTGAGTGACTGAACTGAACTGAAACCTGTATTAATTTTTTTTTTCTTATAGAGACATTACATGTTATGTGTACTATTAGAAGCTGGAGGCTGTGCATCCAGAGCCATTGGGAATCCTGGACCAGATTGTATATATGTGGATCAGGTCAAAACAACTCTTCACCAGCTGGAAGGGGTAGATTCCCGCATAAATGAACGGCTAGCTTCTTCTCCAACCCCCTGCTTGTCTTGTGCTGACTGGTTCCTCGCTGGGTCACATGAAAAATTAGATAATTTAACCACCTCACCTATCCTCAGTAGGCTGCACGGTGCTTCCAGGGTCGCAACCTCTCCAACATGCAGAAGAACTCTTTTCAGTGACTATTCCTTAAAGACACGTAAGCCCAGTCCATCCCGAAGTGGAGGGCCTGACAGTGGTCTTGAAGGTGAAGGTGTCGGTCTGAGCCCCCACACTACGGAATCTCAGGGTTCTCATGGTTCAGAAGAAACTGGGGCCTTGCTTAAGGTATGTGTTCATTCCTATGTGTACATTCTAGGAGCTAAACTGTCTTCAAGGGAATTTTTAATGACAAACCCGTCTTCATTTGTACTAGTGGTGGTTTTTGTCACTGTTGGCAAACCAATGACTTAGGGCCAAGAGAGAAAGAAATACCAAGTAATAAAACATTGGAGAACTGTCACATCCTTGCACATGTGTTACTGCGGTTCCTGCTAGCATAGGATAAGCCAAGAGGTACAAGTTAGCATTTAAAATGTTTAAAGGAAATGTTGGCAGGAAGGGGGACCCCTTCCAGGGTCCAAGAGGGGGCTCGTGTCTAACACCTGGAAATGAATTATCTGAAGAGACACATGCTGATGAAATAAGAGACTTTACTGGAAAGGGGCTCCCTGACAGAGAACAGCAGGCAGCAGGGTAAGGGAACCCAGGGAGCACTTCTCTGCCACATGTTTTGCAGTCTCAGGTTTTATGATGTTGGGGTTGGTTTCCAGGTTGTCTCTGGTCAGTGATTCTAACTCAGGATCCTTCCTGGTGGCGTGTACATCACTCAGCCAAGATGGATTCCAGCAGGGATTCTGGGATGTTGGTAGGACATATGGACTGGTGTCTCCTCTCTCCTTTTGACCTTTCCCAAATTCTTCCAGTTGGTGGTAGCCTGTCACTTCTGCATTCCTTACTAGGACCCCTCTTGTCAGATAACTCATGCAAGTAGTTAACTACTGTTGTCTGGCCAGGGTGGGTGGTTTTGATCAGCCATTCCCCTAACAGAAACATTGAAAATAATAAGTAGTTCTCCTTGAAAGATTTCTAGTTTTACATTATATCTTCTGTTTGATTTCCATTCTTAGATATAAACAGATCTACTTATAATACTTTTCAGGTCACTAAAAAGAAGTCTGCTCTTCCAAATCCGTTTCATTTGGGGAACCTGAAAAAGGACCTTTCAGAAAAAGAACTGGATATATATAACACAGTAAAGTAAGACACTTCCTTGTTTCATTCTTTTTCACTTAACTCTCTGTCTTCGAGGAAATTTTACAGTGAAAAAGTGCAGTTCCATAACATATAGATTTTATTCAGCAAATATGATATGTCTTATATATGAAAGAAGATAGCTATGCTATTTCCCTGATATTTTTCATTGTGCATCTAAGAAACATAAGAAATAAAAAAGACAAAGTAGTATTTCAAAATGTAAAAGTTTCCATTTATGTCTCTTCCACAGGTAGCCTCCCTTTTGTGTGTCTAATTTTTAAATTAGTTTACTGTTTTTAGACTCTCATGGATGCTGTGGTTTTATAGATACTCCTTAGCTCTGAGTACTCATTCCCAGTGCTTGAGAGTGTTGGTTGCTAATGGCTCATAGTGAAGTCCCCCTACCCTGGCCTTGTCCAACTTGGAAGTTTATTAACTCCGCCAATCTTACAACCTCTCCCTAGGAGTAACATCTAATGACTAATCGATAAGTGAGTACAGGCTTAGCCCCTATTAAATTCAACAAAACTCTGAAAAGCCATCCATGAAAAGCCATCCAAGTTTCAAACATCCTGGCAGTATCTGCTGAGTCCTGCAGTCCTCAACTGGAGCTCAGTTCAGCTTTTCCCTCTGCTCAGTCCTGCTTCCTTCTTGCTTACCCCCACAGCTATTGTCCCCAAAAGTCCTCCCTAATAAACTTCCTCCCTGCATATCTCCCTATCAGAGTCTAGAGCCAGGGAATTGACCTATGACACCCTCTTTAGGAAATAGGTAAAAGTAAATAGGGAATTCTGATGTGAAAGGTGCTGAGTGGGAGGAGCATGTTTAGAACTTAATCTGTCTATAATTATTAAAATATGAACTGTTAAAAATTCACTTCTTGTTGTGCAGCAGCTATTATGTGGTGACTTGCAGGGCTTCCTTCCTAAGCTTTGTATGGTATTATGATAGCATGCATCAGAGAAGGCAATGGCACGCCATTCCAGTACTCTTCTTGCCTAGAAAATCCTATGGATGGAGGAGCCTGGTGGGCTGCAATCCATGGGGTTGCTAAGAGTCAGACTCGACTGAGCGACTTCACTTTCACTTTTCACTTTCACACATTGGAGAAGGAAATGGCAACCCACTCCAGTGTTCTTGCCTGGAGAATCCCAGGGATAGGGGAGCCTGGTGGGCTGCCATCTATGGGGTCGCACAGAGTCGGACACGACTGAAGTGACTTAGCAGCAGCAGCACACTTTCATTAGAGCAAGCAGACATGTACAAATCGAATTCACATTAAAAGAAAAAAAAAGCTGTTCAATATTACTCGGACATAAAAAGGAACACATTTGAATCAGTTCTGGTGAGGTGGATGAACCTAGAGCCTGTTATACAGAGTGAAGTAAGTCAGAAAGAGAAAAACAAATATTGGGGATTTCCCTGGTGGTCCAGTGACGAAGACTCTGTGCTCCCAATGCAGGGGGGCCTGGATTCGGTCCCTGGTCAGGGAACTAGATCCCACATGTCACAGCTGAAGATCCTGCATGCCGCAACAAAGACCCAGTGCTAACAAATAAATAAATTTTTAAAAATATTGTATATTAACACATATATATGGAATCTAAAAAAACAGTGCTGATGAACCTATTTGTAGGGAAGGCTTAGAGACACAGACATAGAGAACAGATTTATGGATACAGCGGGAGAAGAGGGTGGGACGAACTGAGAGAATAGCATGGAAACATATACATCACCATGTGTAAAAATACGTAGCTAGTGGGAAGTTGCTGTTTAACACAGGGAGCTCAACGCAGCACTCTGTGACAACCTAGAGGGGTAGGATAAGGTGAGGGGCTGGGAAGAAGTGAGGGGACATATGTATACTTAGGGCTGATTCACATCGTTGTATGGCAGAAACCAACACAACATTGTAAAACAATTACCCTCCAATTAAAAATAAATTTTTAAAAAGACATTTTAGAGCTACCACCTTCTTAATCATTGAAATGTTTTATATTAAGTTCATATATATGTTTCACAGAGTTGTCAGGAAAAACTTTTTTCATAAAGTCAGGGCAAAAACAAGGTAATTTGTCTTCATAAAATAATGCATTGAAAATCTAACGTGTTAAAATTTGGAATTTAATGTGATGTTTAATATATTATATTCACTAAAAATTTATAACACATTTTAACATCTGAAAAAATAAATTCTTCTGCAATGAAAAAAAAATATTTAGTAGTTAAAGAAAATTAGTTATTTTAAAAAACAAAAATATTTTTTAAACAAAGAAATCTAAATCAAACCTCTGGTGGAAGCCTGTAATAACTTCCCCAATCCCTAATCTTCCATTTAACAAAAACTACTGCTCTGAATTTTTATTACCTCTGTATATTATTTTAATATGTATGTATATATATGTTATTTGGGCTTTATATCTTGGAAAATATTTTGGAAATATTGGAAAAAGGTTATATTGTATTGGAAATATTGGAAAAAGGTTATATTGTAACAATATAAATTTATAATTGTTTTTAAACATAAATATGTGATGTAAATCATAGGCTCTCCTATTTAAAAGGATGCTACAGAGGCATATTTATTCTCCTTACTGACTTGGAAAGATGTTCAAACTATATAGTTAATTTAAAAAGTGTGATATAGACCGGGGTGTAATATACTATCCTAATTTGTTTCGTAAAATAAAAATATATAATATACTAAATAATATGTGGAAAATATTCCACTCAGTAAACAAGTCTTATCCATTCTGCATTCTAGTAATTCTTGAATCCACCCAGCACCTAATAATTGTACCCTAGTTCAAGCTCCTGTTCTCTCACCTGGTTATACTGCAACCAGTTCTCAATTCCCATCCTATCCTGAATCTATCCTCTGCTATAGGAGTGACCTTTCTGAAGAACAAATCCGATTTAATCTGCATGTTTTAAAAATAAATACTTGTCCTTCCATTGGGTAATTGCTTATTTGATGATTTTTAAACTTTCAGTTTATACACTGAGTGAGTTAATATACACTGAGTTAATTTATGATTTTCAAGAACCAGAGGTGCTCATTGTGTTGTGGGATTGTTCTGAGAGAAAACTAAAGAAGTTAATATAAATTTTAATTCTAAACCTCCCTAAATATGAACATTACTAATAACTTTTTAAAAGAATCATTCCTTTTCTGTACCTTTTCTTGAATATGAAAACCTCAGAATTAAATGGTATGTTTTCAATTATTTTCTTTTTGAATAATTACAGTTTTTGTATTTTGATTATTTTTTACTTAATTGAAAAAATACCAGCCACCAGTTGTTAATGAACCCACCACCCTATGGAAAAGTATGAGAAAAATTTATAGATGATCTCCTTCCCTGCCTATCTTTGGCCTCTCTAAAGAAAACCAAAACCATTAGTTAGTGATAAAAAGTTATTCTGATCTTGCTGCCTAATTAACAGTTTAACAGGAGGCGCTGATGGGGGATTTTGGTCCATATGTTTACAGACTGACAATCAGGAAAAAGCAAGGTGTAGTAGAGCAGGCCTCAGAATCAGCTAAGCTCTGACACTGAGCTGTGTGACCTCAAACAAGTTAATCCAAGTCCTCTGAACATTGATTTTGGTTAAAATGAGGATGAAGTGAAGTTGCTCAGTTGTGTCTGACTCTTTGTGACCCTGTGGACTATAGCCTACCAGGCTCCTCTGTCCATGGGGTTTTCCAAGCAAGAGTACTGGAGTGGATTGCCATTTCCTTCTCTAGGGGATCTTCCTGACCCAGGGATTGAACCCAGGTCTCCCACACTGTAGGCAGGTGCTTTACCATCTGAGCCACTAGACTCCCAAAATGAGGATAGTAGTAGTTACTGTCTTACAGGGTAATTATGAGAATTAAGCCTAAGATATTTTAAAGCACCTACCCTGGCACACAGAGGGCATTCGGTATATGATAACTATTACCATTATTTCATTGTCACTGCTACTGTTCTTTACTCTTCTTACCACTGGTAGAAATAAGCAGTACTTATAGGTTCTGCTGGAGTCTCAAACCCCAGTAGGGGAAGAAAGGATAGAAAAGAATGGAGAAGTGAAAATAGTAAGAGAACATGTAAGAGACTGTAATGATGAAAAGTAGTGGAATACTTCTAGTAATGCCATGGATTCTAGAATGTCAACTCAGCTTTGTAGTTGGTAATACTGATTTTATTTTTCTTCAGGATGGTCCATTTGACTGTCATAGTAAGAGACTATTGCTACTAAGCTACTAACTGAAAATCTTAGTTTGTTGGAATGTGTTTTTGTATGTGGTGCACCCTAGACTGATACCTTGTTTATGGCTTGTAGATATCTGGGCCAGACTCAGGCTGAGTTATTCATTACCAACCATGGAAAAAGAGGGCTTTAGCCAGTTTGGGTTGTTTAGCAAGGGGATGATTAAGTTACTTGCAAATGAATTAGTGTTTATCCTTGAATAACATGTAGTATTTGCCTCCATTAAGGGAACTGATAAATAACCCTAGCCTGTATTTTAGATAAGGAGGAAGTGGGAATTTCAATGTTTGGCCTAGTTTTTTTTCCCTAATTATACTAATGTTCTATTGTAGTTAGAAGCTTATTAGACATCTACAAAATTCAAAACGAAGCAACATTTTTAAGTTTACTCTAATATCTCTCTAATTCCTTTTTTTTCAAGACTGACATCTGGTCCTGAGAACACACTTTTCCATTATGTTGCCTTAGAAACAGTGCAAGGGATCTTCATTACTCCTACCCATGAAGAGGTGGCACAGCTGAGTGGCTCGATCCACCCTCAACTGATAAAGAATTTCCATCAGTGTTGTCTCTCCATTCGTGCAGTTTTCCAGCAGACGGTGGCTAAAGAGGTAGGGCACTGCTATAAATATAGCTCTCTGTCAATTTTACTTCTAGATCTCTAAATATTCTGTCTGAAACTCTTTAGCAATAACTATTTTCATTTAATTTTTTTAATAGTCATTCCATCTAATTTGAATGCCAGAGGATTATATTCACTGTACTTAACTTTAAAACTTTCTTTCATAATTCTGAGTTTGATGTCCCAGATTACTGTTTCAGGAAATGGTGGGCCTGTGTGTTTCTATAGCAAAATAGAATATAGTAGTTTGTAATGTAAACTTGCCTCCCATATTTGATATCTGTGATTCAGCCATTATTTGGACATTTATCTCTACCATTTTGTAACTGAAAATTTTTTACGTTTTCAAAGGCAGGATAAGGTATCTGGAATATAAAGGAATAAAGAACAGAATTTACACAATAGTGTTATATATGTTTTAGCCACTTGGTTGGTTGCTTGCTTGCTTTTCAATCCAGAATGAAGTTTTATTTAATATTGTACCTCCAGAAAAGTAGTCATGTTGTATACAATTAAAATCTCAATTACATAGTTTTAATAGCAGGGAAAGATAAGTATTAAATTTCTTGAGAAAGATAAATATATATAAGTTTATTTGTGACTGGTCAAACATCATACTGCCAAAAAAACAAAATAAAGAAGACTGGAAAATGAATGTAATGTGTATAGCAATACATGCACCAAGGTTGCTAAATTTGTGAAGAACTTAGGTGTAACGGTGGAAGAACATTGGGCTGGGAATAAGGACTCCTAGACTGGGCCTCAACTTTTCCTATTTCCTCAGTTATAAAGTGAATGAGCTGAATTATATAATCTCTTAGGACTCATTCAGCAGTGAAACTCTTTGTCTTATAGGATTTCTTCTTCGAGCTACCAGAAATTGGTATTCGGCAAAATGTTATGTTTGACTGTGTATCTCTGTGTGCTTTGCATTCTTATGCTCCTCCTTTCCTGTTTAACATACTAATAGATTCTGTAAGGTTCATTTCATTAACTTACTTAGTAATATAAATTAGCCTTTCCCCTATTATTTAAACTTAGAGGTACCTACCATTTTCCAGATACTACTCAAGATGCTGGGGATACAGCAGTGAACAAAAAGTCTCTTTCATCATGAAGTCTATATTCTAGCAGGGGAAGCTAATGAATTAGCAAGCAGTTTAATATATCAGGTAGGGTAAGTTTCAACAGCAATTATAACAAAACAGAGTCAAGGATGAGAGGTAGTGGTTACTATTTTGAAAGATCCCTCTGATCATGTCAAGTAATATTTGAACAAACACCAGAAGGAATTGAGGGACAAAGCCATGTGGCAAATGTGGAGGCTGAGCTTCCAGACAGAAGGAACAGCCAGTATACAGCCATGGAGGTAGGATGGCTGAGAGCGCGCAGGAGCAGCCTGAGTCAGGAGGAGAGCAGTAGGAGTTGAGATGGCAAAAGCAGCAGGACTGGGTCATGCAAGGCCTGATAGGCTAAGGACCTTTTGAGATTTATCCGGAAGAAGATGGGAAGTTCCTGGGTAGTTCTGGGAAGAGCAAGGACATGTTCCTTAGTTTTCAAAGGATCACTCAGGCTACTCTGAACAAGCTTGCAGGGTAGATAGAGAGGGTGGTAGGCAAGGATCTGTGGAAATTCTCAAAGCAAGAAATATCAGTGGGTTTTGGATCTTGCAGATATAATGGAGGATGAGGAGGATGAGCCAAAAGGATTTGTGTCTTCAATAAGCATTTTGAAAGAAGAAGAATCAAGGATCACTCCACTGTTTTGGCCTGAGCCTTACAGAAAGTCTTTATATTCCAAGTGGGTCATTGGTTTACTAATGATTTTATCAGTGAGAAATTTAGAGAGTATGCTTCAAAGGAAAAATACTACTTTAAGTGTATGTGTTTTAAATACATTATAAAATCATCTACTCATTTAGTAACTCATTAGTAATCTATTCATTAAGCATCTACTGTGTACCCAAACACAACTGCTTTCAAGGAATACAGAGATGAACGGCATATAGTCTCTGCCCTGGGAAAAAGATTCTAATGTACTGGGGAAGAAAAACCTATAAACTGCTAATATAGTATAAATATTAATAAGGTGAGGCTGTGAAACAAATGTGTCCTTGGAGAGTCAAGAGAAACTTTATCCGTGAAGTCTCTTGTAGGAGACGGCATTTAAAGTATGAGGAAGAGTGGAAATTTTCCTGCAGGTAAAGAGAAAGAAGAATGTCATCGTGGGCACTTATGGTATTAGGATCAGCCAGTTCAAATCTATATATGAAAACATTTAAAGCAGCACTATTAATACCAGCCAAGACTAATAATACCTATTAATTTACAGAAAAAGAAAGCACTAAATGGTAAAGATCATTCAGGTTCAACAAATTCAGTGTCTTCTCTGAACCCTGTGAAAGAACATGGTGTATTGTTTGAATGCTCACCTGAAAACTGGACTGATCAGAGGAAAGCACCACCAGTTATGGCTTACTGGGTAGTAGGGTAAGTGGAAGAAAATATTTTTAAATGTTAAAAAGGGGGTAAAGGAGATAAACATTTTAAGATATAAGCATGGATTTATTGCTGCTTGTAATGCAGAAGATGTGGGTTTGATCCCTGCGTCAGGAAGATCCCTTGGAGGAGGAAATGGCAAAACACTCCAGTATTCTTGCCTGGGAAACCCCATGGACAGAGGAACCTGGCAGGGTACAGTTCATAGGGCTGCAAAAAGTCAGACATGACTGAGCAACTGAACACAACACACACCATGAGTTTATTAACATAATTCTAATATTTAGTGTATTTTAGAATTCTGCTTACTAAATAACGCCTTTAAAATTCTTCCCAAGTCTTTTTTTTTATCAAAAAAAAAAAAACAAACTAATTCACTTATCTTACAACATTGTACTAGTAAGACACTAAAAGGTAATGAGTTCATACCCATTGCTATTTCCTTCTGTCTCTAACTTTTTTCTCTCCCTCTTTCCTCCTTTCTTTCCCCTTCCCTTCCCTCTCTTCCCCCTGTCCCCAACCAGCTACAAGACCTGGCCCTATCTGTCCCCCGGCCACCTCTGTGTTTCCACCTCCTGTCGCTCTCTTCCTCCAGCCACTGTGCACAGCCACACTGGCACCAGCTGAACTCTGTTCCTGCTGTTCCTTCCATGTGGGATGTTCTACTTAACCTTTGCCTATCTGGCTCCTCGATATTCAGACCAGTGGTATCATCTCCTGTCAAAGAGACCAACTGTCATCTCTCTCCTACATTAAAGTTATTCTCTCCCCTATCACCCCTTTAATTTTCTTGTTTATCATCTTTCTGTCACTGGAATGTCAGTTTTATGAGATCAGGAATTGTATCTGCCTTGTCCCCCACTGGCACAACACCTGACACAAGTCACTTGATAAATATGTAAGGATTAGTAAATGGAGCTGTGCTTGGCAAAATATATGTGGTGATGCTTAGGTGGGCTGGCAAACACAAAGAAAAAGACACAGTCATTGCATCTGATGATCTTACATCCAGCAGAAGAAATATGAAACATGCTTAAATATCTATGTACTTATGGATGAATATTCTATGGAGAGAGAGAGACAGATATAGCTGGCTATATTTTAACTTTTTTTAAAGGTCAGTCTCCCAAGGCAATAGAAATAAAAACGAAAGAAGCAAATGGGACATAATCAGACTTACAAGCTTTTGTACACAAAAGAAAAACATAAAAAAAAAAGAAAAACAGAAAGACAACCTATGAAAAGGGAGAAAATATTTACAAATTATGTAAACAACAAAGGCTTAATCTTCAAAATACACAAACAGCTCATACAACTCAACAACAAAAAACCCAATTGAAAAATGGGTCAGTTCAGTTCAGTCGCTCAGTCGTGTCCAACTCTTTGCGACCCCATGAACCACAGCACACCAGGCCTCCCTATCCATCACCAACTGCCGGATTCTACCCAAACCCATGTGCATTGAGTCAGCGATGCCATCCAACCATCTCATCCTCTGTCGTCCCCTTCTCCTCCTGCCCCCAATCCCTCCCAGCATCAGGGTCTTTTCCAATGAGTCAGTTCTTCACATCAGGTGGCCAAAGTACTGGAGTTTCAGATTCAATATCAGTCCTTCCAATGAACACCCAGGACTGATCTGCTTTAGGATGGACTGGTTAGATCTCCTTGCAGTCCAAGGGACTCTCAAGAGTCTTCTCCAACACCACAATTCAAAAGCATCAGTTCTTTGGCGCTCAGCTTTCTTCACAGTCCAACTCTCACATCCATACATGACTACTAGAAAAACCATAGCCTTGACTAGATGGACCTTTGTTGGCAAAGTAATGTCTCTGCTTTTGAATATGCTATCTAGGTTGGTCATAACTTTCCTTCCAAGGAGTAAGCGTCTTTTAATTTCATGGCTGCAGTCACCATCTGCAGTGATTCTGGAGCCCCAAAAAATAAGGTCAGCCACTGTTTCCCCATCTATTTGCCATGAAGTAATGGGACTGGATGCCATGATCTTAGTTTTCTGAATGTTGAGCTTTAAGCCAACTTTTTCACTCTCCTCTTTCACTTTCATCAAGAGGCTCTTTAGTTTTTCTTTGCCTTCTGCCAAAAAGGTGGTGTCATCTGCGTATCTGAGGTTATTGATATTTCTCCCAGCAATCTTGATTCCAGCTTGTGCTTCTTCCAGCCCAGCATTTCTTATTATGTACTCTGCATATAAGTTAAATAAGCAGGGTGACAATATACAGCCTTGATATGCTTCTTTTCCTATTTGGAATCAGTCTGTTGTTCCATGTCCAGTTCTAACTGTTGCTTCCTGACCTGCATACAGGTCTCAAGAGGCAGGTCAGGTGGTCTGAAAAATGGGTAGAAGACTTTAATAGACATTTCTCCAAAGAAGACATACAGATGGCCCGTAGGCACATGAAAAATGCTCAGCATCACTGATTATTAGAGAAATGTAAATCAAAACTATGATGAGGTACCACCTCATACCAGTCAGGATGGCCATCATTAAAAAAGTCAACAAATTCTGGAGAGGGTGTGCAGAAGAGGGAACACACCTACACTGTTGGTGGGAATGTAAGTTGGTACAACCACATGGAAAACAGTATGGAGGTTTCTCAGAAAACGAAAAATAGAATTACCATATGATCCATCAATCCCACTCCTGAGTATACACTCAGATAAAACTGTAATTCAAAAACATACACGCACCTCTGTGGAAACAACCTAAATATCCATTGACGAATGAATGAAGAAGATGCAGTATGCACAACGGAATACTACTCAACCACAAAAAAGAAAATAATGCCATTTGTAGCAATATGGATGCAACTATAGACTATCATACTAAGTGAGGCAAGTCAGAAAGGGAAAGAAAATACTATATGGTATCACTTGTATGTGGAATTTAAAATATGGCACAAATGAACCTATCCACACAACAGAAAACAGACTCAGAGATCATACTTATGGGCGAGGGGTAGGGGGAGAGAATGGATGGGAATTTGAGGTTGGTAGATGCACACCGTTACATTTAGAATGATCAACAACAAGGTCCTACTGTATAGCACAAGGGACTATATCCAATCTCCTGGTATAAACCATAAGGAAAAGAATACTATAAAAAAAGATTGTATATGTGTAAAACCGAGTCACTTCACTGTATAGCAGAGATTGACACAACATTGTGACATTGTGACACCACTGTACTTCTATAAAAAGTAAATTAGGACAGTGCCTAGTGAAGTTAGGTGACTTTTACACCTTTTATGATGACTACTTTTGGTGGAGTTGAAATGCTGTTTTCATTCTGCATTTGTGTAGTTCGGTGCTTTGTTCAAAGTTAAGTGTTTTCAGAAAAGTATGTTTTGCATGTATTTTTTTACAGTCTAAAATTTTGACTGCTGAGAAGTTTCTATTGTACAGAACTTCATTTAAATGGTTTTTCTACTGAATCCAGGGTATTCTGAAGATCGAAGCCTGTGTGTAAAATGCTACCAAATGGCAAAAAGCAACAATAAAGTTTGGTTTTTACTTTTCTTTCTAACATATCAATGCTTAGCAGAACTATTCAGATTAGATTGTCAGTAGTAAATTAAAGACAAAAATGCCCGTTCTCCTCGAGTCCATGAAACATACCATACTTAATATACCTGCAATTAAGTGATAAAAATTACGCTCTGTAACTCTATACTGCTAGTGTTAAAAACTAAAGATCTTTCAATACAGCAAATGCTTAATGCTTATATAAATGTGAATTTGTCAGCCTTTATGTAATCTGTATTATATATAGCAGGGAATAAGATGAGTTACACAATGTATGCCTTAAAAAGGCTATTTCTTAAAGCTGTTAGAAGGGGCTAATGGTATTTCAATTAGTTATCAGCAAGTGACAATACATTCCACCACAAATGTACTCTTGTTCTTCTAGCTTTTAAGACTTTATGGAAAAACTGGGTGCTTCAGAGTTTTGAGAAAAAAGAAGGGAACACTACACCTGTGTTGTGGATGATCTGAAGACTTTGCCTGTTCTTTTTTTAAATATTACTTTCAGGTCCTTTGCTTACCAAAGGAGGCCCAATTTCACTCAAATGTTTTGATAACTGTGTTTAAATAAATGCAAATGAAAAGACTAAAAAAAAAAAAAAAGAAGTAAATTAGGTAATACAACCACACACTCTGGAAATTCTGAAAAAGGGGAGGAAATCTGAGATTACAAAGAAAAGCTAAGAGATTCCATTTGATCTGCTTTAGGAAATGAATTGGATTTGGATAGCACATTCTAGGTAAAGGATGGGATGAATAAAGACCCAAACAAGGAAAATCACAAGGCTTGGTTGTGAGTAGACTGGTTTGCTAGGATGGTAGAGGAATGGCATATACAAAGATGAAGTGAAAGATAAAACTAGAAAGCTGTTAGGATCACTGCAGAGAGCCTTCAAATATTGAACTACTGATAGTTCTTTGAGTTGGGGTAGAGAGTTGGTGGAGGAAGGAGCACAGAGTTGGGTGGTACTAATGTTACTCGACACCTACCGTGTAGTACTAAGCTGTATGAGAAATGCTTTACAAATGTTATCCAAAGCAGTAATTCCCATGTGCTGATCCACAGGATTTAGAATCAGCTGAGTCACATTAACCAGGGCTTCCCTGATGACTCAAATGGTAAAGAATGTGCCGGCAATAGGGGAGACCCGGGTTTGATCCCTGGGTTGGGAAGATCCCCTGGAGAAGGGAATGGCTGCTGCTGCTGCTGCTACCCAATCCAGTATTCTAACCTGGAGAAGTCCATGGTCAGAGGAGCCTGATGGGCTACAGTCCACAGGGTTGAAAAGAGTCAGACATGACTGATTGAGTCACTTATTAAAATCAGAAATGCCTGTACCCCATCTCAGACCTACTGAACTAGAATCTATGGGAGTGGAACTCTGTATGTTTAGTAAACTCACTTGTGATTCTGATGTATAACCAGCCACGCTTGGGAGCATCAACATGATCTAAACTCAGTGTATAGTGATCAGCGCTGTGTTATTGGAAGATCAAGCTGGGAGCCAAATGGAATGGTGTGGACATGAGAGAGAATAGAGATAAGAAAACCAGTTAGGCACACGTGCAGGTGTATGCTGCTGCTGCTGCTGCTGCTAAGTCACTTCAGTCGTGTCCAACTCTGTGCGACCCCATAGACGGAAGCCCACTAGGCTGCCCTGTCCCTGGGATTCTCCAGGCAAGAACACTGGAGTGGGTTGCCATTTCCTTCTCCAATGCATGAAAGGGAAAAGGGAAAGTGAAGTCGCTCAGTCGTGTCCGACTCTTAGTGACCCCATGGACTGCAGCCTACCAGGCTCCTCCGTCCATGGGATTTTCCAGGCAAGAGTACTGGAGTGGGGTGCCATTGCCTTCTCCGATGCAGGTGTATAGTAGAGCCATAACTACATTCACAACTGGAATTGAAAAAATCAATAGGTGTTGAATTATGATGATGCTGATCTATACAGAATAGAGAAATTAAAGGAAGTCAGAAATGGTTTAATGTTTTGTATACATTAGTATTGATTAAAAAGACTAAAATTTTAACTTTAAGAAAATCTAAGTTCAATGTTAATCCCAATTCGATGTCTAATAACTATTGTACTTAGAATGATGGTACATCATTGACTATATAATAATAATAACTAACATTTTAAAATTAAGGAATATGACTATAGAAATTTTTACACTCTGAAAAAATAAATGTAATTGACCTAATGCAGAGTACATCATGAGAAACGCTGGGCTGGAAGAAGCACAAGCTGGAATCAAGATTGCCAGGAGAAATATCAGTAACCTCAGATACGCAGATGACACCACCCTTATGGCAGCAAGTGAAGAGGAACTAAAAAGCCTCTTGATGAAGAGGAGAGTGAAAAGTTGGCTTAAAGCTCAACATTCAGAAAATGAAGATCATGGCATCCGGGCCCATCACTTCATGGGAAATAGATGGGGAAACAGAGGAAACAGTGTCAGACTTTATTTTTGGGGGCTCCAAAATCACTGCAGATGGTGACTGCAGCTATGAAATTAAAAGATGCTTACTCCTTGGAAGGAAAGTTACGACCAACCTAATAGCATATTGAAAAACAGAGACGTTACTTTGCCAACAAAGGTCCGTCTAGTCAAGGCTATGGTTTTTCTAGTAGTCATGTATGGATGTGAGAGTTGGACTGTGAAGAAAGCTGAGCATCGAAGAATTGATGCTTTTGAACTGTGGTGTTGGAGAAGACTCTTGAGACTCCCTTGGACTGCAAGGAGGTCCAATCAGTCCATTCTAAAGGAGATCAGTCCTGGGTGTTCTTTGGAAGGAAAGATGCTAAAGCTGAAACTCCAGTACTTTGGCCACCTCATGCAAAGAGTTGACTCATTGGAAAAGACTCTGATGCTGGGAGGGATTGGGGGCAGGAGGAGAAGGGGACGACAGAGGATGAGATGGCTGGATGGCATCAGCGACTCGATGGACGTGAGTTTGAGTGGACTCTGGGAGTTGGTGATGGACAGGGAGGCCTGGCGTGCTGCAATTCATGAGGTCGCAAAGAGTCGGACATGACTGAGCAACTGAACTGAACTAAACTGAAGGCATAGATTATTTAATTATAAATCTAGCTGCATTTCCCCCTAAATCTGTAGATTTAGACTAGTGATTGAATTTATGACTTATTCTTTCAGAAACCAAAAAAATGTAGTAAAATATATTGGAGAGTTGGAGTTTTTTCCTTCTTGGAATTTCTGAAATTAATATGTTCTTTTTCTCTACAGGAGACTCTTTCTTCATCCCAAACTTCAAGAACTTTATGTCTGTTTTCATGACTCAGTTACAGAAATTGCCATTGAAATGGCTTTTAAACTGTTCTTTGGATTAACCTTGTAGCTGTATTTTCTTGATGCATAGCAACACTGTGCATAGACCATCAAGCAGGGTTAGAACTGCTGAGATCTGTTCACAAAGAGATAAGGTTTAACTTATTTTCACTAATCAATACTGAGCATAAGGCTGATGAAGACTGAGATGATACGCTGCTGGATTTGATGCACTAAATCTTATTCTGAGACTTTTGAAGAAAATACTTGATCAAAATATGAAAAAGAGATTGTTAACTTATTTTCCATTTTGGTATATAACATTAATTTATTTACTGATTTGAAATAATGTGATGTGTTTTATGTAAAATTAATATAAGAATGTTTATCTTGGAAAAATACCCAATTTTTTGTGTATTTTTATCAAGACTAATATTGATATCTGGCAAAATAATCATGAAATTGGGAAGAGATGACCAGGTTCTGTTACTAATTAGTCTTGTGACCATGAGCAAGTTTTTGTACCTCTCTGAGCTCAGATTTTTCATGTACAAATGAAATGATTGCTTTGAGGTGTCTAAAGATCCTCTTCAGTAAAATGTGCAGTTTTCCCCCTCTAACCTATTGTTTGGTACCTAAATTATTTGTAATGTTGAGCACTGATTCCTTCTTAGATCAGATATGTTTCTTCTGGGTGTTTTAGTAGATACCTCACTGTGGGGGAAGAGAGGAGTGAAAATTAAACTGACTTTTTTATTTATTTGATTTTCTTTACTCATTCAGGTCAGTTCTATTTTGACTAGGATATATATTTTTAAACTATTTGTTCATATACTTTCATTGTTTTTCTCTTTTTTGAAATATGTTCAGGTATACACACATTTTATACAAGTTCACGAATTTTAGGAAAGTTGTATTAAATCTTTTTTAAAAAACCCTATCATGTTGAAAACACTGAAAAAGTTAATTAAAGAAATTCTTTGGTGACTTCCAATCAATACAAAGTTTTGCCTTACAAATCTGGATGTATTGGGTTTCCCCAAAGGGGTACAATGAACAATAATTTTTAATTATTTAATGAACAATAATTTATTTAACCATGAGTAGAGAAAGAAAGTTACTAAGATCAGAATTTTCTTTAGCTGTCAGAATTTGGCAGATTGAAAGGAAGGAAGAACATGACAATTCTTAATTGACATTTACCCAGTGGATTCTCCTGAATTCTCAGATGCCCCCATGACTTTATAGCACTGGGTTCTCTCTTCGTCAGGATTTACCTTTCGAAAGCAATTTACACCAGCACATCTAAAGCCAGTCTCTGCCTTTCCCTACCTCAAGCATGAGACCTCCAGCTTAATCAGAATTAACTGAAAAACATAGTGGATGCACCATTTTAAATATTTGGTCTTAGAAGAAACACTATTATCCCTCTGTCGTGAGTTTGAGATTTCCCCCCAGGTGTTGAAGATGCAAACCACTATACCTGTCCTATTAGTGATTTGTGGGCCTTAATTTTGGCATTCAAAACAGAGCAAGAAACTTGGTAGAAAATGGCTTGCAATATCCTCCCTTTCAGATTATAATTTTGGTCAAATGATAGACTCTTTACTACTGTCTTAAGACTGCTTGTGCACATATATAAGTATCAAAGTATTGTTTAAGAGTATTTAGTAAATGTCTTAAATTTCTTGATAATGTTCCCTCAAACACCATGAAGCTATTTTTAATATGGAGAATTATTTATAAATGCAGCCATTGATCACCTCAGATTTTCAAACAGACTGAACTTGGGACTTACCATTAGGAACTTTTTGTTTCACTTAGTGAAATTTTGATCTGTTGAACTGTTTTCCTGGTCTCAAAGAATCAGAAGACCACTATTTAATAACTGAAATAAAAAGACAGACTACTGATCTTATATAAAGCCAAGTCCTGTGAAGTACTGCAGATGTGCTCTGTAATGTGCATGTTGCAGAGACATTGTATTTTTAAGAAAGAAAACCAAACATTATCTTGGCTCTTATCTCTAAATAGATATCAAAATAAGTGTGGCAAGTACTGTAAACTTAGCTGCTCATTTTTCCATATATGTTCAGATTCACACCTGAGAGTAGATGCGACTCACTGGACAATAAGTGCCTGTCTGCAACTTTAAATAAAGAGGGACATAGAATGCTTTTGCAGGTATAGAAACATTCTTAGGTTGGATTTTATCATCCTGCAAACGTTCTTTTTCACCAAAGACTGTAATGCAAAAGACTATATTTCCAGCATTAAAAAAAAAAAAAAAAAGCAAGTGCTGTCTTACCACCATCATATATTTTTTAGTCCCATCCCCCCACAAAATTACATTTTAGATTTCAACCCCCATTTCTCCATTTCTCTTTTTTGTCTCTTTGTTTGTCATGTTAGAGAATTTCTCTTTTTGTGCCAAGGGACCTCAAGGATGATGCATACTGGCAAGTTAGTAAATTGCAGTCCCTGCTTTTTTATATTTCTGATACAAATGGGAAGAGCTATGAAACCAATTTACTAGGTTTGTCCACTTTGAACATTCTTGAAAATAACATTGTGAATAATTATTGTTGTCTGTGTGATTTCCCTCTAACTAGTGCCTGGCACACATTATGTGCTATAAAAGTGTTAGCAGCTGCTACTACTACTACTACCACTACTTATTATTCAATATCCATTGGTTGAAAACAGTGGAGTCATCTAAATCATACCCTCTACTGTACAAAATGTTGGAAAGCTAAGAAAAATTATTCAGCACTAAACACTTTTAAAATGAGGATTTATACTTCGAATATTTTAAAATACTTTAATAAATATTACTAAAACTTTATATACTGTACTGCGTGGAAATTAATTTTTTAGAGTTGTACTTCTATATCACTGAAGTTATTTTTGCACTATATTGACAGTTTTTAATAAAGATGTGCAGAGGTTTGTTTGCAGTTGTGTTGACTTTTTGTCCATTCATCCAACAAACATTTATTACGTTTCTGCTCTGTACCAAGCACTGTTCTGAATGCCAGAGATACAGCAATGAACAAAACAGCCAAAAATTGCTACCCTCATGGAGCTTATGTTCTAGTGGGAGAGGTAGACCACAAATAAGTAAAACAAAAGCTAAAAGAAAGAGTGAAGCAAGAAAATGGAGTATGAAGTGTGAGAGACAGGGTGGCTAGGGAAAGGGTTGCTTGGATGGCCTCAGATCTGCAGTAAGTGGGGAAACTAACCAAGCTGATTCCTAAGGAAAAAGTGAACAGTGCAAAGGCCCTGAGACTCTCTATTTTTAATATCAACATATAAATCACCAGAACTTTTTTCATTCAGTAAATCAGTAAATAAAATGCAAAGCAGCAAATTAAAATAAATATTTGCAGCTTAATCTATTGAAAAGAGATGATTCAGAGCTCTTTAATAGGGTCAAAAAAAAAGCTACACTTCTAAGTACTTTCACTTTTGCTGTCTTCTAACAAAGAATATATGTCAAAAGTAAGCTTGAGGATATCATAAAGGAACATGCTATAAACACTGTTAACTACAGAGTCACGTCAGGGGAGGGCAGAAGGGGGGGGCAAAAAGGCAAGGGAGAGAAAATTGCCCTGGGGAGCAGCAGCAGGCTTTTCTGACTTCTGAAAATAACTTATGTTTCCTGTGACCAGAGATGGTTCCTTTAAACTTCTTTTGGCACCTTAAAGAGACATTCTTGCTTGGAGTGTGATTCGGGAAGTTCCCCCTTTAAATTTCTTTCTAAGTGCTTTAAATTACCATAAAAGAGAATGAAGTCTTTAATTTTCCAGATCTTTGCAGATAAAATGCCCATCATTTCTTGAATTTGTGATGGATTTCACAAAGGATTTTGAAGTCAATGCAGTGAGAAAATTTTAAATTTTTCAAGCTAGGAATAATGATAAATGAAATTACTTTAGAAAGAATATGTCAGCAGCATACAATATACAAAGAAACTCAGGCTGAAAAACCAGTTGAGTCAAGTGAGCCGCCAAGAAAAGGAAGGTAGCATCAGACATGGTACCAGTAGGACTTGCCAACTAGTTTTATGAGGTCACCAAAAGATTAACAAAATTCCTGCTCTGGAATGCTTCTGGCCAAAATATTTGGCTTTTTACTAGTGACAAGTACTATTAAAAGTGTTACAACACACTTGGGATAATAAATTTAAAAATGCAAACTAAAGTTTAAAAAAGCCAGTAACTCATCTCACATTTTATAGATGTGTTTAAAGACTGCAAGTCCTGCAGAGTACGAGATGATAAAATGGAAGCTTCCTTCCTTTAGTAGAAACCATCAAACAAGTTGTAAAGAGGAATTCAGAATACATTTCTTTATTAATAATAATAGGACGTTTTTTGCCTCTTTCACACATTCCCTCATTAGTGTGGAGTTTTCCAGCAGTTACATACATGTTGGGCACTATTGCAGCAAACGGAATGCAAAAGCAGCTGTGTAAATCAGGCTTTTATTAAGCCAGACATTTAAAAAGCCTTAAAAAAATATAAAACAAGGCTGTTCTCACTACATTTTTTGTTGGCAAAATAATTGTTCTTTAATATAAAAATGTTACTTATGTAGGGGTTTACTGTTATTTTAAATGAGATTTTTTAAATTTTCTGTTACAATTTCTGAAATAATATATAACATAAAAACAGAAGCTTCTTTGCAGCCTTCTACATGAAGAGTGAAAAGGTATCCTAAAATCAGCTTGTGAACCGCTGTTCTAGAACACGTTCCCAACTCTGCACATTAAAATTACCTGGGGAATTCAAATTCAAGCACAGACAGCCGGGCACAAACCCGTGTCTTCCTCCACCCCCTAACAACACCTCTAATTTGTGCATTCGTCTGACTGAACACCACTGCTCTAGATAGAATTACCAAATTAAATAAAATACAGGAGAGAGAAATGTGTTGAATTATGTTATGGGGGTACAGTCAGTAAAACCAGACACTGACACAGTGACTAGACAGAAGACCCCTGCTACATTTAAAGGAGAAGATTTTAAAGCGATTTCTAATAGAAAGTGCAAGGGTTACTCTAGGAACCAAAACTAAACTTGGTTAGTCCTACACGGTTGATTTTGCTGCTCTGTCGTGTTTGGGCTACTAAATCTCTTTTTACAGGCCTGGCTCTCCCGGATCCCTTCCCATATGAGAACTCACAGCCTCCCAGTCCTGTCCGCCGCTGCAAGCGCAGCCAAGCACCTCTACTTGCGTAGACAGTACCGCGCTGAAGAGCCACGTGTTGGGAGTCACGTGACCGGCTCCACTGGCTGGAGGCGGTTGGAGGCACCTGCGCAGCTCCCCGCCCCTGGCGCGACCTTCTCCCAGCGTCCTGAGCGCGGCTTTCCCGCCAGGACTACGCTGAAGCGGTTTTCGGCTTCGTCCTCGCGTGTCTCCGGCTCTTATTTTGAGCTTCTGCTACCCGTTTTTACGTCAGTTGTTCCACCATGCAGCGTGAACCTCCGAAGAGGAAGCAAGAGAAGAAGGTGGAAAAGGGGCTTTTTGACGCCACATCCTTCGGGAAGGACCTGCTGGCAGGCGGGGTGGCGGCGGCTGTGTCCAAGACGACGGTGGCGCCCATCGAGCGTGTGAAGCTTCTGCTGCAGGTCCAGGCGTCGTCCAAGCAGATCAGCCCTGAGGCGCAGTACAAAGGCATCGTGGACTGCCTGGTGCGGATTCCCCGTGAGCAGGGTGCGTATGCTCCAACCTTCCCTCCGCGCAGGGTCAGCTTCTGGGAAGAGGGAGTGGGTGAGCCAGGAGGGGACGCTGCGCGGGCACCAGGGCCGTGTGTGTCGGGAGTTGATTTCTGTGCCTGGGATAATACAATTTCTTAACCAGTCTATGAGGCTCTGCTTTCCCAGGGTCAAGAAGGCCTACACGTGAGCAGTCCTTGGGCAGGAGGGATCACCACCTTCTCTTTCCTCTACATTTCTCCTTCCTAGTAGGCCTTGCACCCCAGTGCGCCTCTACCTGGCTCAAGAGGGAAATGGTTGACCTCCCAGGATTGGGGGAGATGCCATTAGGCACTTGGCTGTATGTTAATAAGTGCTTTAAGGTTCTGAAATATTTGCTGAAATAACATGTTTAAGACAAGTATGCCAAATGGAGAAGGCAATGACACCCCACTCCAGTACTTTTGCCTAGAAAATCCCATGGGTGGAGGAGCCTGGTAGGCTGCAGTCCATGGGGTCGCTAGAGTCGGACACGACTGAGAGACTTCACTTTCACTTTTCACTTTCCTGCATTGGAGAAGGAAATGGCAACCCACTCCAGTGTTCTTGCCTGCAGAATCCCAGGGACGGGAAGCCTGGTTGGCTGCCATCTATGGGGTCGCACAGAGTCGGACATGACTAAAGCGACGCAGCAGCAGCAGCAGCATGCCAAATAGAGAAGCACTGGGGCCTCTCTAGTACGTATTCAGTGAAAAGAGCTTGTTTGTTCTCAGGAACTACTGAAGACTGACTGGGGTTGAAGCTTAACAGGCACTCACGTCTACACATGTTTTAGGAAGATGCCAAAAAACCTCAGTGGTGCGTGCGTGCTTAGTTGTGTCCGACTCTTCGCTACTCCGTGGACTGTAGCCCTGCCCGGTGCCTCTGTCCATGGGATTCTCCAGGCAAGAATACTGGAGTGGGTTGCCATTTCGTTCTAGAGGGGATCTTCCCCACCAGGGATCGAAGGTGTCTCCTGCATTGGCAGGCGGATTCTTTGCCACTGTGCCTCATGGGAACCTCAGTCTAAACAAACTATTTTAATGCAGTATTTTTAGAAATCAAAATTAATGAGAAAAATCTATGGTGAGCAATGTAAAAACTCTAAGTAGAGACAGGATCAGTTTTCCTTTTTTGCATCAGGCTCTGTTTTTATGTAAAATTTTGATATTTTGGTTCATTGTGGAGTTTTTCCCGTTAATATTGAAATGATTTTAAGGAATAATGAAAATGCCTTGTTAATCATTCATTGCCCTCACCTTGCAGACTGGCTTCTAAGTTAGCTAAGTGAATAGAGGATAAATTGATCAGAAACTTTGAGCTGTATAGTGTAGTATTAGTCGCTCACTCCTGTCCAACTTTTTGTGACCCTGTGGACTGTAGCCCGACAGGCTCCTCTATCCATGGGATTCTCCAGGCAAGAATATCATTCCATTCTCCAGGGGATCTTCCTGAACCAGGGTCTCCTGCATTGCAGGCAGATTCTTTACCATCTGAGCCTCCCATATATAGTTGGATTCAATTGAAACATCTATAAGAATTTTAAAAAGGGAAATAGGCCTATTTGTTGTATATTCTGAACAAGATGTGAAGTGGGTTCAACTCAAGTGCAGGCCTTTCTTTCACTCCTAAGTCTAAGATAGGTTACGTTTCCTCTTATAAAAAAAGGATTCCTGGGAATTCCCTGGTGGTTCAGTGGTTAGGACTCCAGGCTTCCACTTCAGGGGGACACAAGTTCGATCTCTGGTGGGGGAACTAAGACCCTGCAAGCAGAGTATTTAGGGTTGAGGATATAGACTCTTAAGGCATAATCTATACTGTGGATATAGTGTGCCCTGTCTGGGAGCTTAATTTAGATCTTTCATAGTTAATGGCTCACATCTTTTCACTTCCATTTATTTTATCAGAGCAAGCTTCCCATTTCTCTTCAGAGAAGTAGGAGCCTCTTTATTATTTACTAATATGCTTTAAATATTTAGTGAGGTAAAGTTAAATATTCTGGAAAGATTGTGCTGACCAATGCTAAATCATTTTATATTTTAAATGTTTTTTGTAATATTTAAACCTAAATATGTTAAATATGAAGCTTCTCTGGTGGCTCAGCAGTAAAGAATCCGCCTGCAGTGCAAGAGACTTGGTTGGGTCCCTGGATCTACAAAATCCCCTGGAGGAGGGCATGGCAACACACTCCAGTATTCTTGCCTGGAAAATCCCATGGACAGAGGAGCCTCTCGGGCTACAGTCCATCAGTTCAGTTCAGTTCAGTCACTCAGTTGTGTCTGACTCTTTGCGACCCCATGAACCACAGCACGCCAGGCTTCTCTGTCCATCACCAACTCCCAGAGCCTACCCAAGCCCATGTGCATTGAGTCGGTGATGCCATCCAACCATCTCATCCTCTATCATCCCCTTCTCTTCCTGCCCTCAATCTTTCCTAGCATCAGGGTCCTATCAAATGAGTCAGCTCTTCACATCAGGTGGCCAGAGTATTGGAGATTCAGCTTCAACATCAGTCCTTTGGGTTGCAAAAATAGGACACCTCTGAAGACTGAGTACATGCACACACACATTCAATATGGCTCTTGTAAATTGAGACCATTCTGAATAGTATTATGGCTCCAGCTTTCTTTAAGCAGAATTTTAAGAAAATGTTTCCTAGTACATACAAAGCCTTGTTATCAATACACATGGTATATCCTATGCTAAAAGATTAGTAATTCACAACAGGGATAATATTGCCATCTAGGGGCATTTGGGGAAACTTGTGAGGAATTTTTTGTTTAGCACAAAGAGGGGAGTAATCCTTAAATGCAGTGATATGAAAGGCAAAATCCAGGACTGCTAAACATCCTGCTGCCCCTGTACATGGTCAGTCCTGCACAACAAAGACATATCCTGCAATGGAATAACTCAGATCTCCCACTGGATGTTCTTATGGCACTCAAACCTGTTTTTGATTATTTACTTAACGTAAACTGTCCAGGGCATGATTTTAGTACACACTAATTTCAGTAATGCAGCTGTCGTGTAAGTAGAGGAAAGACCGTACTTTGTTTTGCTCAGAATTTTACTGAGAGGTGTTCATCATTGTGGAAACTCATGTTAACAGCTCTGTGTGTCATATTTGATCACCACTTACATCATCTTCATTTTTAAATATTGAATTATGATTGTATAGATATACTAATTATTAAGTCCTTTTTTTAAAATGTCAGTGTGTATCTTAAACACAACAGATTCATTACTATTATGTCTCTGATGTGATCACACCTCACCAATTTACTAATTAAAAATACATATTATAAACTCTTATTTCCTCTTTGTATGTAGCAAAGAAGGCATTATATTGACTTTTCTTGAGCTAGTGAAGAGGTTATTGTCTTTGTATTCTATTTATAGGTAGTAAAGGAAGCATTGTAAAATATTTATTATGTATGGAAAACTGGAACCTGGTGGGGTTCAGAATCACTGTGTTAGATCATTCTGGAACTTTACTAGGCAGTCAGATTCTAAGGCTTTTGTTTTCTGGAATTTACTTTCTGTCTTGTGAAAATCAAGGTACATCGCCATCTCAGCGTTCTGAAGTTTCTCTTGTTTTCCATATTCTAGTTTTACTGATAACTTTTCCTTTCTTTAGGCAATATGAAATGAGGATAAGAGACAGTGAACTCAGAAGGCAAAACTAGGTGCTCTCTCACTATCTTCTTACCTTACGTCTTTCTTTACACCTCAAGGAGACATCTCTTCATTCTTGTTCTGAACATAGCTTTAAATATCTCTTTGGGTGTCTTTGATACTTTTTAGTATCAAAGGGTTTAACCTGACTAATGCTGTTTTTAAAGATTTATTCTTTAGTTGGTTTTATGACTTTCCAACTTTGTATGTATACTTTTATTATTTAGTACTGTTCAAACCTTCATTATACAAATAATGCATGTTTCTTATAGAAAATTACAAAATATAGAGAAACCAAAAGTTTAAAAAAAAACTGCTAATATTACCACAGTTAACATTTTAGTGTCTTGAGAGTGATTCTTTTTCACTGAGTAAGCTATGTATCAGTAAATATATTTTAATTAATATAAACTTCTATTTAGTATATTGTAACATAGGTTTTCAAGGATATTATAAGTCTCAGTTTTTAAGAGCCCAACAGAACTCTTCTCTTTCAGGTATTTCTGGACATGAGTTCATCAGCTGTTTTTAATATGAACTTTTCCAAACATATTTTTCTGAAGGCTAAAGCAGTGAGGTTTTTAAATCTTGAAGATGATATTTGGGGGTATTAAAATATTAGGTTTCAGTTCAGTTCAGTCACTCAGTCATGTCCGACTCCTTGCGACCCCATGAATCGCAGCACACCAGGCCTCCCTGTCCATCACCAACTCCCAGAGTTCACTCAGACTCACATCCATGGAGTCGCTGATGCCATCCAGCCATCTCATCCTCTGTTGTCCCCTTCTCCTCCTGCCCCCAATCCCTCCCAGCATCAGAGTCTTTTCCAGTGAGTCAACTCTTCGCATGAGGTGGCCAAAGTACTGGAGTTTCAGCTTTAGCATCATTCCTTCCAAAGAAATCCCAGGGCTGATCTCCTTCAGAATGGACTGGTTGGATCTCCTTAAGTATATGCTTTATGTAAATAAAATAGGAAAATAAACTTTACTGATATTTATTAAATGACTTGGCTCTGGTACCTATGATTGGCCAAGTGTCAGTTATATATCACAGGACACTAAGGCATCCTGAAAAAAGAGTAAGAGTAACACAGGGGAAAAGGGATGACTGGAGCCCTTGCTCAATTACTGTATAATAAATATAGTTTATGTTGGCTCTGTTAAATGGATTTATAGAGATAAGACTATTTGAATATTTGAAATTGTCAAGACTATTTGAAATATAGATTCACATTATTTTTAAGAATGAACCTCATTCTAAGGGTGCCTTGAGATAATAGCAGATGATAGTATGAAAACATCATAATTAGCAAGATACTTGAAAGTACTGTGTTTTAACTAGTAAAATAAACGCTCAGTTGTGTCCTAATATCTTAAAGTTTGACCTAACCACCCTATCTAAATAGTCCTTCCTCATTCTCCTTCTGCATATTACTGTTTTTTTTTCTGGACACCTAACATTTATTTCTTCATTGTCTGTCTTTGTAATGTAAGTTCCATAAGACCAAGAACTTTATTCCCAGTGCTGTCCCTAGCAGGTCTGCTCTGTGAGTGTGTGTGTTAGTCGCTCAGTCGTATCCGACTCTTTACAACCCCATGGACAGTAGCCTGCTAGGCTACTCTGTACATGGGATTCTTCAGGCAAGAACACTAGAGTGAGTTGCCATTCCCTTCTCCAGGGGATCTTCCCGACCCAGGGATCAAACCTGGGTCTCCTGCATTGCAGGCAGATTCTTTACCATATGAGACACCAGAGAAGCCCCTGCTATGTACTTGGTATCACATAAAAGGTTTTTAAATGAAGAATCCTTTTTTTTTGTATAGTTATTGAGTATAGTTGAATTTCTCTTTTGGATGTGTTTTACAGATGCACATAACAGGATGGTATAGTGGCAAAGGTACATAATTTGCTTTTTTAAGTATGTACGTATTTGAGAATCATTGATTGCATTTTTTTAACTAATAGGCAGACTGTCTAAGTATGTTGGAGTGTACAAGTCTCAAATATACATACACTTGACCCTTGAGCACCATGGGTTTGAATTGTGTGGATTTTTTTTTTTTTCAGTAGTAAATACTACAGTACTACATGATCCCCGGTTGGTTGACTTCATGGTTGCAGAATCGTGGATGTGGAGAAACTACATATAGGGGAGGCAGACTACAAGTTATACTTGGATTTTTGACTGCGTGGGTCATCAGCGCCCCTAACTCTCACATTGTTCAAAGGTCAACTGTATACCCAAACATGCCTAGCATTTCCATTCTTGTAAGTTGACCAGTAACTGACCTGGTAACTTTTCCCCATTTTCCCCTAAGTTTTATATTAATTCTTAATTACTTTCTCAGAATTAAGTTCCAAGGAGGTTTTTTTATCATCTTTAAATTTTGAAGAGATTATTTTTACTAAGCAATTAAGTAAAAAAAAAAAAAAAAAGGCAACACACCTTAGATGTTCTGCTGTTAGAGGAGAAATATACCACAATCCCCATGTTTTTCTGTATCAATTTTGTGATTATATATTTGGAAACTGTCCTTTAATCTGCATGACTGCTGCTGCTGCTGCTAAGTCGCTTCAGTTGTGTCTGACTCTGTGCGACCCCATAGACGGCAGCCCACCAGGCTCCCCTGTCCCTGGGGTTCTCCAGGCAAGAACACTGGAGTGGGTTGCCATTTCCTTCTCCAATGCATGAAAGTGAAAAGTGAAAGTGAAGTCACTCAGTCGTGTCCAACTCTTAGCGACCCCATGGACTGCAGCCCACCAGGCTCCTCCATCCATGGGATTTTCCAGGCAAGAGTACTGGAGTGGGGTGCCATTGCCTTCTCCGAGAATCTTAATGAGTAGAAAATGAAATACTACTACATTTCCATCACTCTTGCTTTTCCTTTGTTTTATTCTGATCAAAAAATACTACTGTTTTTATTCAAAGTGGATTTTCCCCTAGAGGCAATAGAGATGTAATAGTTCTAGATCTGTAGTCAGATAGATGTAGAAAGATCTGGAATTAGGAAAGACTGGGAATCCCAGTCTTTTCCTTACCTTGTAACCTTGAACAACTTTAATTTAACTCTCTCAACTTCAATTTCCTCAGTTCTGTACTGGTTATAATAATATTGTATGTTTGTGAAAGTTGCTCACTCATGTCCAACTCTTTGTGACCCAGTGGATAGTAGCCCACTAGGCTCCTCTGTCCATGGAATTCTCCAGGCCAGAGTATTGGAGGGGGTAGCTGTTCCCTTTTCCAATGGATCTTCCCAACCCAGGCATTGAACCCAGGTCTCCTGCATTGCAGGTGGATTCTTTACCATCTGAGCCACCAGGGAAGCCCAATAATTTTATTACCTACCTCATATGGTAGTTTTGATGGTTAAACAGGATAATCCCTGTAATAAAACAGACCACAAACAGTAAAGGCTGGAGAGAGTGTGGAGAGTAGGGAACCCTCCTTCACTCTTGGTGGGAATGTAAATTGGTACAGTGGCTGTGGAGAATAGTCCAGAGGTTCCTCTAAAAATAGAGCCACCATATGGCCCTGAAATCCCACTCCTGGACATATATCTGGAGAAAAGCATGGTCTGGGACTTCCCTGATGATCAGTGGATGGGAATCTGTCTGCCACTGCAGGGGACATGAGTTTGATCCCTGATTTGGGAAGACTGCACATGCCGCAGAGCAACAAAGCCCATGCACCACAACTACCGAGCCCGCCTGCCGCAACTGCTGAAGCCTAGAGCCAGTGCTCCGCAACGAGAGAACCTACCGCAATGAGAACTGCACTCCGCAATGAGGAGTAGGCCCCACTTGCCACAACTAGAGAAAGTGCATATACAGTAATGAAAACCCAGTGCAACCAAGAAATAAATAAATAAAGCACACACGCACCCCAGTGTTCACTGCAGTACTGTTTACAGCATCCAAGACACGGAAGCAGCCTAAATGTCCATCAACAGAGGAATGGATGCAGATGTGATACAGAAATACAATGGAATATTACTCAGCCATTAAAAAGAAGGAAATAATGCCATTTGCAGGATCAGTGATGCACCTAGAGCTGTCATAATGAATGAAATAAGTCAGTCAGAGGGGGGGAAAACCATATGATATCCCTTATATGCAAAATCTAAAAAGAATTTATACAAATAAGTTTACTGACAAAATAGATACAGATTCACAGACTTAGAGAATGAACCTGTAGTTGCCAGGGGCAGAGAATAGTGGAAAGGCATAGTTAGGGAGTTTGGGATGGACTTGTAAACACTGTTATGTTTAAAATGGATAACCAACAAGGACCTACTGTATAGCACAGGGAACTCAAGTGACAGCCTCGTTAGGAGGGAAATTTGGGGTAGGAATGGATACATAAATGTGTGTAGCTGACTCCCTTTGCTGTCCACCTAAAACTATCACTACATTGTTAATCAACTATACTCCAATATCAAATAAAAAGTTAGAAAAAAAAGAGTGCTATAAAATATTCTACCTTGTGTCCGTTGCATGGTTAGTGCTTAATACATTTTAACTCTAATCATTGTGAATACATTCCTGAATTTACAAATGTTCATTCCTCATCATCATTTGTAAATGAATGTACTTGGGATAAATTTGTTTTACATATAAAGTAGATTTTTGTAATCTTATCTAAAGAACCTACATGGTACATAGTGTACCTAGAGTATAGTTTAATAAAATGCTGAAACCTAGCCTCCCAAAATTATATTTCTATAGAAAATGTATTCAGAATTCCACTTTGAAGTTCCTCCTCTTTGTACTCTTACTAAGGACATTGGCACTCCTAAAAGCCTGGTACATCAGTGAGTTGAAAAAAAGGGAATAAGAGTAAGGTTTTGCAGCATGATAATGTGGAAAAGGGCTAAAGGAAGGGTTTTTAACCTGATACCTGTAGCTTCAGGGAATCCACGAATCAGTAGTAACCATGCAATAGTATTTTGTGTGTGAGAGAAATATTTTTTCAGACATAACTCATTAAAAGCTGCCAGTTTTCCTGTTATTCTTCTAGAGGTTTATTTGTTTCTAGAATTTCATCGAGATGTTGACAGTTGTTTTGTTGAATCCTCTAGGTTGTTTCACGCAAATACAATTTTGCTAAAAGGAATACATTCTGTCAACAATACCAAACCATCTCAGTCATAAATCTGGCACTCTGTCATGGTTCCTGTTAATCTGCATATGTCTGTCATCAGAATTTTCTCTTTATATTCAATTCGTTGCTGCTGCTAAGTCGCTTCAGTCATGTCCGACTCTGTGCGACCCCATGGACTGCAGCCTACCAGGCTCCTCCGTCCATGGGATTTTCCAGGCAAGAGTATTGGAGTGGGTTGCCATTGCCTTCTCCGATTCAATACGTTAGCCAAAGTTAAAAGCTTTTTACTACTTATTTGTGATACTCTTTTGTGAAATAGATATTAATTCAGTACTGTAATTATAATCGGACTTCCCTGGTGGCTCAGACAGTAGAGAATCTACTTGCAGTGTGGGAGACCCAGATTTGATCCCTGAGTCCAGAAGATCCCTGGGAAAAGGGAATGGTTACCCACCCCAGTATTTTTGCCTAGAGAATTCCATGGACAGAGGAACCTTGCAGGCTACAGTCCGTGGGATTACAAAGTGTCAGAAACGACAGAGAAATGAACACTTTCACACTTTTCATAATCATATTATATAACAGCTCACAATCTGAAACCTGTAATATCTCAATACCATCTAAATCAACCATTTCCAAAATGACTATTAATAAATAAGAGCCATGTATAAAATGGGAATTCCAATACATTTTTTATACACAACGCTTTTTAAGCTCAGTTTATTAGTTTTTTAAAAAACAAGTGATGATTTTTAATTTAAATCCCATTTGACTGCATTGGCCATTCTCCAGCCAACATGTTCTTTTTTTTACTTTTAAGATCGACTCTATCCTCAGCCAGTAATCTGTTATTGTGTTACTGTAACACAGGTGTAGAAAATAAAATCTTATTCTTCAGTATCATTTACAGTCATATTTTACTTTCAGTGTTTCTCTTCCGCAAGTCTGCAGAAAATACAAATGCTTAACTATGTTGTTAAATGTTGTTAACTATGAAGAACTTAGAAATCACTAAAAATACCTCTGAAAATTAGATTCATCAATCTCCCTCAGGAATTCAATGTGGCTGTAACTAGCAAGCAATATTCTTTTATAATTTGCTTACATTTCTCATGTTTTAAGATTTTTATTTTGCTTCCATTAAAGAAAACGTTGACCTTTCTTAGGTACAAAAGATATTTGCATGATTAAGGAAAGTATTGTAGTTAAGGGACTGAATTATTGAGCCAGATTGCTTGAGTTTAAATTCCAGGTGTACAATTTTCCGACCTAAGTGATACTGGGCAAGTTATTTAACTAACTTGTTTATGCCTTAGAAGTTGTTTTTAATGCATTTCTTCATATATAAAATGGAGAGATTAATATTACCTACCTCATGGGTGATTATGAGGATTAAATGAATAAAAAACAGTTCCTAGAAATTAGTATTTTTTTTAATATTGCCTCAAACATTTTTACAATAATCATTTTCCATTTTTTTAAAAAATAGACTTTTATTTACTTACCATACTTTAATCATTTTCAAACTTTTCTAGGATTTGCTTCTCCAGAAACTCAAAGCTTCAGTAGAGCTTTGGAGACAGACATAAAACTTGATTCTAAATCCTGATTATAGTTTTTAAATTTATAAAAGTTTCAGTTTGTGCATGTATGAAATGGGTACTATAAGAGAACATGTATCATAATCTTAGTGTGATGATTAAATTAAATGTACAAGTATAGCCTTTGCCAGTGCCTGGTACACATTGAGTGCTCAGGAAGTTGTGGCTGTTATCATTACATGTTAAATGCCCTAGTAATTTATGCCTGCAACTGAATGCCAGGTAACTGAATCAGCTGTGAGGACTGAAAAGATTATGTCTTGGCCATTAATATACATCTTAATTGTCTCTATACAGCTGCTTTACATTCACCTTGGGATTCACTAATACTCAATTTTACTTCCCACAAAGTATACTTATTTATTTAATAAATAAATATCTTTCTGTGTATTTATCTGATCCAACTTTCAGTTTCTGAGCACTGGGCGCAGTCAACTGAGATTATCTTCATTCAAATTTTTATCTTTAGGAGACTGTTTATGGGTATTCTTTTCTCCAAGCTGGGACTAGAGCTATCTTAAGAGTAGCAGGGTTCAACCATCTGTAAATACAACTATGGGTCCTGGAGGGATCGCCTGTTGTATTCTGGGGCAGCTAAAGGATTATAAAGGCAGCTCTGACTTATCAGGTAACACAGTGACTGAATTATAAAGTTTGGTCATTTAGTCCATGGAGATTTGAATTGGGAAGATTATTAACCTTGAAAGTTTCCTCCTGTCTCTTCGTCAGGCCTCTGGAAACTGCCTTGAATTGTGAATTCCTTTTATTTGGCTAGGTTATAAAATATAAAGGTAAGACTCTTTTATCTCATTCTCAGGAGTATATATACAACACAATTTTGTTCCAACAGACTTGTCACCATAGGAATTGTATTTTATGATTTGAAACGAGACTAAACTTCTCTTATGAGTACTAGTAAGCTCTGTTTTTCTATTAGTGAAGAGACCTATATTCAGCTGGTAATGCTTTCCATAGGTTTTTAGGTAGTCAAGGCTTCTTATTGGAAATTAACAAAATTGAAATGGAGTGCTTGGAGTTAACACAGCCTTTTTTCCTTCAGTTGGAGACACATGTAAATTTCTTTTTTTTCTCATGAGAAAAGATGTAAGTTTTAGGTAGTTCAAACAGCTAAGTTTGTTAAAACTATGCAAATTATTTAATAATAATACAAGTTTATATTTAGTATGCTTTCTTTTGTAGGTTTCCTCAGTTATTGGCGTGGCAATTTGGCAAATGTAATCCGGTATTTTCCAACACAAGCTCTAAACTTTGCTTTCAAAGACAAATACAAACAACTGTTCATGTCTGGAGTTAATAAAGAAAAACAGGTAATTATTTTTTATTACTTTTAATTGAATGAAAGATTCTTTAAATTATATAGTGCTTTACAGTTTTTAACAGTTTCACATATGTGATTCAAATTATCCCATAGTAACCCTTTCCCCCACACCCCTATCTGCACCCCTTCCCTTTTCTCACTGGTAACCACTAGTTTGTTTTGTGTATCTGTGAATCTGCTTCTTATTTGTTTTATTCACTAGTTTGTTGTATTTTATAGATTCCACATAGAAGTGATATCATGAAGTGTATGTCTTTTTCTGACTTACTTCATTTAGCATAATACCATCAGAGTCTGTCCATGTTGCTCAAATAGAAATTTTTCTTGCTTTTTTATAGCTCAGTAGTATTCCATTTTATACATATAACATCTTCTTTATCCATTCATCTGTTGATGGACACTTGGATTGATTACATACCTTTACAACCTTGGCAGTTACAAATAATGCTGCTATGAACATTGGGGTGCCTGTATCTTTTTGAGTTGTGTTTTGTATTTTTTGGACATATACCCAGGAGTGGAATTGCTGGATCATATGGTAGTTCTGTTTTTAGAAAAAGCAGGTAATTATATTTTAATGTCTCTAAAATTTTCTAAGAAGTAGTTGGATTTGTCTTACCTGAGGTATTTTTTTCCAATTAGAGCATGGTTGATTTACAATATTGTGTTAATTTCTGCTGTATAGCAAAGTGAGGCAGTTCATTTCAGTTCAGTTCAGTCGCTCAGTCACGTCCAATTCTTTGTGACCCCATGAATTGCAGCACGCCAGGCCTCCCTGTCTATCACTAACTCCCGGAGTTCACTCAAACTCACATCCATTGAGTCGGTGATGCCATCCAGCCATCTCATCCTCTGTCGTCCCCTTCTCCTCCTGCCCCCAATCCCTCCCAGCATCGGTCTTTTCCAGTGAGTCAACTCTTCGCATGAGGTGGCCAAAGTATTGGAGTTGTATAGCAAAGTGAAGCAGTTAGACATGTATATATACGTTCTTTTTAATATACTTTTCCAGTATGGCTTATCATAGGATATTGACTATAGTTTCCTATGCTATACAGTAGAACCTTGTTTATCCATCATATATATAGTATTTTATTTCTGCTAACCCAACGCCCCCCTCCTTCCCTCCCTCACCCCACCATACCCCTTGGCAACCACAAGTCTGTTCTCTATGTCTGTGAGTCTACTTCTGTTTTGTAGATAGGTCCATTTCTTTTATATTTTAGATTTCACATATAAGTGATACCGTATTTCTTTCTGATTTACTTCACTTACTGTGATAATCTCTGGTTAATCCATGTTGCTGCAAATGGTGTTATTTCATTCTTTTTTTATAGCTGTTATTTTCCATTGTATATGTACAACATCTTCTTTATCCATTAAAAATCTGTGGAGTTTTATTTGGGGAGGAGGTGCTTAAGTAGTGGAAAGAATAATAATTAAAGCATTAATAACTGTTAGCATATTATAATATGTATTAAGTCATAGAAATTACATATGGAAATTTAGAATTATATTAACTTTTACAAGTTTCTATAAACCTCTTAACACAAATTTAATAACTAAGGGATCTTGAGTTGGAACTTGTAATAGTTGGAACTTCTTTTGACTACGGACTTGTATCAGAGTCCCCAAGACTGTCTTCATGTTCAGTGATTCACTAGCCCTCAAAGAACTCAGAAAAGCTATTATACTCCTGGTTTATTACAGCAAAAAGATGTAGGTTAAAAAAGCACATAGGACAAAATCTAAGAGAAACTAGGTGCAAGCTTCTGGGTGTCCTCTCCTAGTAGACTCAGCTGGACAGCACTTAGTTCTCCCAGCAATAAAGTGAGACAACATATATAATATACTGTCAGATAAGGTTGCTCACTTGAGCCGTGGTGGTCAGGTCTTTGTGGGAGGGGAGTCAGTTTCATAGGCATGTATAATAGACTCAGCTACTCAGTCTCCAGCTACAGCTGCCACCTACTCAAAAGGTCAAATTGATACAGTTTAGCCCAAAGCCCCAAGTATACAAAGGGGTGTTCACCATAAATCAATGTTAGTATAAACTATCTGGTATTGCCAAAGCTTCTGGCATATAAAGACAGTCTTACTAGATAGGATATTCCACGGGCTCAGAAAGTTTCCTCAAAGGAACCTTTGAGTTTGGTCAAGGAGGGAGATCTTTTCAGTATGTGCAGGGTTTGGGCAACACAAGCCTGCTGAATTAACCCTTTACTGAACATTTTCCACCCTATCTCCCCCAAAAGATAATTCCTGTAAAACTAAGCCAGATGGAGCAATTAACTCCAGAATTAACTAGAAAATTTATGTTACTAACATCTGGCCCTAACAGTGTAAATAACATGGCTCTAAAAGTTTCAGTTAACTCTGATCTCTGTTAAAACTCTGTAATAAATTTCAAATCAGTAGAGCTTGAGGTAAAAACATTTTTAGTATGCTTCTAAAGAATATGCTAACACTTTCCTGGTGGTCCAGTGGTTAAGACTCCATGCTTCCAATACAGGGGGCACAGGTTGTCACTGGTTGGGAAACTTAAGATCCCACATGCTGCAAGATGTGGCCAAAAGATAAGAAAAGAACAATAAAAAAGAAAGAACATGCAGTCTTATTTAGAATGTAAAGATATTCAGTCAAAAGTAATATGTAATGTTTAAATATATATTATTTGTTAAATTTGGCTACTAATGACCCTTCTAATTCTGCCCTTAGACATCAAAATTTTCTCCTATCTCTGTTCCTGCCCTAAGAAAAGTGAAAAAAAAAAAAAAAAAAAAACCCTGAAAATGAAAATTCAGTATTTTGGGTTTCTTATCTGGTTTTCAAAGAAACATAGAAGATAGAAAAAACAAGTCAGTGTATGTGATTTAAAAGTAGTTGGTCTACCACAGTAAATATCTCTACATGCTTCTTGGGCTGGCTGCACTGGTGACAGTACTAGCTGTTGGCAAGGATTCAGAGAAGCTGAATTTTACACTGCTAGTGGGAATGTAAAATGATCTTGCCGCTTTCAAGAGAATATGACAGTTTCTTACAAACGAAACATATGCTTATCATACAGTCCAACTCTTGGGCATTTATCCCAGAGAAAAAAAACCTCTGTTCACAAAAAAGCAAAGTATACAATGTTCATAGAAGATTGTTTCATAATAGACAAAAATTTGGGAATAACCCAGATGTCCCAGGTGAATGCTTAAACTGTGGTACATCACACCATAGAAGATCACTAAGCAATAAAGAGAAACACGTTTTAATAAAACAAGTATTGTCTGATCCTCTTGGGATCTAGAAAAGGCAAGTTCATAGAGACAGAAAGTAGAATAGAGGTTCCCACGGGTAAGAGGGAGGGAGATTCTCTAATAGGTACAGAGTTTATGTTTGGCATAATGAAAAGTTCTAGAAATAGTAATGATGTTTATACAGTGTTGTCCTTAATGCCACTGAATTATACACTTAAAATGCCTAAACAGTAAGTTTTACCATATAGTTTTAAAAAAGAACAAACATGATACAAACAGCAACTTTGAATGCTAACTGAAAAGATACCAATCTCAAAAAATATTTGCTTTCTGATTTCATTTATTTACCATTATTGAAGTAAGAAAATTATAGAGATGGAAAACATAATAGTGGTTATCAGGAGAGAGGGAGGTGGCTATAAAGAGGTCCATAAATGGAGGATCTTTATCATGGAACTGTCCACTGTGATAATTGGTGGTCATATGAATCTGCACATATGGTAAAATGGCATAGAACTAAATACACACACTGATGAGTGTGTAAAACTTGTGAAATCTGAATAAAGTGGATTTCCATCAATGTTAATTTCCTCTACTATAGTTATGCTGGGCTTCGGTGGCTCAGTGGGCAAAGAATCCTCCCGCAATGCAGGAGTCACAGGAGACTTGGGTTTGATCCCTGGGTTGGGAAGATCCCCTGGAAGAGAGCATGGCTACCCACTCCGGTATTCTTGCCTGGAGAGTCCCATGGACAGAGGATGGCAGGTTACATGCAGTTTGTAGGGTCATAAAGAGTCAAACACGACTGAACCACTGAGCATGCACACATGTAATTATGCTAGATATTATCTTTGGGGAAAATTGCTTGAAAAGTTTATAGACTTCATATGTACTAGGATGCATGTTAATCTGCTATTATGTCAGAGTAAAAGGTTTTTAAAAAATAACCATGGTAGGGAGGTGTGTGCCTACTATATACTCTTTCACTGAACTTTTACCTTGCCCTTTGAGGTAGTTATTTTTACCTCAAACGTACAGATAGGAAAACAAGACAGAGCTTAAAGCATTTGCCCTAGTTATTTGTTCATGTCTTTCTAATTCCCAAATTCAGTTCTTTCTACCATACTCTTACTCCTCTTTCAGCTGAGGTGACTAAACTAGATGAGTGTTAGCTGAACCTGGGCATAAAATACGTCTCTGCTGCTCCTAAGCAGCTACCAGCACAGCCCTCATCGGAGACTAGAGCTTCCTGCTCTCTTCCATGCCCACACAAACTGTTAGAAAGAACTTTGGTCCCAGGTATTTGTGCTTGGAGGCAGTTTATCATCTATTTGTCAACAGTTGAAAATGAATAGGATTATTTTCCTCCAAACCCCCTAAACCCTCTTATTCTCCTTTCCTGATTGCTTTCACTCCCTCTCCGTTTATAGTTTGGTGGTGGTGCTCAGTTGTGTCCGACTCTTTGCTACCCCGTGGACTGTAACCTACCAGGCTCCTCTGTCCATGTGATTTTCTAGGCAAGAATACTGGAGTGGGTTGCCATTTCCTTCTTCAGGGGATCTTCCCGACCCAGGGATTGAACCCACGTCTCTTTCATCTCCTACATTGGCAGGCAGATTCTTTACCACTGCACCACCTGGGAAGCCCTCTTTTACAGTATAGTAATATCTGAAATTACAAACTTAAAAAACAACTTCTGGGTCTGTGTTATTTTCAAGCTTAATTGTGGAGGGACAGACTTTATCTGTTATGGAAACACTTGCAGAATTATCATTCAGCATGGAGTCTTCTTGTCTCCTTCCTCCTTCCATCCTCCTTAACCTTTCCTGCCTTCCTTCCCCTAGTAGTTTGGCCATACCATTTATACATTTTGTGCTTGCCTGCATTGCTTTCTCATTGGCCCCACTTTCACTATCAGAGGGGTCCCTGTTTGAATAGTAAATTATGTAAATTATACAATCATTCACCCAGAAAGTTATAGATCTGTTTTCTTTCTCTTATCTAGGAAGAAAGTAGAATGTTAAATTGAACTTAAGATGCACTTTATAAATCTTTGTGCTGCGTAGCCTATTTAATTTGGCCTATTTGCTTGTAAGAAGCAGAGAAATTACTTCAAGAAAAAGACATATTTACTGCAGTGGAATTTGAACCACAGGCAGCTGTAGGGATCAAACTATATACTCTTTATCTTTGTCTCCCAGGTCATTTAGTCTATCTCTGTCTGTAATGATCTGGTATTTTGTGTGTATCTATTTGCTCTGCATTTTCTCATTATTGCCCATCTTTTTTACTTCCCTACATTTTATTTCTTTTAAGTTCAGTGTTAATATCATAGTGATTCCTACTAACCTTTCAAGTGGTGGTGGGGTTCTTTACCTGAGATCCATGCAAACTTGAGGAATAACTTAAACTTTTACAATAAAACTGTGTTTATATATGTGAGATTTTTATTGGGAAAGTATCTGTAGCTTTCAACAGTCTCAAAGTAGACTGAAACCTAAAAACATTATTTAATGTTTTTTCCTTTTCTGTCCCTACTACTAACTGGCCTAGAATTTCTAGATTCACATTTCTAAGATTTAAACTGTGGCCTAGCTCCTCTTTTTCTGCCAGGTTACATGTCATCTTACAAACTATGGATTAGCTATCTTCTGGTCTCATTATCTCTATGTGATTATGAAACATGGCTATCTGTACAGTAGAACTTATGAGTTTCACGTTAAAAGGTACTGTGGGAGTCCAAGTACCCTTCATTAAACAAATATTTATTGAATGCATTACTCTTACTCTGGACAAGGCCCCATGACTTGCTTTGTGAAATAAACAAATGAATTAAGAATTAAGGCCTCGAAAAATGTAGACAACCTAAATGTCCATGCAACTGATATGGATGAGGCCTCCACAGATACCTAACATTTTAGTAATAAAAAGATATATTATTAATAAAAAGCTTTATACAGTCTAAAGAGTGGAGTATCTTATGTGGCTTCTTGTGCTAATCTGGGCCGCTTTTGCTGGAGGATATTAAAATATCTTGGAATTTCAATATATCAGCATCTAGCCTGTATCTCCTAGACTGCCTGGTAAGAAACAAAGCCTGCGTGGACATGAAGTATTTTGGTTGATAATACATGCTTATTTTAGGTGTTTATTTTATAAAAGCATCTTGTAAATCTGGCTTTTTAACCTTATAAAAATAAAGGATTTTTAAAAATCAGATTCTATAGTTTAATAACTACTTTTTAATTAATATGTTTCAGTTCTGGAGGTGGTTTTTGGCAAACCTGGCTTCTGGTGGAGCTGCTGGGGCAACATCCTTATGTGTAGTTTACCCACTAGATTTTGCCCGAACCCGATTAGGTGCTGATATTGGAAAAGGTACGGGATTATTAGAAATGCTAACTCTTCCTTCTTTGTGGTTTTGAACACTGTATTATTTATCATAGTTATGCTTTAACAGTAGTGTTGCATTCAACCTAAAAATTTTATTCTCAACCAAATGGTAAAGTCCATAGAGCCTAAAGATTACTACTTTTTTTCTTTTCTTTTAAACTAGGGAAAGGAAGGCCAACACTATAGTAACAAAAAAGTAAGCCACAAAGAGCACTTTAACTTCTGGTTTGTTTCTGTTTTTGTTATTTAGAGAGCCATCCCCTAGATCCCTTCATGCACTTATTTACCTGTCTTGACTGTGGCCCCTTTCTAGGTTACATGTATAACTCTCACCTTAGATTCCCTTTTCCTCTGTCCTTACTTATTTATCACATCTTTCTGTGTTTCTTCACACCCTTGTTTTGGTAGATGTATTTTTTGATAGCTTTCTAAGGAGGGTGGATAGGAGATAAAGTGAGATCTTGGCTATCTGAAAATGTCTGTTTCACTCTTTTAATATTGGGCCATATGTAAAATTCTGGAATTAAAATCATTTTCTTTCACAATTTTGAAAGCATTACTCTGGAGTCTAGTTTCTAATACTGCTCTTAAGAAATCATTTTCTTACTGCTGATCCTTCTGTATATGACTTTTCTTTCTTGTTTTTCTGGCTTCATTCATTATATTTTTCTCATATAAAACTATCTGGTGGCTATGTGGAGGCTGGGTCCTCTGCACAGAAACTGTAGTATGAGTCTTTACGAGATGGTCAGAGAAGTCCTGATACTGAGACTTGGCGAACAACATCTCTTTCTAGAGATCAGGAGTAAGATAACTGTAGGTCTTGGAAATGGCATCAGAAGTGGCCCTGGCAACATTGCCCAAGGTTCCGGGGCAGCCCCTGGCAGAGGTGCAGCAGTCGTCAGTTCCAGCCATCAGCAGCAGCTTCCTGGGCACAGAGGCTAGGACAGTGCCAGTGCTCCTGAGGACTGGGATGAGGCGCACCAGCACGGAGCCACAGCAGCGGCCTGTCACCTTATAAGAGACAGTGTGGGGCTTGCTGTTCTTGTCTCTCCAGGAGCCTCACAGCACAGAGACGATGGAGAGCTTGGCCAGAATGGTGGCCCCATGAATGGCAGTGGCTACCTCCTTAAGCACTTGACACCCAAATTGACATGTCTCTTGCAATCCCCAGTGGTGGCAAGATGTCTTGACCCTGGTCGACTGGCCAGGACAGGTCTGCTTTTGCCTAGGCATAATCTTTAAAACCTTTCTCTTAAGGGATGCCCCAGGAAAAAGTCAATGATCTCAAAAGTCAATGATCTCAGATAGCCTGATGGGCAAAAAGAAGAGATAGATCTCCTTCAGGGACTTGATTTTCATGTCCTTGACCAGGTGGTCCAGCTTGGTGATGCCCTTGGCTTTGCCTCTGCAAGCTCTGCAACCTCAGCCCTGGACACCAGTGCCGCTGCCAAAGCCTCCACAGAAGCCACCAGGCCCCCCCACTCCAGGGCCTCCAGGCCCCCCCTACAGTGCATTCATCATCCATTTGGTGTTTTTTTCTTTTTAATTACCTTATATCCCTGATGATTTGACATTCACAATGATGTATCTTTGTGTGTCTTTTTCAGTAATTGTGAAGGTTGGCCCCATGTGACTCCAGCACAAATTGGAGCCTTACCACAACAGTACTTAATTCCTTTAATTTTAAATTTCTGTGATTATTGGAGACATGTAGTTCTCTTTTCAACAGTATCTCCCTCTGCAAGAAAGGTTTCAACTTTCTCTGCTCACTCTGAGTGAGTTACCACTCTTCCACCTCCTTTCCATCTTGCCAAAATTTGTGAACTTTATTCTTGTCATGTACTCTTTTTTGCTTTAAACCTGTTTTTCCCTTATTATTATTTTAATAGAATTTCTCAAGGAAGCAGAGATTCATTCAACAAGTATTATTTGGTGCCTCCAGTAAAGTAGGTCCTGCTTGAGAAACACCATATTAATCATGGAGCTCATGGTTCATGTACCTTACAGTCTAGTGGAGATTATAGTAATAAAAAAAGGAAAAAATGACTAAAATCTACTGTCACTTAGCAATAAATGCTAGGAAAAAAAATTTAGGAGAAGAGAATGATGTCAATTTTAGATAAATGATCAGAGAAAAGGCCTCAGAAGGGATGACAGTTTGGACAAAGATGAGGAGTTTGATCTATCATGTTTAACTGGCAGTCCAGATTTTCTTGTTAAGAAAATGAAAATAACATGCATCCTGGTTTAATTTCAATTCTATAGTTTTGTTTTCTCTCAAAATTGGAAGAACCTTATTTTGAAACATTGTATTCTATATATAATTCTAAAATGTTATCAAAGATTTCTAGGTCAAGGGAAAATTAAAAAACAAAACCCATCAAACACTAGAAATATATGACACCGCATCTAAAATATTAATAATCCTTAAAGTTACTAGTTTTTAGCTTTTCCTTTTTGTTTTATCTGTCCTTTTGCTCTTCAACTGAAGCAAGTTGTAGACGTTTTTAATGCCTAAGTATTTTCTGAATGCTAACTAGTAACTTTATTGAATGGTAATTTTATTGAAATGTTTTAAGCCAGTCAGATTGCTTGAATTAGATTGTTTATATAAGAGATTAATATTTGCAGTTAAAATATCTTGATACTACTTGACATCTTAATTATTAAATGAATGGGAAGGTTTCGATTTGTGCCTTGTTTGTTAGAAAGATTTCTAAGTGTTAGTACCAGGTAATTTAAATCTGTAAAATGTTTAATTAATTTACTTTGATTAAAGTGTTTATCTGATTATAATGTTGCTAATAAATTTTAAATGGCTGTATTTTAGGTCCTGAAGAGCGACAGTTCAAGGGTTTAGGTGACTGTATTATGAAAATAGCAAAATCAGATGGAATTGTTGGTTTATACCAAGGGTTTGGTGTTTCAGTTCAAGGCATCATTGTGTACCGAGCTTCTTATTTTGGAGCTTATGACACAGTTAAGGTAATTTGATACTTTAGTATATGTTAAAAAAATTGTTTCTTTTTGTTGTTCTAATTAGTAATATGTTCAGCAAGTATGTTTACTTTAATTATAGAAATCAAAATGATGACATAAGAGACATTATAGCATTCTGTTTAATCATGACTTTGCCATAACCTAATTAAATTATAACTCCATTATGAACCTGAATTTGGATATAAAGCATAGACATAAAGTGTTTGTGCTGCTTGGACTGGAAGACTCAAATAGAAAACATGCTAATTAGATTTATATCATAATTGAATATTTGGTATATAGGTAGGCATCTTCTAACAGTTATTTTCTAATTTTACATTCATTTTGTTATCACTTTTTTACATGCATATTGTCAGCTTACTATCATCATTGGAAAACAGGCAAGGCATAATAGTTAAATATGATAAATATGCTACTATAGCTCAGTAATCTGTTGGGTATTATTAAATTTTGTATTGTTCTCCAGGTTCTGCTATTTGCCTTTTCATTTCAGATGTTAGTAGTGCTTCCGTAAGGTAGGAAACAGAGATAGTAATAATGGCTGCCATTTTTTGATCTGTTACTTAGTTTCAAGAACCTTGTTAAGGACTTTATATCCAAACACTATGAGAGCTTTTAATATATCCCATTTTAAAAATAAATAATCTAGAAATGGCCAAGTAATTTATGTGGCAAGCACAGATCCCATGTTCTTAATCACTATATCATAATGCTTCTAAAAAGAAGCAATGAAATTAATATCAGTATTATTTACTATTAAGATTAAAACCTGAGGGAAATTTTATGATGGTGTCATATATTATCTCTGCTCTCCCTGTTCAGTACAACTGTAGTTGAATGTCATTTTTATTACAGTCTGGACATATTGCTTTTAGTTCGTAGTGTATTTTTTAGACAGACAGATTAATGGAAATTACAGGATATTATATACGTTTATTTAATCGTAGAAAAATTTATGTTCACTCTCCCTCTGCTTTTCTCTATTATAAGCCGTAGTAGTTGTAAAATTTAGAAATGTGTCTTCACTAGCTTAGAGCTTTAAAGCTTATCAAATGTCATCTGTCAATAGTAATAGGCATTCTTTCATCCTGATTCCAACTCTATGAGGAAGAACAATGGAAGAACTTTTTTGGTCACTGGCTGCCATCTCCTCTCGTTTTCAGTGCTATTAATAACAAATCTCCTATAATTGCAGATATACTATTCTTTTTCAAATAAACTTTAAAAATATAGCCATGTGTGGGGTTCTCCTTTCTTATTGATCTCCTGCTATTATTTTAATCTTTCCATACTAAATCCAACTTTTTTATTGCATTTTAAATATAATTGAGCCCTCTTTCATATATATATATATATATATGAATTTTCCTTTGACTTAATAATTTAAGGTATTTTGGAAATTTAGATGGTTATTTGATAATTTTTCTTTTCTAGGGCTTATTACCAAAACCAAAGGAGACACCTTTTCTTGTCTCCTTTTTCATTGCTCAAGTTGTGACTACGTGCTCTGGAATACTCTCTTATCCCTTTGACACAGTTAGAAGACGTATGATGATGCAGGTATTTTATATTATTTGTAAGCTTAATTGAGTTTTCTAATCTCTCTGATATTCAAGTGTAATTTAGAGACATTTGACTAAAAGACATAGGCCCTTCATTTTATTACTAAAATTAATACATGATATGTTTTGTTTTGATTCCTGTCATAAGCAGTGAGTCATCATCCAGCAAAGTTTCTTCCATGTCTGCTATCAGAACAGCAATGTCTTTCTCTCCTGCAGTGTATATTACTGTTTGGAGAGTGGAGGGGCATGGCAGGGATTAGATGAGAATGTGTCTGTCTTAACTGAATATTAGATTAAGTAGAATAAGCCCAGTCACAGGCCACTGACATATGTAATCATTTGTTGTAGTATATTTTAGTAAAAGTAAATAATTTTAACTCCAAGGAGGAAAACATATTTATTATGATGTATATCCTAAATGTAAATCCCCAGACCAAAATTTTGATACTGTTGATCTCCATTGCTGATACTTATTATATTCATTCCTTTAGCAAATAAGTGAGTGACTATTCACCAAGCTCTAGTGAAACAAATGGGCTTCCCTGGTAGCTTAGTCAGTAAAGAATCTGCCTGCAGTGCAGGAGACCCAGGTTTGACCCCTTGGTCGGGAACATCACCTAGAGAAGAAAATGGCAAATCCAGTATCCTTGCCTGGAAAATCCCTGGTGGGCTGCAGTCCATGGAGTTGCAAAGAGTTGGGCACGACTGAGTGACTGACACTTTCAGTGACAAATAAAATAAGGCAGAACCTGCACCCAAACTCATAGCATACTATTGAAAGCATACTATTAATGGTTTAAATAGAAATGTGCATAAGTTCCAGGAATGCAGTAGGAGAGGGGTACTCATGTGCTTAAAAGTGATCAGATATGGCCTCTTAAAGAGCTAAATCTCAGAAAAGAGGCTTTTTCTCAAGATAGTGAGAGAACATTCTCAGCAGAGGGGAAAAAACATTCCTAAAGGTATGGCTTAAAAAGTATTTCAGTATAACCCATATATGATAGCTTTCATAAGGGCAAGTGAAAATAATGAAGCCAGCAAAGCTGTGTTTATTATGTGGCAGAACTGTCCTCAGTATTTTACACTTTAACTCATTTATTCTCAAACTAATACTGTGCAGTGTGGTTACTATCATTGTCCTCATTATCCTCTACAGGATGGTCTTGAAAGAACCCACTGGGCCACATGAAAGGGACCATCAGTCAGTTCAGTCGCTCAGTCATGTCCAACTCTTTGCAACCCCGTGGACTGCAGCACACCAGGCCTTCCTGTCCATCACCAACTTCTGGAGTTTACTCAAACTCATGTCCATTGAGTTGGTGATGCCATCCAACCATCTCATCCTCTGTTGTCCCCTTCTCCTGCCTTCAGTCTTTCTGAGCATCAGGGTCTTTTCCAATTAGTCAGTTTTTTGCATCAGGTGGCCAGAGTATTGGAGTTTCAGCTTCAGCATCAGTCCTTCCAATAAATATTAAGGACTGATTTCTTTTAAGATGGACTAGTTGGATCTCCTTGAAAGGGTAAAGCATATCTAACCTATTTAACCTGTTGCTTCATATGGACTATCCTTAAAGTTGTTTCTTTTATATCTGTTTTCCTCTTGATCTATGTCTGCTACTGCTAAGTCACTTCAGTCGTGTCTGACTCTGTGTGACCCCATAGACAGCAGCCCACTAGGCTCCCCCGTCCCTGGGATTCTCCAGGCAAGAACACTGGAGTGGGTTGCCATTTCTTTCTCCAATGCATGAAAGTGAAAAGTGAAAGTGAAGTTGCTCAGTCGTGTCCGACCCTTCACGACCCCATGGACTGCAGCCTACCAGGCTCCTCCATCCATGGGGTTTTCCAGGCAAGAGTACTGGAGTGGGGTGCCATTGCCTTCTCCGTTATCTATATCTAGCTCTGGTTTAATTGAAAAACTTTTGAAAATAGAAAATTAATTTGTAAATTGAGTTAGGTAGATGTTTTGGTATTAATGTTAAATTGTCTGATTTTGATAACTACTTTGGACATGTAGGGCAATATACTTATTCTTAGAAAATTCACATTGAAATGTTTAAGGGGCAACTGTAGCTGCAACTTACTGTCAAAATAATTCATAAAAAAATTGTGGGTGTGGATTTTTATGTGTACATTGTTATATATATAAAACATAGTACCACTGCCATAACAAAGTACCAAAAACTGGGTGGCTTAAACAACAGAGATTTATTTTCTAACAGTCTAGCAGGGTTGGTGTCTTCTGAAGGCCTCTCTTCTTGACTTGTAGATGGCCTTCTCCCTGTCTTCTCATGGTCCTTTTTGTTCCTCTTCTTATGATCATTTTGGGTAAGGGCCCACTCTAATGAGTTCATTTAACTTTAATTATCTTTATAAAAACTCTGTCCAAATATAGTCACAGTCTGAGGTTCTGGGGTTAGGTCTTTAATATATGAATTTTGTGAGGACACAATTCGTGACAGTCGTCTTTAAATTTTGCATTTTGATTTTATAGCCCACAACTTTGTTAAGCCTTATTACAAATACTTATCAGTATGTATACCTTTTGAAGTTATTTTTTTTTACACAGTGATATAATCTGCAAATATACCACGTTTTTTCCCCCTTTCTTATCAATTCTTATGCCTTTTATTCCTTTTCTTGCCTTTCTGTACTGGTTGAGACCTCTGATTCAGTGTTATATTAAAGAAGTAATAACTGGCAACCTTGTTTTGTTCCTTGTCTTACAGGAAGTGCCTTCAGTGTTACAAAGTTTAATAATTAGCTGTGAATTTTTCAGTTATCCTTTATTATGTTACGATTGGTCCTTTCTGTTTTGGATTACAGTAATTTTTAATCATGAATGGTGGTCATTTTTTTTTCTATATTGAGATGGTCATATTATTTTCTCTTTTCATGTATTAATATATGTATTACATTAATCTATTTTCCACAGCTAAACCAACTTTTTATGCCTGGGATCAATCCAGCTTGGTTATGGTGTATTATATTTTGTACCCTTTGCTAGGTTTGATTTGCTGGGATTTGTTCAGGATTTTTGTATCCATTGTTTCTCTGACATAAGCTTGATATTTTTTTCCTTCTTGTATTATCCTAGTCTAACTTTGGTATCAGGCCTATGCAATCGTTATAAAATATGTTGGGGAGTCTCCCCACTTTTTCTCTTCTTTGGAATAGTTTCTGTGAGATTGGAACTAAATGTTCATTGACTAGTAGAACTCACATATAAAGCCATCTGGATATGTGGTTTTCTAATTTATGAGATTTTCAACAACTGATTGAATTTATGTAACAAATTTAGTATTATTCCAGTGTTTTTTCCTATTCTGTTGGTAAATTATACCTTTAAGGAAATTATTTATTCTGAGTTTTCAAAATAATTGTCATAAAAGTTGTTCATAGTATCATGTTGCTCTCTCTTAATCTCTGGGTCATCTGCAGTGATGTTACCTTTGCCACTTCTAATAATTTAAGAGCCTTTTCTTGTTTTTCCTGAAATAGTGTTTCTACACATTGGTCAAAGTATATCAAATAAGTTTTTATTTTTTATTCTTTCTGTTGCATTATTTCCTTTTTTTCTGGTGGTTCAAGTTACCACTCAGGCTACATCTTACAAATTTATTTGAGGCATTTTAGGGTTATAAGTAAGTTTTAAAAATTTTCTAAGATATGTTTTTCTTAACACCCAAATGCAATATATTTCTAGTTTTGTTTTTGTTTTTGTTGCTATTGATTTCTCACTTAATTATAGTGTGGTGAAATGATAAAATCATGTTATGTGATGCCATCTTTTAAAATTTGTTAAGCCTAATATTTGGCCATTTTTCAAGTATTCCTGAAAAAGTATGAGTATTCTCCAGTCAGTGGAGACAGTATTCAATATATGACTGTTAACTCAACATACTTATTCAACACAGTATTAATTTAAATGTATCCTTGGTGCTACATAAAATCTGTCTTATGATAAAAGATACTAAGATAATGGCAAACTGTTTGTCTTTATATAGAGTGGTGAGGCTGAACGGCAATATAAAGGAACTTTAGACTGCTTTATGAAGATATACCAACAGGAAGGAATTGGTGCATTTTTTCGTGGTGCCTTCTCCAACATCCTTCGTGGCACAGGGGGTGCTTTGGTCTTGGTATTGTATGATAAAATTAAAGACCTCCTTAATATTGATATTGGAGGTAGTTCATCAGGCGATTAAATTGAGAAATGGATATGGTTAACTTCTTAGACATACAACTTACATAGCTGCCATTTGTGTACGTTTTGATAGTGTTACTACTGTCAGTAATTTCTTAAAGTGCTAATTCTGCAATAAAGCAAAGGCTTTTTTCAAGAATTTAAATACTAAAAAAGCAGATAAATGCAGTTTCTTTCCTATTTAGATTCAAACTCACTTTAATGAGACATTTTACTTAAGTGGTACGTGTTATTTTTATTAGTTTAAAATCTTTTTCTTACTTTTGTGATAAGGTAAAATGTACAATGCTAAAATCTAAGAAATGAAAGTATCTTCTTTTAAAATTATATTATTTTAACTGTCTCCCTATCTTTTGAAATCATATGATATGACAAATATTTCTTAAAAGCTTATCAGGAGATGTCATCATGATATCTGTGGGCATAAGTAAGCTTTCTTCTACAGTATCTCTACTAAAGCAGCTCAGGTTATTACTATGTATAGTGTTTATGGTATCATATAGTTTTTAATAAGCACAGATTCTATATCTGATTATAAAAAATGATAATGACTTTAATGACACTGTAAACCTGTAGTTGGAAAGTGAAAGATATAAAGATGGCATATATGCTAGCTTTTATCTTTAAGATAAATAAAATCTTGTTAAATGTGAATGTATCTTAGAACAAAAATTATCCCCTTGAAAATTAGTTTGTATACTTTGTATTGATGAAAATAAAAAAGTTTAAAACTGGCTATGCCTGAGCCTTATTTTCCTTGATGCTAACATTATTAATAAGCAGAGAGTAACCAAATTTTTATCAGAATTGGGAACTGGCTTAAAGACAGAAAGCAGAGTTTTCAGGGTTTTGTACAGGAGTCTGTTTGGTTTTTCAGAAATGTTATAGAAGATAGTACATTTGAAATCCCCAAGATTTTACAAGTTTTAGTGGGTAAAGGAATATTAAGCTAGTGGGAATAAACTGTAGAAAGATTTTATGAGGCAATGAGTGGGTAAAACCAAAACAGAGTGAGTGAACGAACGTCCTGGTGCACAGGGCAAAGTATATTTCAAGGAAAATAATCCAAAGTATACTTTGTAGTCTATTGGGTGCTATCACTTGAGGAAAAAAGTTAACTCTTTTGAAAACGCTTAACATGATTTCTTGCAGAGGTCAACTTAACACAAAACATAACACAAAAAGTTAAATAACAAGATACATGTTTTTGTTTCCTTCTATATTATCAGTAATTCTGTTTACTACAAAAAAGGAAGATTTAAGATGGACCAAAGCATTTAAAATTATAAAACAGTAACAGTGTCCCATACAAACATAAACTAAGAAAAGATAAAAGTTTTCAGCTTGTTCAGGGACATGCTTAGAAGCAAAAAGTCTTTAAAATCCTGAATGGCATCCATAGAGAGCAAACAGGAATTTAATTACTAAATCACCAGACCAAAAGTGTATTCTTTGAAGGCTGGAACATGTATATAGTTAGGACAAAAGAAAGTGAAATGTTACCTAGGGGACTGAAACAACATGCTGTGCCTACCAACCACATGACTCTACAATAAAGCTGAAAGGTTGGAAGGCGTTTTATTTAAAAGGAGAAACTAAGATAGGCACCAGACCATAATACATAGGGAGGATTGCCAACTACCTCAAAGCAATGACTAGGAAAAAGGAAAGTCATCTGTGAGAAATCAAAACCCCCAGGCTTGAGTCACAACAAAAAGTTCAGAATATATATGTAAACACTATCTGTGATACAGGAACTCCAACCTGAATAATTAAAACTGTTCTAGGACCAGTGAGACTTCCTCAGGGCTCTGACAGAAACAAATAACAAAACCTCTCTGGGACACTTCTGTGACCCAGGGCACACAAAATATCCCACAGAAAAAACAACCTTATTGCAGGTGAATTTATAGTGAAAACAAATCATACGCGGAAACAAGCACTCTGTGGAAGAGTTGGTAGGTATTATACAATCAGAATTAGCACCCCTAGAACTAAAAATGTGATAAAATACTCTAAAAGGCTCTAGACTTAGAATGTTTAAAATGATGAATAAAGTTTTAAAGGAAGCAAAATAATACAAATAGTGTAGTTAAAAGAAGAATAGGCAAGTCTGAAAGAACATCTAGAAATGAATGAAATGAAAAACATGACAAAAAGCTAAGAGTCATGTTTGAAAGAACATCTAGAAATGGTAGAGTGTTTGAAATTAAAAACATGATGAAAAGACCTAAGAGTCATAGAAGTTAAAGAGTCCCTACACATTCTAATAGATCCAGAAGACACTGAAAAGGGGTGAGAGGCAGTAATCAAAGGACAATGACTGAGACTTCTCCAGAACCTAAAAAGTTCATCCATCCTCAGGTTAATAAAAAAAATTCTGAGTAGATTTTGCCTAATAAAATCCATATTAGATGCATCCTAATGAAACTACAAAATAAAATGAAATAATGAGATAAAACTCGTAACTTGGAAAGGAACAATATTTAGACTCATCAATAATAATGGATGCTAAAAGATAAGGGACAGTTACTGTCAATCAAAAATTCTATTGGCAACCAAGTTATTATTCAAAAGGTAAATCAGAGATACCACAACATTGTAAAGCAATTATCCTCCAATACAAGAAAATTTTTTAAGTTAAAACATTTTTAGACAAAAATGTTCACCATTCAGAGACCTTTACTAAAACAATTACTGAAAGAAAACTGAACCCAGATGGAAAGAGGGATGCAAAAGCAGTGAAGTAAACATATTGGTAAACTTAGACAAACTCTGGCTATAAAAGACTTTTGGGTGGGAGAGGTAACATAACTTGGTAAATTGGGGGATAATCAGTGTTCTTGGGAGCCTGCACACATTTTGGTTTCTTCCTCCTTAAAATGTTTCAGGGGCAGATCCCAATGTATACAAAACTATGTGTATTACTATAACTAGGTAGGTGAGTAAGTGAGTGAAGTCGCTCAGTTGTGTCTGACTCTTGGTGACCCCATGGACTGTAGCCCACCAGGCTCCTCCATCCATGGAATTTTCTAGGCAAGAGTACTGGAGTGGGTTGCCATTTCCTTCTCCAAACTAGGTAGGTACGTCTGCTTAATTCTGGAGCGCAGTAATTGCAAGTCAACAGACACATTTCTCTAGTATCAGTATTATCAGTAAAGCTGATAAGGAACCAAGAAAAGGGATTCAAATAATATTGAGAAAGTTGGACATATAGCTGTAGAAGGGATATTTTTTAATGAATAATCAAATTTATGCCAACAAACATGAAAACCTAGATGAAATGGTCACTTTTCAGTAAAAATATAAATATTGATACAAGAAATAGAAAACATAGACTATATCCCCTAAAGAAGCTTAAACCCATGGTCATAAATCTGCTTGTAAACTCCAGGTCAAAATGGTTTTCAGGCTTGTCTTTGCAAAACTTGACCAGAGAAAAGAAAAAGAGGAAACATTCTCAACTTCTTTAATTAAGCCAGTATAATCTTGATATTAGCAAGAAGAATAAAGGAAAATTAAACCTTACAGATATAAGCATTCTAAATAATCACAAGCTAAATCAAATGTATCTAAAACAGAACCATCATGGATGGCCTAACAGGTTTATCCTAGGAGTGCAGCAATTAGAAATCTATTTGGAAATATGAATTAGAAAATCTGTTCATATTATTCACCACATTAACTGATGAGAAAAAAAAAGATCATTTCAAAATATAGATGATGCATGGCATTTGTTAAATTTTAGTATCCACTTAGGAGAAACCGCTTAGCAAGGAAAAGAGGATAAATTCAGGTTCTGTAATGTCAACACGGATGTATTTAATGTTAAGTACAAAACAAGAATGCTTGCCATTACAGCTTGTATTCTTCATTGTACTACTGATAGGCAACATAAGAGAAAACAAGATTAAAAATGAAAAAGTATTAGTTATTTCCCAGCCCATATGGTTCTATATACAGAAAATCCAGGAATCTCTAGGAATACTAGAAGTTATAAGAATACAGAAGGATTGCTGGATACACTCACTGATCAATATACGTAACTCCACAAAATCCCTACATTGCAGCAACAGCAGCTGGGCATATCTACCATGTATTGGCCTTTTTGGTGCCAGGCACTGTGACTATGTTCACATTATACAATAATAACAACAGTCTTATAGTTACATGTATCTTCTTCATTTTAACAAGTTTTAAACCTAGGGCTTGGTAGTTAAGTAACTTGCCAGAGGTCCTACCACTAGTTAAGTTAGACCAAGCTGGGACCACAACCCAATTCTTGTGACCCACCAAACCTGTCATGCTTTCAGACAGGAGGTGGTCTCATTTCCTCCCAGAAATGATAAAGAATAATAATAGTAATCTCTTGCTCCTGACCCCAGTTGTTTCTTTTTTGCTCTTTTAAGTGTTTTTTAATAGGAAAATTATTCTCACACTCTCAAGTTGTACAGAGAGCAATGGAGAACTAAATGGTCCTAGGAGAATTTCAGGATATTCTAGAATAAATAGATGGTGGCAGGCCTAACAGGACGGGGGCTACAAGGGGAACTGAGAGTGGGTACACGCCAGGGGCCGCCCAGCAGCACTGGGGCCCGGGTTCTATTGCGAGCAGCAGCACCCAATCCCTGCCCTGCTCACGCACTGCCTGCTGGGAGACGCGGCCGTGACACCTGCCGCAGAGAGGACAGAGGATGGCGTCGTCGTCGGGAGTTACCATGTTTCCTGTGTGCTTGTGAGATGGAAGAGAGATGTAATTCTTTAATGAAGACAGATCGGAGCCAAAACATTGCTGAACATTATAGTACATCACAGTTTCCTCAGTACCGCCCTTGAAAATGGATTTCATGTTCCTCATAGCAACAGCAGCAGGAGCTATAGCCACCCTTGCTGCTGCTGCTATTGCAGCACTGATTGTGGTAAAAAGTCTCAGTTCTTTTAAGAAGTGGACAAATAAGGACAATGAGCCTATGAAAAAACCTCGTAAAAAAGTCTTTCTCATGATACCAACAAACGGGAAACAGGAAACACATGAAGAATCAAGCAAGAAGCAACAGGAATCACACAAGGAATTGGGCAAGAAAGAAAAGGAAATCCCGGAAGAATTGAATGACAGGGAACAGAACTATGAAGAACCGAATGACGAGGAATGGGAAACCGACGAAGAACTGAACGACGACCAACAGGACCACAAAGAACCAAATGACAAGGAACAGGAAACCCACAAAGAACTGAACAAGAAGGAAGAAAACACTCAGGAAGAATTGAATGAAAAGGAACAGGGCAGCCAAACTTTGTAAGTGTTAACTATAACTTGGTTAAATTTCAGACACCACTACTTATCCTGATCAAAAGAAGAAAGCCACTTGAACTACTGGAGGCTTCTTCTCTGGGGACCAAAGGGTGGCGGCTATGCACAGGCTTGCCTGGTGTCACAGGACACACACACTTAATATTACTGTCCTGTAAAACTGGTTTTCAGAGGTAAGTAAGGGTTAGTGGAGGAGGCTGCTCCTTTTAGGATAAAGTGAAGGAAGTTATACCAAGGGAGAGTTGCATGCGTGTTGTTTCTTGACATTTTTTTTTTTTTTTTTTTTTGGTGTTTCAAGCCCTTGTTAGGCTGGGGTAAACTGTTCAGTCGGCTTTCACACAACATAGGACCCCTTTCCCTCGGGATCCGCGCGCCCCTGGGGAAGAGGCGAGGCGAGGCCACCGGCGGCCGCACAATGGGCGCCACCTCACAGAGCTGGGCGCGGCGGGCGGGCGGCGGGGCCGCGCGGCGGGACTGCAAGCGCGCTGGCTGGCAGCACATGGGCCCCTCGGGGCGGCGAGGCCGTCGGGTGGGTGCTGGTGTTGCGGGCGGGCCCCTCGGAGGAAAAGACCGAGGCGGCGGCGCCGAGCCAGCAACCGCCAGGCTGCGCGCCCGACGCCGGGCAGGCCCGGGCAGTGCCCTGCGGCTGCAGCACGCCGATGCCCAGTTGCCAAAACAACCCAAAGGGGTTCTTCCAAACACGTGGGCAAACCTCTGGCCGGGCCGGGGCTCGCACCTCGTCCAGCCGCAGTGCGCCCTGAAGCCGCGCGGTGGCGAGCCAACCGGCTCCGCTTCCCCTCCTCCTCTCCTGCCTGATCCTCCCCGCTCCCCCTTCTCCTCCCTCCCACTCCTGCTGGCTTAGCCGCCTCCATTTTCCAGATCTTTCTCGAACCCGCAGCTCCTCGGGCAGCCGTTGCCCGAGCGCTGACGGAAGAGACCGAAGTCAGGGCCAGGAGCAGCCTCGGGCACGAAGGGGCAGCTCGCGCGCCGCCCCGGCGGCTGAGCGCGCAGGCGCAGACCCCAGTAACTGCCGGTTGGAGGCTGCCGAACCGCAGTGGAGAGAGACCTGGGCGGCGAAGGCTGCGGCGCGGGCGGCTTTCCCTTCCTCCAAGGTTCCCCGACGCGCTGCCCTAGATTTAATGCGCAGCGACTTGGGGTCATCTCTCCTTTGCTTCTCGTAGGAGTCGTAGTTCCAGGAGCAACAGCCCAGAAAAGGACGCGGTCCCCGCACCGAGGGCTTCTGCACCATCACCCCTACCTTTAGGCGGCGGGATGTCTGTGGTCGGCATTGACCTCGGCTTTCTCAACTGCTACATTGCAGTAGCGAGGAGTGGCGGCATCGAAACCATCGCCAATGAGTACAGCGACAGGTGTACGCCGTAAGTGCCCGGTCTGGTGGTAATCCTGGGAAACGTTTCCTCCCGACCCTCGCATTTGTCCCGCCTGCTGGTTTCTTCTGATGCGCCGAACTCTGAGATGACAGGTGCAGCCCATCAATTGCAGTCCGCGGGGTGGCGGGCCCAGGTGGGAGTCGGACTACCTCGCTCTGCAAAGCTTCTTTTCCTTCAAGGACAAGGGACTTAACTCGGATAGTTGGCGCATCTGTGTACCCACGCACCCCCCCTCACCGCCTCCCCACCCCTCAGCCCCCGCGCGCGCCCACCACCACGCCTCGGTCCCCCGGCGGCCCTGCTTTAGTTTTCAGGAAAAGGATTGGTGCGGGACCACCACGACGTTCTGAACATTAGAAAAAGATCTTTAGTTCCCCCCTCGCCTGGCTTGTTTGGGATTATTGGCCGAGGGCAGGCATCCGCGCTCGCTCAGTAAAAAAATTCTTTATTGTTTCTCCCCTTCCTCCTTTGCCCATCTGTCAACGCCACAGCTTTCTCTCAGAAAAGTAAGAAATGAAAGCTTAGAATGCAAATGTCAGAATATGAGTTGCAGGTTCATCTGGCCCAGAAGGGCTTCTTTTGTTTGTTTTTTAAAAGAAGGGATTTTACCTCAGTGTCCTTGAGAATTGGGGGTAATCGGACGGGTTTCCAGGGGCGTAGGTTAGTGGTGCATTAATAGGGAGAGAATCAGGGATGGGAGTCATTGCCCACGTGTCGGTAATGTTCATCCATTAAAGGAAAGTAGTGGAGTTAGAACCTGTCGAAAGGGTATTTCTACAGAATGAATTGTTGGAGAGTCAGAGGCATCTGTCCTGTATAAACATGATTGTGAAGTGATTCTATTATGAACACTTGATGAAAGAATAGAAGGAGTGGCATTATGTCATGGAAACATGTATCCACATGTTTCATTGTTTCTGTGGCCTGGGAAGTTAGCAAATAATATAATTAAGTAAGACAGGGATATGAAAAACTAGCTTCTTATTGTAGATTCCTGTTACTGGTAATTTTATGAGGTAACTAACTGCCAGTGTCTTATTTTCTATGGTTAAGCAACCAAACATGTTGATTTGACCTTTCTGAATGGTCCAAAATATACTACTTTAAACATAAGACTAATCTTGTCCAAGATCAGTGTTAAGCTAAGCCTTTAAATAATTATATTGCTAATCTTTTATGAATAAATTACGTCAAGGAGGTTTTGACGATAGTTTACTTGGAGCAGTTTGTGCTTTAGTTTCTTTTAAAGAATATTCTAGAAGATTTATACCACCTTTTTCTAGATATATGCATTATATTTCTTTTGCTGAAATTCCTGTATACTTACAGTCTCAAACGTGAGCATAGGTCAGTTAATATTCATAGTACTGTTAGAACTCTTGCTTCTTTTTACATCTTTCTCTGGCTTTATGCACAATGAGACAGTGAAGCGTAAATTGTGAACTACTGATGACTTCATCTCTACAGCGTTTTAAGTCACAGCAGATATGGGCTTCTGCCAGAAAAGGACTAGGAAATTCCACTCTCCTCTTTCATCAGAGTAAAGGTTAATGCGGGCAGTTTTTGGCTTCAGGAACTTAGCCTATAGAGAAAAAATGAGAGGTCGGATGGATGTTCCCCTTACCTTTTTAAAGCCTTATCCTAAAAGATCAGAAACCAGAATTGTAAAACAGATACTGCATTTCTAGGCTCAAAAATCTTATTAGTGGTTCCATGACTCTTTAAATTTAAAGAGCCTGGCCACACTTTCAAAGAGAGTTCTTTAGAAATTAGGCTTGCTCATTTAAGTCTTGTAAAGTCTCTGTTAATCTTCTTAAGCACATTGGCAAATTCTGTGTGGCTGAGGTTATCTTTCTGATTTGTATGTAAGAGAATCACTTCTAATATCTAGATTTAATGAGGCTAAACCAAAGTAGAACGTTCTAAAAGTGGAAGGATTGTATCCCTCGCTTGTATCAGCAACTCTGCCCTTCTTTCTGGAGTTGTATACTGTCGTGTGTTTCAGGAGTATACCTTTTCTTGTTGTTGAACTAGTACTTCATTGTAGTCTGGTGCTCTTACAGTGTGTGTTTACTTTGTGGGGCTTACGTTATTGAGCGAAAACATAGCCCTTCCTGATTCCTAAATGTTTATTCATTAATGCCTATCTTGCAAAAAGCGTAACTACTGGAGGACCTGAAACTTTTCTGATATACCACAGTATTTAATAATACATATAAACTAGCTTTGCAAAAAAAAAAAATTCTTTGTGTGTCCTTTTGCTAACATCAATGTAATATGCCAAAGGCATTGCTAAGATGCAAATACATTTTAAAAAGATCGTGTGGGAAAAAAAGTAGAAAATGTTTGATTTAGTTGGTTTCAGCATCCACACTTTTTCACATTTCATTCTTTAATATACATAATTATGTATGCATGGGAGAATCCTATGTATAAACCAAGGACAATTTAATGAAAAAGATAATTAAGTTTTGGCCTATAGTGGGCTACAGTCCATGGGATTGCAAAGAGTCAGACACAGCTGAAGTGGCTTAGCACATAGCACTCAATTTCAGTGTTTGTATAATTAAACACTGAATTTCCTTATTATCCCTTATTGGTATTCAGGTTGTTTATATTTTCTTTTTATAAGCAGTGCTGCAATAACTATATTTGTAACTAAATTTTTGACCCTTAATTCCTTCAAGTAAGCTTCTAGAATTAGAATTACTGAGTGTGCACATTTTTCAGGCCTTGAATATGTTTATATTCTTCAATTAAGTGTAGATGTAGGGATTGGAATTTCCATCTCAGACTCAGTTATATCAAAGTGGTTAGTTTCACACATGGGAAAAGAAAACTGGAGCCAGAAATCCTCATTCAATATCAGATTAAAGCATGTGGTCAGATAAAACATCAGTTCAGTCACGCAGTTGTGTCTTGACTCTTTGCGACACCATGGACTGCAGCACACCAGGCTTCTCTGTCCATCACCAACTCCTGGAGCTTGCCTCAAACTCATGTCCAGTGAGTCGGTGATGACATCCAACCATCTCATCCTCTGTCGTCCCCTTCTCCTCCTGCCTTCAATCTTTCCCAGCATCAGGTGGCCAGAGAACTTTAGCATCAGTCCTTCCAATGAATATTCAGGACTGATCTCCTTTAGGATGGACTGGTTGGATCTCCTTGCTGTCCAAAGGACTCTCAGCAGTCTTCTCCAACGCCACAGTTTAAAAGCATCAATTTTCGGTGCTCAGCTTTCTTTATGATCCAACTCTCACAGCTAAAACATGCTCCCTGCATTTTAAATTGATATTTAGTGATGATTTCTATGGGCTTAGCATTGTTCGCACTGGCATATGTATCACATCAATTCTATGAGTTTGATAATACTAGCTATCTTTTTTCCTAAGAAGCCTTAAGCAAAATTAAATATCTTGGCCAAGAAATAGCAGTGAAATGGATTTAGTTTCAGGCTTCTTTGACCCCAGAAACCCAGTGCCCTTACATTATCTGTTGGCATACAGATGGTATCTATATATTGGGCAATGGGCTGTATTGGAACAAATTATCTGTCTGGGCATTTACTGTATAGAGAAGCATCAGTAAAGTCATCTGTTACTGTCTAGTTTCTAAGAAATATTATCTTGTTTTAAAATGTTATTTTAGTATGCTTTTAAGTTATTTTAAGAAGATATAAAAATCTTGTTTCAATTTAGAAATTGATATAAAAGTAGGTACACAAAATGTTAGTGCAAAACTATGGAGGAAAGCGGTGTGGAAAGACTATTAATAGTGGGTATTTCTTGGAAGTAGATTATAGAAGTGTCTCTTAATACATAGTCTGTAATGTTTTGAATTTTTATGAACTTAATTTACAATAAAGAAAATGGATCTTTTAATCAAACTTATTTCAAGACATTTTTGTTAGATGTATATATTCGTTTTACTATTAAAATTCTGCAGGATCCAACTTAGCAGACTAAACAGTTCTCTGGTTTTCTGTCCTTATCAACATACGTATAATCTGAAAATATGGGAAAATATTATTTATACACCACATCTCAGATATGTGAGATGTCCTGTTCAATGCACAAAAGTAGAAATCACTTACCTTGAGATACTGAAAATAAAAAATTTTTCTACATGGAAAACGGGAAACTCCAGACATTAACAGTGACTTGCTGGGTAGGAGGACTTTTTAATAGTAATAGCAGTTCAGGTTAGGAGAAAATTTTTACATTTTTAAAATTATTTATTCTTTGTATCATATGAAATGGTTTTGTTTGTATGTTCTGTGAGATTACATTAATTTAAAGTATTTTAAATACTGAAGAATTACATAAAGTATATCTCCTCTGTCTCTTCCCAGCTACCTCCTAAACTTTAATATGTGTGTTTCTATACATAGTGAGTATATGTATTAAACTGGGATTTTTTTTAGCAAAAGTAGAATTACATTTATATATTCTGCAGTTGGCTTTTTCAAAATATAATGTGAACATCTCAAATTAGCTCATATGACTCTACCTCATTCTTCTTAATGTATGTACAGTATTCCATTTATCTGTACATGTCTATTAGTGTGTGTTACAAAGTATTTTGCTGTTGACAAACAAAAATTCAGTGAAATTTTTTTTAAATGAAATTGTGCCTAAATGAGTGGATGGGCAGACGTCCCACACTTTAACATGGCCAAAGCTAGTACTATGAAATCTTTTAGTATGAATATTATCCACAAAACAAAATGAATCTCTAGTCATTGCCTTGAATTTGTAGCTGAAAAATTCTGAAAAAATTCTAGAAGGCAGGAATGATAGGTACAAATTACATAATATACATTGAGTTTAAGATGTTTAACATGCCTTTTAGTATGTGATTAGTATGAGGTTAGGTTTCCCTGATAGCTCAATTGGTAAAGAATCTGCCTGCAGTGCAGAAGACCCCAATTCAATTCCTGGGCCGGGAAGGTCTGCTGGAGAAAGGGATAGGCTACCCGTACCCACTCCAGTATTCTTGGGCTTCCCTTGTGGCTCAGCTGGTAAAGAATCTGTTTGCAATGTGGGAGACCTAGGTTCAATCCCTGGATTGGGAGGATCCCCTGGAGAAGGGAAAGGATATCCACACCAGTATTCTGGCCTGGAGAATTCCATGGACTCTATAGTCCATGAGATCACAAAGAGTCAGACACAACTGAGCGACTTTCACTTCACTTAGTGTGTGGTCATTATAATACAAATTAATGAGCATAGCTATGTTCTAATTAAATTTTATTTACAAAAATTTGTGGTAAGTGGTAATTTGCAAATCTTTGTTCTAGGCAGTCATAATAAAAATGACAAAATTATTATGCATTGTTATTTGTCTTTGAACTGATGAATTTTGAGTAAGATAATCAGTTTTCAAAATACTGTAATAATTAAACAGTGTGTCTAATTTAAAGTACCTAATCAGCTTTTTAAATAAAAATTAAATCAGCTATGTAAATGTGTGTGTGATTTCTGTAGGGGCTTTCCAAGTGGGACAGTGGTATAGAATCTGCCTGCCAATGCAGGAAATGAGGGTTCAATCCCTGGGTTGGGAACATCCCCTAGAGTAGGAAATGGCAACCCATTCTAGTATTCTTGCCTGGGAAACCCCATGGACAGAGATGTCCAGAAGGCTACAATCAGTGGGGTCACAGTAGGACATAACGTGAGCACACACACACATGCAGCAGATTTCTGTTGATGGTTTTAAGTTAAGAACAAATTTAATTTGGGAGTTATGCTTATTAGAAGCATTTGGAGACTACTAAAGGAATTTTTGTTTTTATATGTTAAAATATTTTATTCATTGTCCATATTGAAAGATTGAAAAGTTTATATTATTACTAAATCATAGGTGTCTAAAAATTGTATATTTCTAAGCATTAGTTGCTCAGTCGTGTTGGACTCTTTGAGACCCCAGGGACTGTAGACCACCAAGCTCCTCTGTCCATGGGATTCTGCAGGCAAGAATATTGGAGTGGGTTCCTGTTTCCTAGTCTAATATTTCTAAGTAGCAAACTAAAAAAGAAATGGTAACAATCATTCCTTTACTTTTTTTTCCAGATAGTTAAGTTTGAGAAATAATAATCACATGTTTTCTTTACTGTCACAGTCTCAAATCCTTAATTTGTTTAGAGGCATTGAAATAGAAAAGAATGTTTTCCTCAGCTTATTTGAACCACTAAGGGATTACTTTGTACAGAACACTATTTGGGAAATGATGCAGTGGTTTTCAGCTGGAGGAGATTTTGTACCCTAGGGTGCATCTGACAATGTCTGAAGATACTTGGAGTTGTCACACTGGGAGAAGGAACAGAAGAGAGCTAATATCTAGCAGGTAGAGGCCAGAGATGCTTCTAAAATCCTACAGTGCACAAAATTGCCCTGGTCCCTCAACAAAAAATCAGCCCCAAATGTCAGTAGTACCAAGATTGAGAAACCCTGCTCTATAGACATCGTGGCAGCTATAGTTGAAAGGAGTTCCTCAGCGGTTGACAGTCTGATTCAGAGCCAAATTGGCTGTGTAAGGAACAAACCCCTTATTTAAACCAATTGATTGTCCTCTTATATTATTAATTCAGCTATTGTATTTCTTTGCATCTACTCAGTGATAGCAGAGACTATAAATAGTAATTGTGATCTTATGGAACTGACAAGGGAAAGTGGAAATTTCTAAAAATAGGGCTATTTTAAAAGTGTCAGTGATAAGATCAAGAGGTTTTGATTCCTTAGTGGAGATTTACAAAGAAGCAAACAAATCTAGAGTGTTGACCTCTTAGGTGAGAAGTTTGATGGTCTGTTGGCAGTGTGTGTGTTCTCCAACCTAACCATGCTTGGCTTTATAAGAAAGACAGTTAATTTTAGATTTTAGGGGAAAATACAAATATAGCTTTCTTAAGTAACATCCTGTCTTTTGATTTTTATGCCCCTCGTCTACTAAAAGTTATACAGAACATTTAGAAGTTCTACTTATTTGTTTAATTTTGTGGCATTCTTTGAGAGTCTAGGACTACTGTTACAATGGCAACATCAGCCTAAATATAATGGATTTAAGCTGCATTGTAAACTCTTTTTTTTTTCCTTTTAGGTATAAAATGGATTTTCTAAATAGTAGTTGAAATAATCTATAAAAAGTGTAATTGGATTTTGTGATATATAGTTGGATAAACTGTTGAATATCCTTTTCTAGAAAAACTTTTGTGTCAACCTAATATATAGTATAATATGTCTGTTTGCCTTGGTATTACTGAAAATTAGGTAAAAGTTTTGAAAGAGAATAGGTATTTAAATTATACTTTGATTTTTCTGAAAATCCTTGACAGATACTTATATAATGGCTGTGCTATAGAATCTTTTGGGGAAAAAAAATTTGAGGGAATTTGAAGACCTTTAGTATGTGAGACGGACCTTTAGCTAGAGAAAGAAATGGCAACCCACTTTATTATTCTTGCTTAGAGAACGCCATGGACAGAGGAGTCTTGTGAGCTACAGTTCGTGGGGTTGCAGGGAGTCAGATATGACTGAAGCAACTTGGCACGCATGCAGTATGTGAGGAGAGTTTTCTTTGTATTGAAACTGGGTATTTCCAAGTTATAACATTAAATTTTTGAACTTTACAAGTTGTCTGCTTTTAACCTGAAGAGAATGTCTGATAATGATAACTGTGGCTTTCTTCATGAGAAGATATAGGCATAAAACATATTTCAGTGAATACAGCACTGAATACAGCAAATACAGTGAATACAGCAATAAATGATAGTTGAATCAATCTTACTTGGATCTAAGAGTTTTAACAGAAGTTTAACTCTTGGAATCAACCTAAGATTTTCTGTGCATTAAAGTAATGATATCCTTGTGCTGAAAAATTAAGTTTTTCAAAGGGTATCCAGATAATGGAGTTGACAGCAAAATGGGTCTCAACTCCCAAAATAAAGCTGGCCAAGAGATGGCAAGTCCGTATTTTCTCTGATGAGTTTAGAATGGAATGCCAACCATCTACATGGATTTCTGTATCAGGCATGCAAAGTCTACTCTGGCAGAGACTATGTTGAATCAAGGAATTATTTGCAAGAAAAATGAAGGTGTCACCTGAACCACTGATTCTTAATATATCCTGTTTACCTATTTTTACCAGATCACAATTAAAAGTAACTTCGATTCCATCGTGTATCAGTTCATCACATTTAACATTTAGTTCTAAATAAATACCTCCTTGGATGTATCAAAGGCACTTCAACCTCAACATAGCCAAAATAGAACTTGTGATGGTCCATCCCCAAACAGTCCCTCTTACAGCATTTTCTGTCTTATTGCATGGCACAACTATCTACCCTCCAATGCAAACTGGAAACCTGTATGTTATTCCTGTTACTTACCTCTCCCTATTACCTATTCCAGCACTATTCAGTAAAAATAAATATAATATATGTGAGCCACATACATAATTTAAAATATTCTAATAGTTTCAATAAAAATACAGACAAAATTAATTTTAATATACTTGATTTAACTCAGTATATTCAAAATCTTATTTCAGCATGTAATCAGTGTTTTTAAGTTAATAAGATATTGTTTCATACTTTAAGTACATCTCGATTCAGACTAGCTGCACTGGGGCCCCAGTGGTATAGTCAGTTAGCGCACATTACTTATATAGACTAGCTGCATTTCATGTGCGTAATAGCCGTGTGTTTCTGGTGGCTGCCTGTTGCACTCTGAAGATCTAGTTCATCACCAAGTCCTTTGAGTTTTAGCTCCTAAAATCTCTTACTTCTTTTCCTTTTATCTCAACTGCCACTGTCCTGATAAGAGATTATTGATGACTTCTAGTGCTACTCCCATTCCTATAGTGTAAATGACCTCTGCCAAACACTCCCCTAGTTGAATCTGTCATTGTTTACTTTTCTTTCAAATCTCATCATTTTCTCAGGTAGGCCATCCCTGATCCTCCTCTTTTAGGTCAATTCCTGTTATTGTCGACTCTTCATTGCCATGTGTGCTCATTTGGGTACCGCCTAGTTTACTTTGTACATTGGAGTGAGTCTACAGCAATGTAAGTGCCAGGGGAGCCATTATGATGTCTGACTTTTTGCCCCTCATTATTATAGATCTGCTTACCCAACAGAGTGCCAGGCATGTAGTAGTTACTCAGCATTCATCTGTTAAATTGACAAACTTAACTGCTTGCCTTTACTGAGAATCCAGTGTCTGCAATGTAATAGTATCTTGTTCAGCCCTTGAAAAGCACTGTTCTGGGATCTTTCCTTTTCAGTTTATATAATACATATACACATATGTATATACATACACACACATATATTTTAAAGCATGGCGTGTTCTTTCTGCTATTCAAAAGCTTTTAATGATCTCTTAAAACCTAATTATATTTCACATTTATAATATATCATTTAAGACACTATATAATCTGGCCCCGATAGATCTACCAAAATGTGCTATGAAACTAGTAAAGTTGCATTCTTCCTAGTCTCCAAATGAGCATTACCCTTCGGAGCCATTTTTCCATTCATTCAGTAAGTACCTTGGTTATGTACCAGACACTGTACAGATAGCAGTGTTATCCAGTAGAACTTCCTATTCTACAGTATATGTTCTATGTGCTTTCTGTTTTTTGCATATCCAATAGCCACATGTAGCTTTGAAACACTCGAAAATTGAGCCCTTGAAATGTGACTGATTTTTAATTTTAGTCAGTTTAAATTTTACTAGCTAGTGGCTACCATACTGGATACTGCAGATCAAGGCAATGAGACATATATTATCTACCCACACAGAGTTTACACCCCAATGTGGATATATAGTCAGTAAAAAAAAAAATTGTATCAAATGGTGATACATTTATGAAAAATGAGGAAACAGAAGATGTGTGTGTTGGGGAGGAGCGAGAATGTTGTTTATGTAAGAGAGAAAAGGTATTTCTATTAAGCTGATACTTGAGCCAGAGACATGAAATGAGAGCTCAAAGCCTGTGTTCCAGAGAGAATAGCATGTACAAAGGCCCTGAGGCAGAAATGTACTTGCCCTGCTGTAGAAATAGCAAGGAGACTTCTGTGCCTAGATTGAAGTTACAGGGTAGAGCAGCTACAAAGCAAACCATGGCTGTTTATTGGCTGTTGGGGAAATAGGACACCATTGCAGGGTTTTTAGCAGAGGACTTTGTCTTTAAAAGATCACTCAGGCTGTTATATTGAGAATAGGTGGTATACCTATATACTGGTAATGTCCTTTTCCATAAAACCAGATACATATTAAAATGCTTTCTTTTCTTTCAAGTCTTAATTAAGAAATCACATCTTCTACTTGCTTTTCCTAAGCCATATTATCTACAAGTGATTATTCTCTTTTTTTGCTAGTATCATTCATAATTTTATATGTTAATTTTCTTGATAGACTAAATTCTCCAAGCACATTGGATTGTAGCTAGTATAAACACAATGCCTGTAAATATTTGTTGATTGAATGAATTACACCTGAATTACAATCTGTAATTAATATTGAAACCATGGAAACATTTTCTTGAATCACAGCATGAAATGGTTTTTTGATAAAAATGGTGCTCTACACTTTTATAAGCAGAATTATTAATACATTTAAATGCAGGAATGAAAACAACATATTTACCTATCAGTTCAGTTCAGTTGCTCAGTCATGTCCAACTCTTTGCGACCCCATGGACTGCAATACTCCAGGCCTCCCTGTCCATCACCAACTCCTGGAGTTTACTCAAACTCATGTCTGTTGAGTCAGTGATGCCACCCAACCATCTCATCCTCTGTCATCTCCTTCTCCTGCCTTCAGTCTTTCCCAGAATCAGGGTCTCTTCAAATGAGTCAGTTTTTCACATCAGGTGGCTAAAATATTGGAGTTTCAGCTTCAGCATCAGTCCTTGCAATGAATATTCAGAACTGATTCCTTTTAGGATGGACTGATTGGATCTCTTTGCAGTCCAAGGGACTCTCAAGAGTCTTCTCCAACATCACAGTTCAAAAGCATCAATTCTTCGGCGCTCAGTTTTCTTTGTAGTCTAACTCTCACATCCATACGTGACCACTGGAAAAACCATAGCTTTGACTAGATGGACCTTTGTTGGCAGCACAATGTCTCTGCTTTTTAATATGCTGTCTGTGTTGCGCATAACTTTTCTTCCAAGGAGCAAGTGTCTTTTAATTTCATGGCTGCAATCACCATCTGCAGTGATTTTGGAGCCCAAGAAAATAAAGTGTCTCACTGTTTCCCCACCTATTTGCCACGAAGTGATGGGACTGGATGCCATGATCTTAGTTTTCTGAATGTTGAGCTTTAAGCCAACTTTTTCACTCTCCTCTTTCACTTTCATCAAGAGGTTTTTTAGTTCCTCTTCACTTTCTGCCATAAGGGTGGTGTCATCTGCGTATCTGAGGTTATTGATATTTCTCCCAGCAGTCTTGATTCCAGCTTGTGCTGCTTCCAGCCCAGGGTTTCTTATGATGTACTCTGCATAGAAGTTAAATAAGCAGGGTGACAATATACAGCCTTGACGAACTCCTTTTCCTATTTGGAACCAGTCTGTTGTTCCATGTCCAGTTCTGACTGTTGCTTCCTGACTTGCATACAGGTTTCTCAAGAGGCAGGTCAGGCAATCTGGTATTCCCATCTCTTTAAGAATTTTCCACACAGTCAAAGGCTTTGCATAGTCAATAAAGCAGAAGTAGATGTTTTTCTGGAACTCTCTTGCTTTTTCGATGATCAACAGATGTTGGCAATTTGATCTCTGGTTCCAGAGATCATTTACCTATAGTCAGTCACTAAATCCTCACACACCTCTCTGAGTAGGTATTATTATCAACACTGTCTTCCTGATGGGAAGCTGAGGCAAATAATGGTTAGGTAATTCCTACAAGGTTACTCAGCTGTTAAGTGGCAGAGCCAGGATTTAGATCCAAGTCATAGACTTACTGAAAATTTTGAAAAATAATTTAGGGACCAGTAAAATAATTTGGGGACCAATATAGTGTTGCCAACTATTAGCACACTTTTGTAAATTCTAACATTCTGACAACTATTCTATTACTTAGGAAAGTTTAAAAATATGTAAAATTCTGATTTCAATAACCTATTTTTTGAATACTACATGATTATATTCATCCTTAAATTCATTTTTGTATAAAGAGAAGCACAGTAGTAGTACATTAATGTAAAAATACCTTGGGAACACTTTTTTTTTTTCCCTGTTCAGAGCGTGTATATCTTTGGGATCAAGAACACGAGCCATTGGAAATGCAGCTAAGAGCCAGGTGAGTTGTTAATGTAGATGTTTTGACTTATAAGAAGAATTAACTTCATAATGGCGGCTAAGCTCCCAGTTTATATAGTTAAAAGTTAAAAAAGAGAATAAAGAAATTGACAGATCCTAATATTTTTGTATCTTACTAAATATATTTTGCTTTGGATTGTAAAGTATTTCTTGAATTTTATTTTTTTAAAATTCTTAGTTGTGAGGTTAGGTTATGCTGTCAAATGGCGTCAGGTTTTCCTGGTATGGTCACTTTTAATGAGGGATATGCTATTTAGAGGAGAAGGCAGCGGCACCCCACTCCAGTACTCTTGCCTGGAAAATCCCATGGACAGAGGAGCCTGGTAGGCTGCAGTCCATGGGGTCACTAAGAGTCAGACACGACTGAGCGACTTCACTTTCACTCTTCACTTTCATACATTGGAGAAGGAAATGGCAACCCACTCCAGTGTTCTTGCCTAGAGAATCCCAGGGACGGGGGAGCCTGGTGGGCTACCGTCTTTGGGGTCGCACAGAGTCGGACACGACTGAAGTGACACAGCAGCAGCAGCATGCTATCTAGAATACATACTTCTACAACAAGTGAATGATATCTTTGTTAAAGAAGGTGGGAAAAATTGGAGAAACTGGTTTCCAGAGTTAATTCTCTGTGGCTGCCACTTTACATGGAATCTGTTTAACTATTCGTATTTCTAGGCTTCTGAAATCCTTTTGCATAAAATATTCACTCTAACATTCCATGCTACAGGTTTATTTTTCTTAGACTTTGTTTATTGCCATGAACCAAATGCCCTTAACAGTTAGTTTTTACCTTTTAATATATACCTGGGTCTTTTCTTTATTACAAAATAACTGTTTAATGGAGCTATTTTTTTTTCATGACTTTGTAGACATAATTGACTCATTTATCCAGGAATTGTTGTTAAGATTTTTTTAATCAAATTGTCTTACAGTCGGCCTGAGTGTGAATATGGTTTTTTCCTCCATTTTCATACTGCACATAACCAAATGTTTGTGCCCAAATGACCCCTTCACTAAAAGTTACTTCTCGTCTTCTGGCTGATTTAAGGTATCATAGGGCTTAGAGTCTCTGAAGGAAGCAAACTATAAGTTATTTTTCCTAAAAAGCTAAAGAGATCAATATAGTAATTCAGCATCCCTGTAGTTTTCATCTTATAATTGAAGGTCACTAAGAGGACAGCAACTGGATCTCAGTGATATTCTGTAGTTTGAACTACATGTTCTAATTAAAGAAAAAACTACTTTGCCAAAATACAAGCTATTTACAAATGAAGACACATTAACTTAGCACCATGCTATATGGAAGGATTTTTAATTTACTAGCCTAGGAGAAGTTTTTAGCAGTGAAAGCAATGTAGTAATACGTGATAAAGTTCACAGAAGATATTTAGTGTAAAAGAAAAACAGGGTGATAAAAGACATAGTGTAAATATTAATAAAAACACAGATGAAAGTGGAAAGAATCAAAGATACTAATTCATTAGCCTGAAAGTCTTGAAGAAAGCCAAATAAATGAGTTGTAGATAGATTTTCATTGTATTTGAGAAGTTTTGTTCTTTTTTTTCTTTCTTTTTTCTTTTTATTTATTTATTTTTTAATTTTATTTTATTTTTAAACTTTACAATATTGGTTCTGCCATATATCAAAATGAATCTGCCACAGGCATACATGTGTTCCCCATCCTGAACCCTCCTCCCTCCTCCCTCCTCCCTCCCCATACCATCCCTCTGGGTCGTCCCAGTGCACCAGCCCCAGGCATCCAGTATTTGTTTTTAACATTCCAAGGGTAGGAGATAGTGGTTTCTATCAATTTGTTCAGTTGCTCTGTTGTGTCTGACTCTTTGTGACCCCATGGACTGCAGCACACCAGGCTTCCCTGTCCTTACGTCTCCTGGAGTTTGCTCAAGCGCATATCCATTGAGTAGATGCCATCCAACCATCTCATCCTCTGTCGTCCCCTTCTCCTCCTGCCCTCAGTCTTTCCCAGCATCAGCATCTTTTCCAGTGCGTTGGCTCTTCAAATCAGGTGGCTAAAGTATTGGAGCTTCAGCTTTAGCATCAGTCCTTCCAATGAATATTCAGGGTTGATTTCCTTTAGGATTGACTGGTTTGACATCCTTGCTGTCCAAGGGGACTTCTATCAATTAGAAACCAGAAAATTAAATGATAGTGTGTAATTCTGAACTTATACAGATGTGTAGGATAAAGAGACTTGGTGATTCACAAATACTAGCGTAGTTTACTTTGCATTAATTCAGTAATTGATAAAAGTGTTTACTGCCAACAGATAGTCACGAATGTAAGAAATACAATTCACGGTTTCAAAAAACTTCATGGGCGATCTTTTGACGATCCTATTGTGCAAACTGAAAGGATCAGGCTTCCCTATGAGCTGCAGAAGATGCCGAATGGAAGTGCAGGGGTTAAGGTAAGTTTATATTCCCAGAATGCAAGCATTTGTTCAAATTAAAGAAACCAAATGCAGTAATATTGCCTATTTTTAAATACTTTAAAAAAATTTAACTTTTTTCCTTTAGGTGAAATACATGCATACCAAGAAACAGGCAGTTTTTGTAGTGTGCTTTAGTGACTGCACCAAAAAAAATCTGATATAGAATAATAATCTTTTTAATCCAAATACTTTTATTGTCAAGAAAAAGGTATTATTATTTGGAGAACTTTTAGAGGTGAACCATTTTTAAGGGACAAAGGCAGAGGCATATGTGATTTAGAAAAATAAGCCCAAAAGTATGTTAACTGCTATAATGAGTTTGCTCTAATTTAGAAGAATCTTGTGTTAGGAATATTAAAGCAAATTCTTCTTCCAAGTAAGAGATGGATTCTAGGTTTTGACTTCTATATCCTAAGACAGAGAGTTTTAGATTGGTTAACAAAAACTAACAGAATACCCCAAAACAGATAGATTGTATGACTTAGCAGTTCTACTCTTAGGTGTATATACATAAGAGAATTGAACCACTTGTGCACACAAAAATTTGTACACTAATGTTCATAATAACATTATTTATAATAGCCAAGAAGTGGGAACAAACCAAGTGTCCACCAGCTGATGAGTGTATGAACAAGATGTGGTATAGTTATCCAGTGGCAGTATTATCTGGCCATAAAAAGACAGTATCTAGAAAACATGCTAACTGGGGGGAGGAAAACAGATATAAAAGGCCATATATTTTGTGATTTCATTTGTGTGGCTCTCCAGAATCTATGCAAATCAGTAGACACAGAAAATAGACTTATGGTTGTTAGGAATTAAGGGTATCTCTACTTCTTAATTGTTAGGAATGGGTATCTCTACTTCTTCTGCTACTAATGGAGCACTCTTTTTAAGTTGATGAAAATGTACTACAATTAGTGATAATCAGTATACAACTTTGAACATACTAAAACCACTTAATTGCACACTTCAGAAGGATAAACTTTATGCAATAAGATTTATATCTCAGAGCTAAAAGTTTTAATAGCTGATTTTCAAATTGATATATATGTTTTAAGGTGCACATATTTCCATGTTTAGAAGAGGGTTCTGACTACAGGATGGATGATGAATTGTAGTAAGGAGACATGAGACTTAACAATAGTTCAGAAAAAGACACAATAAGAGATTAAGGACAAATTGAAAATTAGGAAGTCATATTTTAGGTGAAATTTGTGGATCAAGATGTGCTGACTAGGAAGCTGATGGGTTATGATAGCAATAAATGTGATAAAGAGTAATGTTCACGTGTCCTTTAGATATGATAACTTCCAGTTAATGACTATGTGGAACAGTTTTATTCTAAACTACTTAAGTGTTTTATTCTTTAAAAAGAAAATTAAAAATTACGCTTTGTGAGTAGTTTGATTAAAAACAAAATAATTTTTACAGAAAGTCAAAACCTAATTTTTAAGTGATATAATTTTTATGCAGTTATAGTGAGTGCATGTAAGCTGGTTGAAGAGGCTTTGAAAACATCACTCAACCATGTGTTGAACTAAGTTTCTTCATCCTTTGAAGATCTTTAGCATTCAGTGCCTCAAGCAGTTTATCCATTTATTTACTCTGACGTTTGTTTGAATATGCTTTAATGTTTATTTCATCTAACTTTTATATTCTTCAAAATAACTCTGTATTGTTGTGCCTCCTATAATCAGACTAAGACACATGGTACTTGATTCATTTTTCCTTATTTTGGTATGCTTCATTTCTTCCTATGTTTATCTTTTTTTTATTATTATTATTTTTTTTTTATTCAATTTTAATTAAAAAAAAATTATACATGTGTTCCCCATCCTGAACCCTCCTCCCTCCTACCTCCCCATACCATCCCTCTGGGTCGTCCCAGTGCACCAGCCCCAAGCATCCAGCATCGTGCATTGAACTCTTCCTATGTTTAAATTTCACATAATTTCATGTAATTCTTGGTTTTAAACTTACCTGTAAATTGATTTGGAAACAAATGGGTATCAAGTTTAGGTCTGTTTCATTGTAAATATTATATAGTTATTCATATTTACACAGTTAAATAAATACCTACATTGTACTGCCTGAGAAGTTCTTTAAAGCTCTTCCAAAGTTTAGTGTTTTAGTATAAAATTATTTGCTTTTGGGGATACAGAGATTAAATACATAGCCTTTTCTTATGTAAATTAGTTGTAGTTATTGTATGGGTTCTAAGTTAACTTTCTATTGCTTATAAATATTGTGGTTGTCATTATGAAAGAGTTTGCTTATTTGAATAAAGCATAGTATTCCTTGGTCAAGCACTGTAAAGTTTCATTTTATGTGCTTAAATTCAAACTAGTCAAACCTGTGTATGAAATTGTTATTTTTTTAAATTTAAAAATTCCATGTATGCATCTCTAATGTTTAATTATCCCCTGAGGCCTTGGTAATTATCCCCTGAGGCCTTGGAGTAATACATATATAGTTTCTTTTTTTAAATAAAATTTTTTTTCCTGTGTTCTCATTTTCTTTTCACAAAACTGTATTACTAAAGTTTTCATTTTAAAGAAAGATAATTTGACCTTTTTCCCCTTATTTGTTTACAAGAATAGTAAATGATAAAACTTGCTTTTGTGGGAGACGGGGATCTGGTTGTAATACTATGTAATACTATGGGTAAGGCACTGGAACTTCAGAGATGAGATATGATGATACTAGAGCAATATTTTTGGTATGTAAGTTCATTGAGTTAGGACTCTGCCTTTTTCATTAAATACTAGATGAAATACTAGATGAATAAATGACTCATTAAATATCTCCACTTGGGCTTCAGGTGCGATACCTAGAAGAAGAAAGACCTTTTGCAATTGAGCAGGTTACTGGGATGCTGTTGGCTAAGCTTAAAGAGACTTCAGAAAATGCTTTGAAGAAACCAGTGGCTGACTGTGTGATTTCAGTAAGTTTTACCTCAGTACTGAACACTCTTGAATCATATTTTCCAGTATATTAATGTTATATGGAAATGTTTTTCTTCCCTTATCTAGTAAATAACCTCCAATTTTTTCATTCAGGAAAGAGTTTCCCATAAAGTTAATTGTGATAATCAGCTAATCTTTAAAGAAAAAAACTAATGTATGTGATTAATTGGTGATTGCTGTACCTGCCACTTACCCTTAAGAATCTTTCTAGGTGGCGCTTAAACATCCCAGCTTCAGGGAACCTTAACACTTACATCAAAGGTTGAAAATGCCCAGTTGGAAATTTGAGATTGTGTATATTCTGTATCCGGAAGAAAGATCCTTTTTTAAAAATGATAAATTAGATGTATTTAACATGTATACATAAATACATATGCATATGTATACAAGTTTTGACATATGCATATACCCGTGAAACATCATCACAGTCAGTATAATAAACATGTTTATCACCCCTCAAAAATCAACTTAAGCTTTTAAGGTAAAAATGGTTTGTATATAAGGTGAAAAACATGGTGCTTTGATATACATGATGAAAATGATCACTGTAGTCAAACAGTACATCTATCTCCTATAGTGACATTTTTTGTGTTTGTGTGGCAAGAGTACCTGAGATCTACTTTCTTAGCAAATTTCAGCATATAATACAGTATTATTAACTGTAACCATGCTATACATTAGATTTCTAAAAGTTATTCTACATAAATAAAATTTTATACACTTTGACCATTGACTTCTGATTTCCCCCACTACCCTATCCCTGGTAACCACCATTTTATTCTATCCTATGAATTTGACTTCTTCAGATTCCACATATAGGTTAGATCATGCATTATTTTTCAGAAAGAAAAGATCTGTCTTTTAAGGATTCTTAACATTTAATCATTTACCCGGTCTTTTATCTCTTGAGATCCCGCTATATATTGACAACTAGGTTTTAAGTTACATGTTGTCACCTAAATGTGAATGTATTCTTAGTACTGTTAAACTTGGCTACAGAAGTTCAAGCCTCACATCATCAAAAGAATGGAATATTATGACTTTTCAGTGAACTTAGTAATTATGTCAGAAATTAGTATCAGAATATGGCATTGTGAATTTCTTGGCCATTATTAACTTTGTAATTAGTGCACTAAGCCTGTGTGAACTATACAAGGGGAATTTTTTTCTGTTTATGTAGTCATATCTCTCATGGCTAAAAAAGCACCTGGTACATAAGTTCTCAGTGAATATTAAGTGAACCATAGCTTATAATGTAAATTTTTATCAGAAGGATAGTACCAAAATCAGGATATACAGACTTGTCAAAATTCAAGTTCTTTTAGTGTTATCATCTATTAAATGAAATTTCTGAATTCAGAAAGCAGTTAACTTGAAATTGGAAGAGTCCCAAGTCATTTTGTACATGAATGTACTCAGTTTTTTATAAATCTCTAGACCAAAGGAAAGTGCTTCTTACTTTGATAATACTAAGTATATGTAGTCTTAATTATGTTTTAAATTATGAGTTTATTTTTAATAGAAACATAACCTAATGTTTTTTGGTGATTTATAAAGAAACACATGCTCATCGTAAGCCCCTGCACCTGCAATATAGTTTCCTCTCCCTTTGGAATATAACCATTGTAATCATTTGGGAGTGTATTCTTCTAGTAGTACATACACACACAAAAATGAAATCATGCTATACGTACACCCCCTTTTTTTTAATGTAATAAAGATACTATTCCATGACAGTTCAGATTGATCTGATTCTAACATCCACATCAAATTTCTTTATGTGGATATAACATATGTAACCAATCTCATTTTAACAGACTCTTGGGTTGTTAATGTTTCATTATTAAAATATAAACAAATATGTATTTTTATAGAATAGACCAACATGAGATGGATTTAGATGAACATATTTTTGAAATTCCACAGTATTCCTCTATTTTACTAATTGCTTTAAATTTGTGTTCATACTTTAGGTCAAAACTTTTGATATAGCAGTTGACAACCTTAAAAAAAAAAAAGGGCTTCCCTGGTCACTCAGATAGTAAAGACTCTGCCTGGAATGCGGGAGATCTGGGTTCGATCCCTGTGTTGGGAAGATCCCCTGCAGGCGGGCATGACAACCCACTCCAGTATTCTTGCCTGGAGAATCCCCATGGTCAGAGGAGTCTGGGAGGGAACAGTCCATGGGGTCACACAGAATTGGACACAACTGAGCGACTAAGCACAACCTAAAAAAAAAAAAAAAACACAGTATTTTTTCTCATTTATTTAATTAGAGCATCATTTATTACTTTACATAAGTTTTGGTGTAATTATTTTCATTTTCAGTTGATGAAATGTTTAAGTAAAATGTATTACAATGAACTAATACTCTTGATTATTGTTTTGCAATACCAGATTCCTAGCTTTTTCACTGATGCTGAGAGAAGATCTGTGATGGCTGCAGCCCAGGTTGCAGGTTTAAATTGTTTAAGGTTAATGAATGAAACTACTGCAGGTGAGCCGTTTGCAATTTGAAAATCACTGTCATTAAAATATTATTATAGTTTTTTCCTAATTAGTACAAGGCATTTATTTTTAATAACTCTGTAATGTCCTGATATCTTATAAGCTTATCATTTTGGAGTACAGCATTTTGGCAGAGATTAAACATGTCTTCCACTGACTCTTGGGTCATTAACATTATAGGGTAGAAAAAATAAAACATTAACCAAATTGTGAAAAGCTATTTTACTTTGAAGCTAACTAAAATGTAGTATCAACATGACTTATTTATTGTTTTCCAAGCGATTGCTTTGCTAATCTCATTCTTTGTTCTTGCATAGTTGCTCTAGCATATGGAATTTATAAACAGGATCTTCCTCCATTAGATGAGAAACCAAGAAATGTAATATTTATTGATATGGGACATTCTGCCTATCAGGTCTCAGTTTGTGCTTTTAACAAAGGAAAACTTAAAGTAAGTAAATGATTTGCTATATTTAATTTAATGGTTAAGAGCATATAAGACTAAATTGAGAACTGTAATGCATGGATTTAAACCCTGGTTCTGCCACTTAAAAACTGTGACTTTGAGCAGGTTATGTAACCTCCCCAAATCTCAGGCTCCTCACCTGAGGATATGATCAGTAAGTATCTCATAGAATTTTTGAGGATTAAATGAATTAAAGTTTATAAGATGCTTGGAATACCATATTGCGGTTATTACGTGTTAGCTATTTTTTATTAGTGTTGAGGTGTTTGTCACCTATCAGGGAGCATAAATTACATATTTATAAATGTACATAGGAAACATTTTCTAAAATGATTCCCATTGTCTTTAGAAACCTTTCTATCCAAGAATCCTAATCAAAATTTTCTATGGTTTTATTTATCTCTCTGTGCTTATCTTTTTATAGCCTTTGGTTTTATATTCATTTCTACATTAATTCTCTTACCCAGACTTACACACACTCTCTGTCCCTATTACACACATGTATAGAATTTGCTCAGAAGATTAAATGCTTTGGGTTACCCAGAACCTTTTAGAGCCTTTTGTGTTGAAGTGTATATTACTATATTAACATCCTTGTAATCATAAAATTAAAGGGAAATTACTCATAGTGAATATAGGAGTCTGTTCACTGATTCTCCATGTTAATCTGTGGGACGACAGCCCCTTCAGACTATGCTCACATCCTACTGTGATGTTTACCACTATTCCACCACCCATCCTTATGCAAAAGGCTGAAACACACCAATGTGGAACTCGACTTTCTGGCAATTACTATTATAACTAGATTTTTACCCTCTGCCACAGGGAGATAGACTAGATGTCTTGGTTCTATGGTTTCAAGAGCTATATCATTGAAGTCTGTGACTTTTCTGCTCCTTTTCTATTAGACTGCTTAGCTGAGGCCAGTTGTTCAACAAGCTTATTAAATTCTTGTCTCTCCTCTTCATTTTTTTTTAATTTTCTTTTTTGGTTCCTTACATGCTCTTTTGTTCCTTCTATATGTTTATAAAAATAGTCTGGCTTTTTAGGGGATTGGGGGCAGTGATTCTTGATTTGTAAATTTGTAAAACATTTTTTTAAAACTTTTTTAAAAGCACTTTTTGTTTTGTATTGGAGTATAGCCAATTAACAATGTTGTGATAGTTTTGGGTGAACACTGAAGGGACTCACCCATACATAAACATTTATCATTTCTCCCTCAAACTCCCCTCCCATCCAGGCTACCACATAACAAACACTGAGCAGAGCTCCATGTTTGATCAATTAAAATATTTTATATTTAATCTTTGGATTGGCTCTCTTGGCTCTTTTGTCTTTGGTTACATACTTAGGACTCTTTCTTTGCTCTCTTAAGCTTGGTTTTTGGCCCATCTGTTCAGTGCTGTTGTAGAACCAAAGAATGTGAGATAATGAACTTTTAGTCATTGCAACTCAACTTTTCAGAATTAAAGGTACTCTCCCACATAGGTATATAGATCTATAAAGGAGATAATTCAGAATGGATAAATACGTTGGCTAAATATAATTAATATAAGTGATTCCAAATTTGGCACACCTGTAATTTTTGAAAAATTCTTTCGTTTTAATTTTAAAAGGTTTTTTCAGGTAGGTTTAATTTTTGAAAGCATGTAATATTTCTGAAAATTCAGTTCTGGTTTTTCAATTAAACAGGTCTTGGCTACTACGTTTGATCCATATTTGGGTGGCAGGAACTTTGATGAGGTTTTAGTAGACTACTTCTGTGAAGAGTTCAAGACAAAATATAAGATAAATGTGAAAGAAAACTCTCGGGCCTTGTTGCGTTTATATCAGGAATGTGAAAAACTAAAGAAGCTAATGAGTGCAAATGCATCAGATCTTCCACTGAACATTGAGTGTTTCATGAATGACCTTGATGTTTCTAGTAAAATGAACAGGTACCATGTATGTTTTCAATTGAAAAGTGTTTCCTCATTTTATGTTTGGATCGTGTCTAATTTTTTTCATTCTGTTATTTCAGAAGATAGGCTCTACTTTTGTACCCCCAAATAATGACTTTTATTTCATTTTCCCACAGGGCTCAGTTTGAACAATTATGTGCTTCCCTCTTAGCCAGAGTTGAACCACCATTAAAAGCAGTAATGGAACAAGCAAGTAAGTGAAAGTTCCTGAACTAACCATCAAAACTGTACCATGGTGTTACTTTAATGGGGTAGAAATTTGTAAAAGCAATAAAAAAGTCATGTGTTTTGTTTTTTTTTTTTAAGGTTAGTATTTCTTATTTTAGAGAAGGAGTTTATAACTCATTCTTTATTCATAAGACAAGGGCCACTAGACATCAGAGTTTATGAGAACTCATCCTGGCCCATACTGTTTACATCATAAAACTAATGCTAGTTATATTTGAAGGTATTTTTATAAGTAAGTTTTTAAAGATTGATCAGAAGTAGAAGTGAGAACATGACTGCTTTTTGTTAAGGTTTTTCATGACCAATTAAAAACTAGTTCCTATGGGGATTTGTGAGGTAGAAGTTAGAAAAAATGAAGGACTCTGAACAGTTTCTTTAAAGTCCATGAAGTGTTTGTCTGTTTTATCGTCACTTCATCATCTGGACCAAGTACAGTGCCTGATATGTAGATAATAAATATCTATTAAATTTTGCTTTTTTCCAAATTTATTTTTATTTTCTTTTTGTTCTACCTTGTTTTGAGTAAATTAAAAAAATTCATTTTTTTAAAAAAGTACTTTCCAGAGTCTACTATTCACATTTTTTATAAAGACTGTCTTAATTTTTGAAACATTTTCTTTTCCAGACTTACAACGTGAAGACATAAGTAGTATAGAAATTGTAGGGGGAGCAACACGAATTCCTGCTGTGAAAGAGCAAATCACTAAATTCTTTCTTAAAGACATAAGTACCACATTAAATGCTGATGAAGCTGTTGCAAGAGGATGTGCATTACAGGTATGATTATTAGTCTTTATTTTGCCAGAAATACGGTGATAGGCCTCAAAGAACTTTTTAATTTATTATGTGGTCCAACCACTCAACAATTAGCTAAAGTGGTGTTGGAGAAAACTCTTGAGAGATCCTTGGACTGCAAGGAAATCTAACCAGTCCATTCTAAACAAGATCAGTCCTGGGTGTTCATTGGAAAGACTGATGCTAAAGCTGAAACTCCAATACTTTGGCCACCTCCTGTAAAGAGTTGACTCATTGGAAAAGACTCTGATGCTGGGAGGGATTGGGGGCAGGAGGAGAAGGGGATGACAGAGGATGAGATGGCTGGATGGCATCACTGACTCGATGGACATGAGTTTGAGTGAACTCCGGGAGTTGGTGATGGACAAGGAGGCCTGGTGCGCTGCGATTCATGAGGTCGCAAAGAGTCAGACACGACTGAGCGACTGAACTGAACTGAAATTAAAATTATTCCTGATAAATAAAGGTTATGTCTATCCAATTTGTTTTTAAGCTGTCATAGGACTCTATGCCATTAACTACACTGAAGACATTTATTTTATGAATTCTTGTGTTTATTCCTATTTAAAATTACTTTTTTGAGATTAAAAAATATTTTACATAAATTTTTGTAAAGTCACAGAAAGAGTGCGCTGACACTTTAAAATTTTACTAGTTATTACCAAAAACCCAGAAATTTTTTAAATGGAACAGTTTTATTATAACAACTTTGTTAAGCAGTCATGGTAACATGGGGTATGTTTGGCATTTTTCTATTTAAATATGGTATCCATCTTATTTTCAGTGTGCAATTCTCTCACCAGCATTTAAAGTGCGTGAATTTTCCATAACAGACATTGTTCCTTATTCAATCACATTAAGATGGAAGACCTCTTTTGAAGATGGAACTGGGTAAGTTACTTTTAAAGCCTTGGTTAGAGCTTATCAAAATAAGAAATTGAACCTACTTTTCTTTTTTTTGAACCTACTTTTCTAAATTAGAGGAATTTATACTCACTGGAAAAGACTCTGATGCTGGGAGGGATTGGGGGCAGGAGGAAAAGGGGACGACAGAGGATGAGATGGCTGGATGGCATCACTGATTCGATGGACGTGAGTCTGAGTGAACTCCAGGAGTTGGTGATGGACAGGAGGCCTGGCGTGCTGTGATTCATGGGGTCGCAAAGTGTCGGACATGACTGAGTGACTGAACTGAACTGAACTGAACTGATACTCCTTAAACTTGTCAAACACTTTATTATTTTAGAAACAAGGAGAATATAAAAACATGATATATCTGTAAACCATGAATGGCATATTTTTAGTTAATATGTTAATATAAAAGTAAAACATTCTCAGTTTCAAATATAAATCACAGTATAGAAATATAAAAACTTAAAAAAACCTCTATTTGCTATACTCCAACTCTCTTAGCCCATTTTATTGAGATAACTAATTATTTTAACAGCTGAGTATATATTCTCCTGGAGGAGGAAATGGTAACTCACTCTAGTATCCTTGCTTGGAAAATTCCATGGATAGAGGAGCCTGGCAGGCTGCAGTCCATACGGTCACAAAGAGTTGGACATGACTGAGCACACACACATGTATCTATCAAGTCATTTTCTTTCAATATCCAAACAAAAACATGTACTTTTAAAATATTTACATGATCATGTGTATATATCCATAAAAATTGCTTTTTCAAATATATATCACCTTTCCATATCAACAGACAGTAACTTTTCAGACAATTGTAGGTGCCATAATTTAACCAGTATATTGTAAAGTTATGTTTTTCCTGTTGTAAGCAAGTGCTATTAGGACTATCTTTGTACATATCTCCTTGTTTGGTTGTGTTTGATATATCTAAGGTAACTATGTAGGACTGAAATTGAGCCAGAGGGTTATGAACATTATTTTAACTAATATTGCCAAATTATTCACTAAAAAGAATATACCAAGCTATATTCCTAATAACATTGTATGAGATAATTATTTTAGCTCATTTTCTCCTGTATATTTAAATGTAACATTCTAATAGTAAAGACAATTAGCACTTTGTTATTTTCATTTCTGACTGTAATAAGCTAGTCTTTCTGTGCTTTGACATTAGCATTTCCTTTTCCATGAAGTGCCCAGCATTTAAATTGTTTACTTTCCTTCCAAAATAGAAATCTGTATTTGATACTATATTTGACTTTTTAGAAGTACAGTTTGTATAATAAAGTAAACCTGTATTTAGGTTTTGAAGTTGCTTTTAAGATTTTGTTCTGTGTTCTACACATTCCCTAGAACTTGAAATTTTTGTGCAAAATTTAAAAAATATGGATTATCAACCTAATTGGAAGGTTTTGCAGGACATATGTTAATGTCAACTTTGAGGCAAGAAATATTATTTATTAAAGTTAATTTCAGTTAAGTGTAGTATAAGTGATCCAAAAAAATTTATAAGAAAATACATTGCAAGTTTAAATATATTCTAGTGACTACAATAAGAAAGTAGAAGGTATTGGTAGGATAGAGGTAAAGGTCCATAAAAGTGACATTTTCAAACCATACATAATTAATAGGATGATGGTATGCTGCTGCTGCTGCTAAGTCGCTTCAGTCATGTCCGACTCTGTGCGACCACATAGACGGCAGCCCACCAGGCTCCCCCATCCCTGGGATTCTCCAGGCCAGAACACTGGAGTGGGTTGCCGTTTCCTTTTCCAATGCAGGAAAGTGAAAAGTGAAAGTGAAGTTGCTCAGTCTTGCCCGACTTGTAGCGACCCCATGGACTGCAGCCCACCAGGCTCCTCTGTCCATGGGATTTTCCAGGCAAGAGTACTGGAATGGGGTGCCATTGCCTTCTCCGAATGGTGGTATACATAATAATAAAGAGTGATTTTCTGGGTCACTATAAACAGTAGTTATAAGTCATTTCTGTTACACTGTTTAAAAAATAGGAATTGCTTTTGTAGCTTTTAAAGCTTCCTGTAAGAGAAAATACTATAAAGGGCATTGTTACATCAACTGAAAAACTTGGAATTTGGTTTATAGATTAAAGTTTTAAAAGTTTATAAAGTAGATAGCTGTACTGTGGTTATATTAGAGAATGTCCCTGTTAGGAAGAATACCTTTAAAAATTTTTGGGTAAAGAGCCATCATGTATGTAACACCCACAGCTTGTTCAGAAAAAAAAAGTACACATACAACTGTGTGTGTGTGTACTCAAAATGATGAAATAAATGGGTTAAAACAGTAACAAATTTAGGTAAAAGATATACAGGTGTTCCTTATCCTTGTTTTATTTTTGTACCTTTCTATGAGTTTGAAATTATTTCCAATTAAAAGTATTTTTAAGGGAGCTAGAATAAAAAGGGTTACATATGATAAGTGTTTTAGAAACTAATCGACAGAATTTGGTCCTCATATGTGAACAACAACAACAAAAATCCCTATAAATTGGCCTTAAAATATACCTCCTCTCAGGTAATTTTTCCCATTTTAGTAAGAGAGAATTATCTGTTACTATGACAGACATTCTAAAACTTTGAGCCATAAACTTGTCAAAATTCATTGTATGTTTATTTGTAGCAAAACCAATAATTCTTTTTCTTAACATTTGTGCAGAGGTATTTAAAATTGCTGCTTATGAATTAAAAATGAGATGGATTCTGTGATTAGGTTCATAGGAAGCTCTCTGTTTAACTGTTTTCCCGCTCCATTTTAGGGAATGCGAAGTATTCTGTAAGAACCATCCTGCCCCATTCTCAAAAGTCATTACTTTCCACAAGAAAGAACCATTTGAACTAGAAGCATTTTATACTAATTTACGTGAAGTGCCTTATCCGGATCCAAGAATTGGTAAGAAAACTCCCAGTTTTTTTTTTTTTTCCATAAAATTTAGCCTCTTAACAGTATTTGAATCAAGGAAGCAAATTAACTTTTCAGCTAACCCAACACTGGATTTTTAAACAAAGATAGTCGTACTTTTTTCTAAACATGCACTTTTTGGTGCTTAGAGTTTTATTTCTGGATAACAACAGGTTTGAATATTTTTAATTCATTTTTAACATCTATATTTAAAATGTTCTGTAATTGGCTTGAGAGGTTGGATGATGGTTATTTTTTAATGAAAAAGCTAATCAGTAAACTTGAATATGTAGTCAATGCTGTCAGACTGACTACATATTGTGACTTTAAACTCATGTTCAACACACTGGCAACAACTAGAATGAGTATTACTGGTTCGACCCACGGGCAACAGATAGAATGAGTATTACTGGATTAATACGAAAGTGAAACTAGGAGACTAATATCCATTTCAGCTGAGTTATCTTTTTAGAAGATACCAAAAAAAGTATGATTTGTATCATTTAAAAGAAAATAAAATTTTAAAATTTTCTATATGTGCTACTTTTATTGATTAAAATGAGGACAGTATTAATATTTCAAGTACATTATTTAAAACAGTAGAAGTAACTATTGAAAATGGTATTAGTTTTCTAGGGCTTCTATAACAAAGCACCACAAACTAGATATTTCAACAATAGAAATGTACTGTCTCACAGTTCTGGAGGCTGGAACATTCAAAATTAAGGTGGTGGTGGGATCGATTCCTTCTGAGGGCTGTGAGGGAAGGATCCATTCCAGGCATTTGTCTTTGGCTCATAGATGGCCATCATCATGCTCATGTGTCCTTCTCCTCTTGTGTGTATCCATCTCCAAATAAGGACACCAGGTCATTGAATTAGAGCCCACCAATAACTTCACTTTAACTTGATTACTTTGTAAAGACCCTGTCTCAAAATAAGGTCATTTCCTGAGGTTACTGGAGAGTAGGCCTTCAACATATGCATTGGGGCTAGAGGGAAGGTCACAATTCAACCTTTAAAAATCTGCCTAATATTCTCTCTTTACCATGGAAACATTATATATTTGAGATTTTTTTCTAAAAAATAAAATATCAGATTTCTTTTTTTCTTACTGAGATCTCCCCAGAGCAGGTATCAAACCCATGTTGTCTGCATTGGCAGGTAGATTCTTTAGCACTGAGCTACCAAAGAAGCCCTAAAACACCAGATTTCTTAAACTGAAAAAATTAGTGTAAACTAGGTAGTAGTGACTGTATAGCTTAGCAATTTTGCTATAGGTAAGTTCCAGGAAAAGGAAATTTAAATTGCTTTGTGAATTACCAAGATGATGATTTGCACAGTTTATAACAAACAGGTAATATGTATTTGGTTTTAAAGTTCAAAAATTTAATTTTGCTATTTTGGTCTTCGTATGGCAATATTGTAAAACCTAAAAGTGATATTGCCTTCAGTCAAGATTGTGCTTGATTAAGATCCTTAACTCTCTTTCCTGTCACTGATGACTTGGGGCAGGTTGTTTAACCTTTTGAGTCTTTTTTTTTTTTATTTTTAGTTGAAGGACAATTGGTTTACAACCTTTTGAGTTTTTATTTGTACCAGGTTTATTATATTAAAAAAAGGTGATTGGGGGAAATGCATGCCCCACAATAATTAATCAGAATATGATCATAATTTTAAGATTTTTTTTGCCAACATTTGAAAATGATCGTAAAATTACTGAATGAATGAATTGAATGAGTTAATCTGAGGCTATGTTCTGATCAAAGTTTTTTTTTCCTTAAGGGAACTTTACTATTCAGAATGTTTTCCCACAATCTGATGGTGATAGTTCCAAAGTTAAGGTTAAAGTTCGTATTAATATCCATGGAATCTTCAGTGTGGCTAGTGCATCTGTAATTGAGAAGCAAAATATAGAAGGAGATCAGAGTGATGTTCCTATGGAGACAGAAACTTCTTTTAAGAATGAAAGCAAAGATGATGTGGTATGTGGAAATACTATTTTTAAAAGGCTCCTCTAATAATATATACAGTGTCTTAATTATAACTCTTGTGTGTGTGTGTTCAGTCGCTCATTAGGGTCTGAACAGAAAAACGTGCTGTACATTCAGTAACATTACAATAGATTCTTGATAGTTTCTTTATGAAAGAGTTAATGTGACTCTAATGTTGTGTTGGCTTAGTATCAGTGAAAGAATCTTAAGAGAAAGTGATTGTATTCCATTACATAAAGTTTTCTTCTTTTTATATATAGTATTTGTAAGTTACTTTAAAGACTTTGGTTAGATTTTTTTCAAACCATAATTGGATGTCTGCCCTCGATTTTTCATCTATTTGTGCATGTTAAGAGTGGATTTTAACATTTTAAATTTCAAGACAGTTTCTCCCATTTTTAAAAGTTGTCTTTTTGTCTGTTTTTACTAAAAATTACTGTAAAATCTTTTCTTTCAGAATGATCAGAATTCTACCACTACTTCATTTAAGAAGTGTGGCATTTTCTTTCATTTTTCTTCACATGTATTATTTTCCTGTTACATCCTTCCTTCCTTGAATTAAGGAGAAGGAAATACTGTCCCAATATGTTGGTAAGGATAGTCAATTTTCATGAATAAACATAAGAATAATAGGTTGAAAAGTTAATTTTCTTAATTATGGTTTACAACAACTGTGGTAGACGTGTAAATTTAATCCATTAAGATTTAGTTTTACCAAAATTTAAAGCATTCTGTATTCTTTTTGGAGTAAGTTCTTTTACAGCTGTTTAACTTCTTCACCTCTTTTTCTAAAAAGTCTCTGTGTAATGTTTTAGACCTTGAGTTTTCTCTGTGTAATGTTAGTGAATCCTGGGCACTAAAAACAAGGAGATTGTGGCACCCATTTTCCACCTCTCGCATTTCTTATATGCTGCTTCTATTTGTATGTGGGCTTGAAATCCAGTTCGCCAGCCCTTTAGGATGACTTCTGAATGTGTACTTAAAAAACTCACTTGTGTATAAAATGCATGAATTTATAGCATCTGCTTTGGGCACTCAGAGATTGATTTGCTTACAAGAGTGTTTTTGGCTTACTAGAGAATATTTCCAGGTACTTGGTGTTCCATATAAAGTATTTCTTCCAGTTGAGTGAGATGTTCCTGAGCGTATCTTCTGTAATTTATATAATCAAGGGACAAAAAAAAGGTTACTGACATTATGGGTCATATAGTTAGCATTGTTGGAGAGCACATTCACATATATCATCTCCTTTTAAATCTCTACCTTAGCCGATATAACCCATGTTGAATAAATTGTAGTTTATTTCCTTATTCTTGTTTTCTGTGTAGAAAACATCCTATGTACTGTCTTGCTTAGTGGTTCTCTCTAGGACTTTTTTCTTTAATTCTATATCCAGAAGTTTAAAAGCTTAAGGTTTGAATACTATCATTAAGCAGTCTCTCCCTTCCCCCTCCAAAAATTCGAGTAGAGTGAGTAAATTCGAAGTAGACCCTGGAAGCTAATTATTTAAGCTTTAGAGGAGAACATGAGAAGACAGTAAGATCGTTTTTACTGTTCCTCGTTGCTGACATTGCTGGCAGATGAAACCTAGGTATGTATAAGTGAGCAGCAGTGGTTGTTTTTGTTTTTTTTCTTTGCATGCAAGTTAGTTTATGAGAGATTATGTTATGGGCCTCATTTTTTTCATTAAAAATTAAGATATCTTCAATTTTCCTAAAAAACTGTAGCATAGATTGCCAGCTTTTCTTCAGAACAGTAAAAAGATGTCTCAGAAAGTGAACACTTTTCTTCTAGGTATTTATAACTATGTGGACATATTAGGGGAGAAGGCAATGGCACCCCGCTCTGGTACTCTTGCCTGGAAAATCCCATTGATGGAGGACCCTGGTAGGCTGCAGTCCATGGGGTCACTAAGAGTCGGACACGGCTGAACGATTTCACTTTAACTTTTCACTTTCATGCATTGGAGAAGGAAATGGCAACCCACTCCAGTGTTCTTGCCTGGAGAATCCCAGGGACGGGGGAGCCTGGTGGGCTGCTGTCTGTGGGGTCGCACAGAGTTGGACACGACTGAAGCGACTTAGCAGCAGCAGTAGCAGGACATATTAGGAAGGTATCACAACTTAGGCTTCATTACACAGTGAAGGATCAAAGAGACTATCATACCGTAATTTAACTGATCCTCAACTGTTCACCATTTAGGTTATCTTTTTATCTATTTTTTAATTCAAAATGTCTGATTAACTTATATGTACCAGGTACTGTCCTAGGCACTGAAGATATATTGGGAAGCAGGATAAAGAAGGTCTGTCCCTTACATTCTAATGGAAAAGCACAGGCAAGAAGCAACAGGATATCATATAAATATAAAGGAAATTAATAGTAGGAGATGTAATTAAGTAATGAGGACAGCCACCTGTGAGGAGGAAAGAGGAAAGCTAGCTCGAGAAAAGGCAGAGTAAGGAGCAAGGTGCAGGTAGGCGTCCAGACAAAGGGAATAACAAGTACAAAGGCCCTGAGGGAAGGATACCTTTTTTGTTACAAAGGTAGCTGATAATAAGATATAGAAAAGGGGAGAGTAACAAGAAAAAGAGATTGAGAAAGTAGATCACAGGACAGATTAGATAATAATTCTGGATTTTAAGTGCTTTTTATTTGTTTGTCAAATAACTAAAAGTACCTAAATTTTGTGTTTAGATACAGCAGTGAATAGTATAACAAAACAGTCTCAACCCTCATGAAGCTTAAAATCAGAGAAGCCAAGTCTAGAGGCACTTTTATTAACTTTCCCACTAGGCATAATATTCCTATGAATCTTCTTAAAAGTATTGTAAAAGATTACCAAATTACTCTCAGATCAACTGTTAAGATGTACAAGCTTCTCCTTATTAATATACCTGAAATTGGGATGGATCGTGCAAATGACATTATACATTCACTGTTGCCTGTGGCAATAATCATGAAAAGTTCTCATCATCTGTACATGTATGAACTTGATTATTACTCCTCATGGCATGAGTTGGCAGTTGCGACCCCTTGACATTAAATTGTATAAGGACCATTCAAGAAAGGAATATTAGTCTTGGTTGTTGTCTGAAAATAATTTACTGATTCCTTCTGGTAAAATACAGAAAAAAAAATAATAAAATTTGTAGAATAGGTATCAGTGGCTTATAAGAAAACTTAGAGATGATACTGGAGCAATTTTTAAATAAATAGCTGGGCTACTAATGTTCTTGATAGCACAAAGGACAAATATGTATAGAACAATTCAGACATCATTAACTGAATTATGTGATTTAGATGAGTTGGGTTATACATGTGAGAAAGTTTTAGAAATACCTTAACCAAATTAATTGATTTATTTTTTTCTTTAGAGATAGGAATATATATGTATTAAATTTAAAATGCCAAGTGATAAAGTATTTCAGCCTTAACTAGAAACATTGTTTTCTTAGTATTACATGAAATAGTTAATAATGTATCTGTTGTCTCTATCTGCATTACCCCAACCCGGCACTGTAACACTTTTTTCACCTCTTCTCTATCATAAGGTTGGGAAAATTACAGAGTTGGAAGGAGGTAGGGCAGGGAGCAGTGGGGATGGAATTTCAGTTCTTGACTTAACAAAGAACACTGCTCTAAGTTTTCGTCTAACATGTTTTTCTCTTTGGGCACAAATAAGCATTAGCCAAGATAACCTTATGGACATTATATGTAATAATGTTTAACTCCATGTATATCTGAACACCTAAATTATCCCAATTCCTGAGTGCCAAACTTTCTTCCTTTTAGGAGGATAGTGGTGGGTAAGATTAAGGAAGACCAGAAAAACCTAATACTTGTGATTTTTTTGCCAAGTTGGGAATCCATTTTGGCAGTCTTATGGCTTGGAAATTTGTCTTTCAGGTTTAAAAAAAAAAGTAAAAGTTTACATTTGATAATTCAGAGACATCTACTTTGACAGTTTTTATGTATTTGAGTATTTTCCTAGATTTTAAAAATACAATTTAATTTATGTGTAATACATAAATTTTGTATCTTTTTCAGTTTATTTTCCCACATTAAGTTCTTTATGAACATTTTTTGTGTCAAGTTTAACGTTCTTTTTTTTGGTCAATCTTGGTTTATGAATTTGACTTAAGAACAATTTTCCATGTATTTGCAGTTATTTGGTCACGGGTGAAAAATAAGATTTATTCACATAGCATCAAATAGATCTTTTCATTTTACTTACTGTCAACCTGAGTATTTATATTAATAGTTACTCCCATTTCAGAAACAGTGAGCTTCTACTTTATTATCTTCACACATGTGAAAACAGGCTTGAACTCTTAAGATATGCTGTTCATTACCAAAAACAGAAAAAAGAAAGAGACTAGAGATATTGTCAGTTACTTATTTTCTTTGCAGGATAAAATGCAGGTTGACCAAGAAGAAGGAGGTCATCAAAAATGTCATGCTGAACACACTCCAGAGGAAGAAATTGACCATACAGGAACCAAAACAAAGGTTTGTTCCACTATTACTGTGCTTAATTGCTCGGTCTTGTGTGACTCTGCAACCCCATGGATAGTAGCTTGCCAGGCTCCTCTCTGTCCATGGGATTTTCTAGGCAAGAATACGGGAGTGGGTTGCCAATTCCTTCTCAGGGGATCTTCCCGACCCAGGGGTTGAACCCGGGTCTCCTGCTTGCAAGCAGATTCTTTACCATCTGAACCACTAGGGAAAGCAGTATACTATTATTGTGGCTGTGTCTTTTTATGTCTTTTCATTAACTTTTTTTTCTCATTAAAAATCATACAATCTCAGAAAATAGAAACTAGAATAGGACAAATGAAGAAAACTTAAATTAGCAATAATGCAGCACCTCAAAACTAACCACTCTGTGGTGCATGCTGCATATCATAAAGCATTCTTAGTGCAAAAATTATATATTTGGAAGTAAAGTTTTAAAGGATAAATAGCTATTAAGAGTCATTATTTTACTGAGAAAATGAGTGCTGATAAAAGAGAAGGGAGAAATACCATGCACCAACCACCCAGATGGCTGGCTACAGCTCTATACTACCATCTTCGACAGATTTTTCTAACCCAAACATAATTTAATTTGGGATGGTTTGTATAGATTTTTTTTCCAAAGGCTGTAAAGACTTGATTTTAAATCTTAGTTTCTCAAGCAATATAAAACCTGAAACCTATTTTTCTAAATTTTTTATTTTATTCAGTGTTTCGTCTTTATTCAACAGCTCTATTTAGACATAATTTACATATCATGCAGTTCTGCCATTTAAGAGTGCAATTCAAAGGTTTTTAATGTACTCAATTATGTAATCATTATCACAATTTTACAACATTTTCATCACTCCAAAAAGAAACCCCACCCATTAGCAGTAACTCTTTATTTCCCCCCAAACCCTCCCCCTGCCAGCCCTAGTCAGCCACTAATATTTTTGAATTATACACTTGCCTGTTCTAGACAGCAGTACAGTATGTGATCCTTTAATGACTGGCTTCTTTTTGCTAAGCATATTTTCAAGGTTTATCCAGGTTGTAGGATATATCAGTACTTCATTCCCTTTTATGGTTGAGTAATACTGTATCATACAGATGTATACCACATTTATTCATTCATCAACTGATGGACACTTGGATTTTTCCTACCTCTTGACTTTTATGAATAATGCTGTTTTGAACAACCATATACAGGTTTTATGTGGATATATATTTTCATTTATCTTGTGCTCATGCCCAGGATTGAAATTGCTGGGTCATATGATATCTCTGTGTTTACAATTTGAGGAACTGCCTATTTTCCAAAATGGCTGTCATATTTTTCTATCTTGTCAACCATGTATAAGGATTCCAATTTCTCTATATTTTCACCATCTCTTATTTTCCTCTTTTATTTTTTCATTATAAGTCATCCTAGTGGGTAGGAAATGGTATTTCATTGTGGTTTCAGTTTGTTTCCCAGCCCAGGATTTTTTTTATGTAGAAAGATTTGGTGTATACAAGAATGTAAAATACTGTCAGTATTAAAATAATATTTTTAAGGTATGGTAGATAATAGTTTTGATTTTACTTTGTTTCATCAGAAATCAGCCTCTTAAATCTATTTTTAAGCTAGAGAAACTTATACTTCTCTTACATTGCTTTTGCAGTCTGGTCTCTCAGAGAAACAAGAGCGACTGAACCAGAACATTAAAAAAGGGAAAGTCAAGAGTATTGATCTGCCTATCCAGAGTAGCCTGTGTAGGCAGCTGGGCCAAGATCTCCTCAACAGCTACATTGAAAATGAGGTATATAAACCTGAATTGATGTTGAAATCGGTGGTGGTGTATTCTGAAATTTTTGTAGAATAATCATCCCTCAAATTTAGGGAACTAGTCTATAACTCATAAGAAATTATTAAATAGATTATTGAATTGCTTTATTTTGGACAAAATGCTGAGCTGTATTAGTGTCATGTACAGTTGTAGCTTTCACCTTAGTTATATGAAAAACATGGCTTGTCTCCACTACAGAGAAAGGCCTTTCCAGCACTAATAATTCTTACCCCTTTTATTGTATCTTAACAGTAGCACACTCAGCAGACATTGTATAGGGAAGTATTACCAGCTCCCCTCTTCAAATGTGTGGTCCTTAAAGATTAAGGTTCAATTCAGAATGTCTTCTTACTTCCATTTGATACTTTTTTAGAAACTGTTGTCATTCTTCAAATTTTCTTTACATGTTTATATGTTTCATTTTATACTCTCTTGAGGAAAAGAGTTTGGTTTCTTTACCAATAGTTGTGTAAAAAGTTGTTTTTTTGTTTTAATTTACATTTAGGTGGTAGTTGTTAGTTTCTACAGGCTTGACCAGCAGTTTTCTTTGGAAGTGCTGCATATTCTCCAGCTGCTGCACATTATTCTAGGAATTTCCTCAAGAGATTTTGACTTTACAGTGTTCTTTTTCTAATACCCACCTATGTCACCTATTCATGAATTGTTAAAAGCTACATTTTATGTGAAGCAAGCATTTCTAGAGATCCCAAATAATTCTGAATTTGTATTATTTGAGACTAGCTTTGCCAAAGAAATGAATTGTGTGGAAGTGCGGCTATGATAAATTTTGTGTGTAAGATTTTTTCTCAAATTTTTGAAATGCCTCATTTTATTTTTAAAATAATTTTATTGGAGTGTAGTTTACAATGTTGTGCTAATTGTCTTATTATTTCAAATTTACAAATATCAGTGCATTGTATTATGTTTAAAATATTATGTTTTTGTTAAAGTACAAATATTTATTACAGATTCTTTCTTGGCTTTTGATTTAATAATTTTTGCTAACATCTTTAAATACTTTGATATCCTCTTTAATCTTCAAACCTATAAAATCAAAGTACTGTTAGAGATCTGCATTTAAAAGATGAGGAAACTGGCAGAAGTAGACTCAATCTCCCAAGTTCAGCAAGTAACCTTTGTTTTGGAGCCCAGTAGTCTGTCTCAAAGCTCAGGATTACAGCCACTATCCTGTATCACTTACCAGAGCCAACGTTTATTCAGTACCAGTTATGTGTCAGGCACTGTCCTGAATACTTTATGTGAATATGTCAATCTTATTAGTAGCCATACAAGATGTATAGATGTATGCTCTCTAGGATAAGAAAACTGAGGCTTAGGTTAGGCAATTTTGCTGCAATTTCAAAGCTAATAAATGGGAAACCTAGGATTTGAACACTAACATACATTAGTCTATTTAAAAAAAAAGTTTTTAATTGACACTGTCTTTTCCAAAACTTTTTCATCACCCCAAACAGAAACTCTAACCACTAATAACTCAACCATTCCTCCCTTCCCCAACCCCCAAGAAACTAATCTACTTTCTATCTCTTTGAATTTGTATAACTCATATAAATGTAATCATACAATATTTATTCTTTGTGTCTGTATTATTTCACTGAGCGTAATGTTTTCAAGGTTCATCAAGTTTGTAACATGTGTCAGAACTTTCTTTTTATAGTAGAATAACATTCCATTTTGCATATATACATTTTATTTGTCCATTCATATGTTAAAGGACAAATGAGTTGTTTCCACCTTTTGGTTATTGTAAATAATGCTGCAGTGAACATTGGGTGACAAATAACTGAGTTCCTGCTTTCAGTTCTTTAATTACATGTCTAGGAGTGAAACTTCTGGGTCACGTTCTAATTCTTGGTTTAGCTTCTTTAGGAGCCACCAAAGTTTTCCCTAACAGGAACATTATTGTACATTCTCAACAGCAATGTACAAGGGTTTCAAATTCTACAAATAGTCACCAATACTTATTTTCCATTTCTTGATTATACTCATCCTAAGGCAATGGCACCCCACTCCAGTACTCTCGCCTGGAAAATCCCATGGACGGAGGAGCCTGGTAGGCTGCAGTCCATGGGGTCGCTAAGAGTCGGACACGACTGAGTGACTTCACTTTCACTCTTCACTTTCATGCGTTGGAGAAGTAAATGGCAACCCACTCCAGTGTTCTTGCCTGGAGAATCCCAGGGATGGGGGAGCCTGGTGGGCTGCTGTCTATGGGGTCGCACAGAGTCAGATACGACTGAAGCGACTTAGCAGCAGCAACAGCAGCAGTAGGTGTGAAGTGATATTTCATTATGGTTTTGGTTTTTATTTCCCTAGTGTTTTCATGGCAACTAATGTAAAACTTTTTGAATAGGGGAAGATGATAATGCAGGATAAGTTAGAGAAAGAAAGAAATGATGCGAAGAATGCTGTTGAAGAATATGTATATGATTTTAGAGACAAGCTTGGCACTATCTATGAAAAATTCATCACTCAAGAAGTAAGTCTAAGTTTTGTAGTTTTTTATTAGACTTATTTAAAATGTTTGCTTGAGCATGCTAATATAAATATATAAATAAATGTTGCAAATATGTTTTTGTTGTCACTCTTTGAAGCACATTTAGGAATGGTTCTTAGTTATTTTTCCAAATTTCAAGAGTCTAGTGAAAACATGTTTATAAATAAGAAACCAGAAAAAAAGTAATTTTTTATATTTGAAAAACATTTTGTCCTTGCTTGATGACTTTTATTCCTAAGGAGAGTATTTTCAATCAGTATCTCTTAACTATATAACTAGGACTTGAATAAACTATCTGCAATATTGGAGGACACAGAAAATTGGCTTTATGAAGAAGGAGAGGACCAACCTAAACAAGTATATATGGATAAGCTTCAAGAATTAAAGGTAAACTTTTTAAAAGTCCATATTAGTGTTGAACAGGACATTAAATTGTCCTAAAAATTATGGTGTAAGAACACAGTATATGTGTTTAATTAATACATAAGAAATTTCTAAGGCAGATATGTGTAACAGGAAATGCTCTCTCTTCATTTAGGAGGTGAGGATTGCTACATGATAATTCAAATTCAATAATGCATAATCATTATTGTCTATTATGATACTCAGATATGAAAATTTAGCAGATGTTCAGTTCACTCGCTCAGTTGTGTTCCACTCTCTGCAACCCCATGGACTGCAGCACATGAGGCTTCCCTGTCCATCACCAACTCCCGGAGCTTGCTCAAACTCATATCTATCGAGTCAGTGATGCCATCCAACCATCTCATCCTCTGTCATCCCCTTCTCCTCCTGCCTTCAATCTTTCCCAGCATCAGGGTCTTTTCAAATGAGTCAGTTCTTCGCATCAGGTGGCGAAAGTATTGGAGTTTCTGTTTCAACATCAGTCCTTCTGATGAATATTCAGGATATTGACTGGTTTGATCTCCTTGCAGACCAAGGGACTCTCAAGAGTCTTCTCCAACACCACAGTTCAAAAGCATCAATTCTTCGGTGCTCAGCTTTTTTTATGGTCCAACTCTCACGTCTATACATGACTAATGGAAAAACCAAAGCTTTTGACTAGACAGACCATTGTTGGCAAAATAATGTCTCAGCTTTTTAATATACTGTCTAGGTTTGTCATGGCTTTTCTTCCAAGGAACAAGCGTCTTCTAATTTCATGGCTGCAGTTGCCCTCTGCAGTGATTTTGGAGCCCCCAAAAGTAAAGTCTCTCACTGTTTTTGTTGTTTTCCCCATTATTTGCCATGAAGTGATGGGACTGGATGCTGTGGTTTGGTTTTTGGAAGGCTGAGTTTTAAGTCAACTTTTTCACTCTCCTCTTTCATCAAGAGGCTCTTTAGTTCTTCTTTACTTTCTGCCAAAAGGGTGGTGCCATCTGCATATCTGAGGTTATTGATATTCTCCCGGCAATCTTGATTCCAGTTTGTGCTTTATCTAGCCTGGCATTTGGGAAGATATACTCTGCATATATGTTAAATACTCTGCATATAGATAAAATAAGCAGGGTGATAGTATACAGCCTTGATGCACTCCTTTCCCAATTTGGAACCCAGTCTGTTGTTCCATGTCCAGTTCTACTATTGCTTCTTGACCTGCATACAGATTTTTCAGGAGGCAGGTTAGGTGGTCTGGTATTCCCATCTCTTTCAGAATTTTCCACAGTTTGTTGTAATCACACAGTCAAAGGCTTTGGCATAGTCAATAAAGCAGAAATAGATGTTTTTCTGGAACTCTCTTGCTTCTTCCATGATCCAGCGGAGGTTGGCAATTTGATCTCTGGTTCTTCTGGCTTTTCTAAAACCAGCTTGAACATCTGGAAGTTCATGGTTCATGTATTGCTGAAGCCTGGCTTGGAGAAATTTGAGCATTACTTTGCTAGCGTGTGAGATGAGTGCATTGCCTTTCTTTGGGATTAGAATGAAAACTGACCTTTTCCAGTCCTGTGGCCACTGCTAAGTTTTCCAAATTTGCTGGCATGTTGACTGCAGCACCTTAACAGCATAATCTTTCAGGATTTGAAATAGCTCAACTGGAATTTCATCACCTCCACTAGCTTTGTTCCTAGTGATGCTTGCTAAGGCCCACTTGACTTCACATTCCAGGATGTCTGGTTCTAGATGAGTGATCAAACCATCGTGGTTATCTGGGTCATGAAGATCTTTTCTGTATAGTTCTTTTTTGGCCACCTCATGCGAAGAGTTGACTCATTGGAAAAGACTCTGATGCTGGGAGGGATTGGGGGCAGGAGGAGAAGGGGACGACAGAGGATGAGATGGCTGGAGTCTCAGTGAACTCCGGGAGTTGGTGATGGACAGGGAGGCCTCGCATGCTGCGATTCATGGGGTCGCAAAGAGTCGGACACGACTGAGCGACTGATCTGATGATCTGTGTATTCTTGCCACCTCTTCTTAATATCTTCTGCTTCTGTTAGGTCCATACCATTTCTGTCCCTTATTTAACCCATCTTTGCATGAAATGTTCCCTTGGTATCTCTGATTTTCTTGAAGAGATCTCTAGACTTTCCTATTCTATTGTTTTCCTCTATTTCTTTGCATTGATCACTGAGGAAGGCTTTCCTATCTCTCCTTGCTGTTCTTTGGAACTCTGCATTCAAATGGGTATATCTTTCTTTTTCTCATTTGCTTTTCACTTTTCTTCTTTTCTTAGCTATTTGTAAGGCCTCCTCAGACAGCCATTTTGCCTTTTTGCATTTCTTTTCCATGGGGATGTTCTTGATCCCTGTCTCCTGTACAATGTCATAAGCCTCTGTCCATCGTTCTTCAGGCACTCTATCTATCAGATCTAATCCCTTGAATCTATTTGTCACTTCCCACTGTATAATCGTTAAGGGATTTGATTTAGGTCATACCTGAATGGTCTAGTGGTTTTCCCTACTTCCTTCAATATAAATCTGAATTTTGAAATACGGAGTTCATGATCTGAGCCACAGTCAGCTCCCGGTCTTGTTTTTACTGACTGTATAGAGCTTCTCCATCTTTGGCTGCAAAGAATACAATCTGATTTTGGTATTGACCATCTGGTGATGTCCATGTGTAGAGTCTTCTCTTGTGTTGTTGGAAGGAGGGTATTTGCTATAACCAGTGCGTTCTCTTGGCAAAACTCTGTTAGCCTTTGCCCTGCTTCATTTTGTACTCTAAGGCCAAATTTGCCTGTTACTCCAGGTATCTCTTGACTTCCTACTTTTGCATTCCAGTCCCCTATAATGAAGAGGACATCTTTTGGGGTGTTAGTTTTTGAAGGTCTTGTAGGTCTTCAGAGAACCATTCAACTTCAGCTTCTTCAGCATTACTGGTTGGGGCACAGACTTGGATTACTGTGATATTGAATGATTTGCCTTGGAAATGAACAGAGATTGTTCTGTTGTTTTTCAAATTGCACTCAAGAACTGCATTTTGGACTCTCTTGTTGACTATGAGGGCTACTCCATTTCTTCTAAGGGATTCTTGCCCACAGTAGATATAATGGTCATCTGAGTTAAATTCACCCATTCCAGTCTTCTAGTTCACTGGTTCCTAAAATGTTGATGTTCACTCTTCCCATCTCCTGTTTGACCACTTCCAATTAGCACATGACCAGAGTGTTAATATTACTCTTATATAAGCCATGATTTCTGAGATGTTGTTAAGAAGTGACTTGTCAACCTGACCCCTAACCCCTTATCCATTAGAGGAGTCGCTCGTGCTTTGCTTCTCTCCCCCTCGACTGCTCTGATTTTGAGGAGTTAACACACTGCCCTTTTGTATGTTCACACTCCTGGGGACACCAGGCCAAAAGAACTTCAAAAATAGTACCCCTGGTCTTCAGTGTCCTTTTAAAAAATAAATAAGGAGGTGTGTCCATCAGGTCCCCTTTTTCTAGGTCAGTGGTCAGACTTAAGAAAAAAACACTATTACTCTTTTCCTCCTGCTTGCCACCAAACCCTCAGCCCCCAACCTGGAAGAACAAAAAACAAAAAGCTTCAAAAGTGTAGAAGTTTAGATTGGAAGGATGACAGGAAATTTTAGTCTTTCCATCTTAGTGAGGATCATAGCTTTAATGTGCACATAAATAACCTGGGGCCTTTACTGAAATGCAAAAAATTCAGTATACCCAAGTTGGGTCCGTGATTCTGCATTTTTTATAAGCTTCCGAGAGATTCTGATGCTGCTGGTCCCTGAACCATTCTTTGAGTAGTGAGTAAATACACATATGCTAAGTGATGACATTAATAAAGACTTCTAGAGTATGGGGAAAGGCAGCCCTTTAGTGATGGGGAGGTTGAAGTGCAAAAGAATTTATGTAACTTGAAAGCAAAAGAAAATAAATGCACCAAATCTTCTCTATCCATTTATCTCTCGATGGAATCTAGGTTGTTTCCATGTCCTGGGTATTGTAATTTGTGCTGCAATGCATATTGGGGTACATGTAAAAAAAATTGTTTAAAGGTTAGTATCTTGGCAATAAATTACTTCCAAAGGGAATATTTAAAAAGCAACTTGAAAGCCTACGCTTATGAAAGCAAAACTAAGCTTTACCATATTTTAGCCTCTTGGTGTTTTTTACCCCTCATCTCCTTTAAAGGAATATATATATAAATTGGGCTGGAGGAAGAAGCCAGACAGCTGAGGCCAAGAGAAATAACTGAAAAGCCCAGAAGCTCCAAGAATGTATTATTTTGTTTCCAATATATACGTAACCATAGAAGTGAATGTTATAGAAGTTTTCACAGGCTTTACTATTTTTATAAGATGGCTTTTATAACTTACTCCCCTTTCAAAAACATTTACAATTGAAAGTACAATGAAAATAGACTAAATGCAGTATGGTATCCTGGAAAAGAAAAGGATGAAATCCAAATAATCTGCAGTTCAGTCAGTATTTAACAGTCATACACCAGTGTTGATTTCTTGGTTTTGACAAATGTTCCATAATGCTGTAAGATGCTAACATTAGAAAAAAGCAATAAAAGGTGCTTGGTTTACCATTGTTTGCTTTGTAACTTTTCTGAAAACCTAAAATTACTCTAAAATAAGCTGATTTTATTTATGTATGTAATGAATTCAGAAGAAAATATTTATCTTTTTTTCTAATGTACTCCCCTCCTCACAGTTACAGAGGCTGTTATAAAATTTAGACACTCTCTACTTCTATGCACCTGGGGTGAGGGGCCAAAGGGCTTTCTTGTTTTTAAGCACTATACTTAAAATACACATACTAATCTAATGAATAAATATGACATAAATAATAGTCAATAGGTATTAAATACCAGGAAATCCCAATAACCTGGTTGCATGTACAGAGTTATACGCATTATAAATATTTGAAATCAAGTTTCAAATACATTATTTCTGGATGCAGTATAGTTCTTATGGTTTTCTTAGTAGTTTTAAACTTTTAACACCCAACTTTAAAGAAATTAACATTCTTTGGATTTGAGAGGAATCGAAAGGTAATCTTAATGAATGAGAGGAGCACATACGATAGAGACATCCCTGTGTAGGATTGAATAAGCACATAACCACTGGAACTCATTTCCATGTAGGAAAATAAGAGGGGACAGATTTTGATCTGACCACCTTTCTTTCCTATTCATCTTCCTGTATTTGTTGTCATTCAGTTGCTAAATTGTGCCTGACACTTTTTGACCTCATGAATTGCAGCACACCAGGCTCCTCTAGGGTGCTGCAATAGAATGGGAAAGACTAGAGATCTCTTCAAGAAAATTAGAGATACCAAGGGAACATTTCATGCAAAGATGGGCTCGATAAAGGACAGAAATGGAATGGACCTAACAGAAGCAGAAGATATTAAGAAGAGGTGGCAAGAATACACAGAAGAACTGTACAAAAAGGTATTCACGACCCAGATAACCACGATAGTTTGATCACTCACCTAGAGCCAGACATCCTGGAATGTGAAATCAAGTGGGCCTTAGCAAGCATCACTAGTAACAAAGCTAGTGGAGGTGATGGAATTCCAGTTGAGCTATTTCGATGCTGTGAAAGTGGTACACTCAATAAGCCAGCAAATTTGGAAAAGTTAGCAGTGGCCACAGGACTGGAAAAGGTCAGTTTTCATTCCAATCCCTAAGAAAGGCAGTGCCAAAGAATGCTCAAACTACCGCACAATTACACTCATATCACATGCTAGCAAAGTAATGCTCAAAATTCTCCAAGCCAGGCTTCAATAATATATAAACCGTGAACTTCCAGATGTTAAAGCTGGTTTTAGAAAAGGCAGAGGAGGAGAAGGAAATGGCAACCCACTCCACTATTCTTGCCTAGAGAATCCCATGGACAGAGGAGCCTGGCAGGCTACAGTCCATAGGGTCACAAGAGTCAGACACGACTTAGCGACTAAACCACCAGTAATGTCTGAACTGGCAAATCAAGAAATGTATATATTAGTATGCCAGTTAAAGTTACAGTGGTAGCCTGTCAGAGGAAGTTAAAATAGAAAGGACTTGAGGAGGGTAGGGGAGCTTTACTTTCTTTTAACTTGCAATTGTGTGTGTTACTTCTAACGATAAAGCCAGTGTGACTACAAAATAAAGAAAACAAAAAACTGCAAAAAAAAAAAAAAAAAGGGCAGAGGAACCAGAGATCAAATTGCCAATATCCACTGGATCATCGAAAAAGCAAGAGAGTTCCAGAAAAACATCTATTTATTGACTACACCAAAGCCTTTGACTTTGTGGATCACAATAGACTATGGAAAATTCTGAAAGAGATGGGAATACCAGATCGCCTGACCTGCCTCTTGAGAAATCTGTATGCAGGTCAGGAAGCAACAGTTAGAACTGGACATGGAACAACAGACTGGTTCCAAATAGGAAAAGGAGTACGTCAAGGCTGTTTATTGTCACCCTGCTTACTTAACTTATATGCAGGGTACATCATGAGAAACGCTGGGCTGGATAAAGCACAAGCTGGAATCAAGATTGCTGGGAGAAATATCAATACCCTCAGATATGCAGATGACACCACCCTTATGGCAGAAAGCAAAGAAGAACTAACCTCCTGATGAAAGTGAAAGAGGAGAGTGAAAATGTTGGCTTAAAGCTCAGCATTCAGAAAACAAAGATCATGGCATCAGGTCCCATCATTTCACAGCAAATAGATGGAGAAACAGTGACAGACTCTATTTCTCAGGGCTCCAAAATCATTGCAAATGGTGACTGCAGTCATGAAATTAAAAGACGCTTACTCCTTGGAAGGAAAGTTATGGCCAACCTAGACAGCATATTGAAAAGCAGAGACATGACTTTGTCAACAAAGGTCCGTCTAGTCAAGGCTATGGTTTTTCCAGTAGTCATGTATGGATGTGAGAGTTGGACTGTAAAGAAAGGTGAGTGCCAAAGAATTAATGCTTTTGAACTGTGGTGTTGGAGAAGACTCTTGAGAGTCCCTTGGACTGCAAGGATATCCATCCAGTCCATCCTAAAGGAAATCAGTCCTGAATGTTCATTGGAAGGACTGATGTTGAAGCTGAAACTCCAGTACTTTAGCCACCTGATGCGAAATGCTGACTCATTTGAAAAGACCCTGATGCTGGGAAAGATTGAAGGCAGGAGGAGAAAGGGACAACAGAGAATGAGATGGTTGGATGGCATAACTGACTCAGTGAGGTGAGTTTGAGTGAAGTCTAGTTGGTAATGGACAGGGAGGCCTGGCGTGCTGCAGTCCATGGGGTCACAAAGAGCCAGACACAACTGAGCTGAACTGAGGCTACTCTGTCCTCTGCTATCTCCCAGAGTTTGCTCAAATTCACATCTATTGCCAGGTTCCTATGCAATATTGTTCTTTACATAATTGGACTTGACTTTCACCACCAGGCACATCCACAACTGAGCACTGTTTCCTCTTTGGCCCAGAAACTTCATTCTTTCTGGAGCTATGAATAAAGTTGCCCTCTGCTTTTCCCCAGTAGCATATTGGATACCTTCCAACCTGGGGCGAGGGGGGACTTATCTGCCAGTGTCATACCTTTTTGCCTTTTCATACTGTTCATGGGATTCTCAAGGCAAGGACAGTGGAGTGGGTTGCCATTTCCTCCTCCAGCGGACCACAATAAAAGTTGTTTTCTGTTAATAACGTTTTCTTTTTAAAAAACTTCACAGAAATATGGCCAGCCTATTCAAGTAAGGTACATGGAACATGAAGAAAGACCAAAAGCTTTAAACGACTTGGGAAAAAAGATCCAACTTGTCATGAAAGTGATAGAAGCATACAGAAACAAGGTATTAAAACTCAAAGTAAATTGGTGGTAATGGTAATGTGTGTGGTATGCAGAGGATGGGGTAAATCTTAAAAGTTCTCAACTGCAGAGCGGTTGTTGCTACCAAAGTGCAGTTGTGTGGTTTTAATCTTTTAGAATTCCCTGAATTAGTCCAGTGAACAAATTCATTGTTTTCTTCTTAGGGATTTCATTATTGATACAGTGAAAAAGAGGTTTTGTTGAGCCTTTTTTTACTGGCATCTTTGAAACCGGACTCTGCCAGCATTCCTTTTGTCCCTTGGTGCCTCTTTTGGTTGCTCTTGGTCTTCCAGTCTTTTGCTTATCTGTAACTCCCATGTCCTTTATTCTTTTATATTTGTGCCCAGATCTGTCTTATTACTCTTAGCCTTTCCACTGTTTTTTAGCCTCAAATATTTAGTTATATAAAAGTTAGCTGCATTTGGATGTAACAGTAAGATTTGACAAAATTAAACTGATTTTTTTTCCCTCTAAAGGAGAGGGCAGCAAACTTTTCCTTTATTTTTTTTTAAATTTTATTTTTAAACTTTACATAATTGTATTAGTTTTGCCAAATATCAAAATGAATCCATCACAGGTATACATGTGCTCCCCATCCTGAACCCTCCTCCCTCCTCCCTCCCCATACCATCCCTCTGGGTCGTCCCAGTGCACTAGCCCCAAGCATCCAGTATCGTGCATTGAACCTGGACTGGCATCTCGTTTCATACATGATATTTTACATGTTTCAATGCCATTCTCCCAAATCTTCCCACTCTCTCCCTCTCCCACAGAGTCCATAAGACTGTTCCATACATCAGTGTCTCTTTTGCTGTCTCGTACACAGGGTTATTGTTATCTTTCTAAATTCCATATATATGCGTTAGTATACTGTATTGGTGTTTTTCCTTCTGGCTTACTTCACTCTGTATAATAGGCTCCAGTTTCATCCACCTCATTAGAACTGATTCAAATGTATTCTTTGTAATGGCTGAGTAATACTCCATTGTGTATATGTACCACTGCTTTCTTATCCATTCATCTGCTGATGGACATCTAGGTTGCTTCCATGTCCTGGCTATTATAAACAGTGCTGCGATGAACATTGGGGTACACATGTCTCTTTCCCTTCTGGTTTCCTCAGTGTGTATGCCCAGCAGTGGGATTGCTGGATCATAAGGCAGTTCTATTTTCAGTTTTTTAAGGAATCTCCACACTGTCCTCCATAGTGGCTGTACTAGTTTGCATTCCCACCAACAGTGTAAGAGGGTTCCCTTTTCTCCACACCCTCTCCAACATTTATTATTTGTAGACTTTCGGATCGCAGCCATTCTGTTTTATTATTTGTAGACTTTTGGATCGCAGCCATTCTGCGAGAGGGTGGCAAACTTTTCCTTTAAATGAACAAATAACATTTTAGGTTCTGCAGGCCTACTATATACACTCAACTTGGCTGTTGTAGTGCAAGAGCAAATACACAAGTTTGTAAACGAATGGGCGTGGTAGTATTCCAGAATAACTTTATTAAACTCAGCAGGTTTAATTTTCCCTTCAGGACAGGTTTTCTGTGTGTGTGCTCAGTCATGTGACCCTTTGTGACCCTGTGGACTGTGACCCACCAGGCTCCTCTGTCCATGGGATTTCCCCAGCAAGAATACTGGAGCAGGTTGCCATTTCCTCCTCCAGGGCATCTTCCTGACCCAGGGATCGAACCCCAGTCTCCTGCATCTTCTACACTGCAGGCAGATTCTTTACCACTGAGCCACCAGGGAGCCCCCAAGTTTGCCGATTAAAATTTTAAATATTCACCGTAATTCCCCCAGATTTTATCACTGATGTTAAAACTCCATCAGTGGGCTGGAGAGACCAGCACCAAAGGTTTAGGGGAGGGCATTATCATAGTTTACATTTATCAAGCACTTACTAAATTTTGAGCACTTTGCATGGATTACCTCAGTTCTGACAAGAATGTTATTTTATAGGAAAATAGCAGTGCTTAAGCAACTTGTGAAGTAGTGATGTAGTCAGGATAAAATCTAAGCAGTCTAAAATCAACATACAAACCCTTAACAGCTACACTGTTTTTCACTACACAGTGTGGGAAAGGTGGTTACTTATTTTAGAAATAAAAGATTTGTACATTTTTTAAGATAGAGTGCAATCCAACCAACCTAAAGGAATAATCCAGGTACCAATCAATTGTGAATGTGCCTGCCAACGTCAGTGTCCATACAGGTACAAATAGAATGTAAGGATAATGGAAAAGAAGGAACAAGCAGACAAATAGAAACACCAAGAATATTTCAAATCTGGTATTGGAGGGTCTGTTTATTATTATTACAACCTAGTGTTTGCCATGCTGTCAAAAGCTTCCTGAAGATGCTGTAAACTGTTATTCAGAGCAAGGCAAGACTTCACTTATGCTCAAGAATTTTGAGTTTATTATGTTCCATGCTCTCTTCAAGGTGCTGGAACTACAGCATCAAACAAAACATTGAACTTATTCTAATATGTTTGTGGGAAAAGATCGACAGTAATGGGTTAGTGAAGTCAGATGGTGCTAACAGCTGTGGGAAAAGTAAGGGACTGCCAGAGGTGGAGACTTGTCAGAAAGGCAGACTAATAAGATGACATCATTTGAGGGGAGAATTAAAGGAGCTGAGGGAGGGTTCAAGATGTATGATAATTGTAAGAAAAATGTTCTAAAAGTAGGGGTGGGGACAGGAAGCAATTGCAAAATCTCAAGGAAAGGAAGTGCTGGAGTAACAGCAAGGAACCCAAGGGGACTCAAAACAGTAGGGGTGGGGTTATTAGTTCCCAGATCATGCAGGGCCCAGGGCCCATTATAAAAGCTTGGTTTTTACCCTGAGATAGGAGTCCATTGGAGGCTTCTGAACAGAGGAGCAGCATGATTTAAGTCTAAAGAAGCAGAAAGACTAGTTAAATCATTAGAATAGCACAGGCAAGAAGTGACGGAACCCTAAGCCTGGACAGTGGAAGGGGAAGAAGTGGCTGGAATTCTGCATATACTTTGAAGGCAGGGCTGATAATTTTTATGTAGATAAAACAGAAAGAGGAGTCAAAATAACTTTAAGGATTTTCGGCCTGAAAGGATAAAGTTGTTAATTACTAAGATGAGCAAAACCTGGAAGAGTAGATAGGGAGGTAATAGTGAATTTGAAACACAGGTAAGTTGTTTCAAACTTTTCAAATAAGAATTCAAGTTGGAAGTTGGATAGAGTTGGGAGTTCAGGGAAAATGTTCAGGCTAGAGATTTTTTAAAAGTATGTAGACAGATGGATGGGGAGGAGATCCTCCTTCCGTATGTTGCACCATCACTTCTTTCTGTTTTGAGACCACCAGTCTAAACCATGACTTCTTAGATTGTCTTCTACATGTGACAGCTGCAGGTGTCTTTTTCAATTTTATTTTTCATTTCTCCTTATCAACAACTTAATCAGAGTCTGCTGTATAGAGTCAGAATTTTCTGTCTAGCTTGCTTGTGCCTACTTACCTTATTTCATTTTACTCCTTGACTGATTTAATTCCATGCAGCTTCTTTCTGAAAACTACTTTTCAGTTTTAATATTCTTCACAAGTCATTCCTTTCCAAACCTGACTTCTTCAGAAGGCCTTTCCTCTTAAAAAGGCATACTGATTTTTCTCTCTGTTTCTTCAGTTCTATGTAATTTGTAAATGGCTTCTTCATGTGAGTATGTGTGAGATACACAATAAGAGTCTAAATCGTTTACTCAGAAATTATTAATAAGTTGGTGCTTATTGAAAAACCTCTCATTAAGTTTTTTTTTTTTCCCTAATAGGATGAAAGATACGATCATTTGGATCCTGCTGAAATTGAAAAGGTTGAAAAACATATCAGTGAAGCCATGAGTTGGCTGAACAGTAAGATGAATGCACAGAACAAACTAAGTCTCACTCAAGATCCTGTGGTGAAAGTTTCAGAAATAGTTGCAAAGTCAAAGGTAAGAAACTATAAACTTCTGTTTTATAATGGATTCAGTCACTAAAATTTTTTAATGGGAGCCATACTCTGAGAAGTAATCAACTTACAGAAAAACAGAAATAGGAATTTGAGGCTAATCTTTAATTTGGGGGGGGGGTAAAAAGATTCTAGGTGGATCATGTTTCTTGATTTAATTAGTCTTACACACAAAACAGCTTTTAGATTTTAAGTGTAAAATAAAGCAATAAAATAAAACAATGCAACAACTAAAGATTATGTCTGATTTTTCTAGGCTAGATAAAACTTTTGAATCTCCATTCTAAAACCACGGTATATGCTTGTTTTTGACATAGTTTGAAATGTATAAAATTTCATGGTAAAATCTTACTTCGGAGATAAACTTTCCATGTTAAAACGTGTTACTACTGAAAATGTCAAAAGTTACAGAAAACATCATGAAAAACATGGGGATAAACTTTATAATAAAGATCAGTATCTAAGTAGAAAAATAAGACATTGGAAAAACAGCTGACAAAGAAATACATGTCTAAAAAACATGAAAAGATACTCATCTTTGTTACTAATCTAAGAAATGCAAATTTCTTTTCTCTGATTTGGTTATTTGTTTACATTTACAATCTTTGCCATAATTGCCAAGGGTGTGAAGAAATGGACACCTTTCCCTGAGCAGTTTGGTTATATTTGTTACTGCTTTTTTCTGGGAAATCATTTCAAATGTATAGAAATTTAAAATGAGTTTACCTTTAATGCAGAAATAACAATTCTAGGAATTCACTTTGACTATTGCATAAGTATATAAACCCCTGCTTATGATACCAAAAACCTGGCAGCAACCTAAATACCTATCAGTAAGAAATTAGATAAACTGATGCATATACATTATAATAGTTAACCATAGTGTTTAATAAAGATAAATATTATTTTGCAGATTTAATTTTGGCTGCTTTGGGTGTTTGTTGCTGTGCATGGGCTTTTCTCTGGTTGGGGTGAGCAGGGGCAACTCTCCTTATGGTGTGTGGGCTTCTCGTTGCAGAGCACAGGCTTCAGTAGCTGTAGTGTATGGGCTTAGTTAGTGGCTTGTGGGCTCTAGAGCACAGGCTCAATAGTCGTGGTACACAAGCTTAGATGCTTTGCAGCTGTGAGATCCTCCCAGACCAGGGATTGAACCTGATGTGTCCCCTGCACTGGCAAATAGATTCTTAGCTATTAGACCATCAGGGAAGCCCAGTACATATATTGAGATAAAAGATTTATGCATGATGCATGAAAAAGGATTACAGAATCTAAATTAAAGTTATCTCACTATAAATTAGCATGTTCATTAAGATTTGTATGTTTGGATATATGTGTGCATGGACATATATCTAGAAGGATGTTCACCAAAAGGCTAATAATCTAGAGATGGTAGCTTAGTGGGTAAAGAATCTGCCTGCAGTGCAGGAGACCAGGGTTCAATTGCTAGGTTGGGAAAATCCCCTGGAGAAGGAAAAGTTAAACCATTCCATTGCCTAGAAATCCCATGGACAGAGGAGCCTAGCAGGCTACAGTCCATGTGGTAGCAAGAGTCAGATACAGCTTAGCAACTACACCACTACCACCAGAGGAGATGGAATATCAGGTGATTTTTTAAAGTCTGGTTCAGTATGCTCATAGGTATTTGATTTATTTTAAAAACAGGTTTGGGTTTTTTTTTATTGGAGTATATTTGATTGACAGCATTATAAGTGTATATGCAGTGATTCAATATTTTTACAGATTTTACTTCATTTAAAGTTATTCTAAAATATTGGCTATATTCTGTTATACAGTGTATCCTTGTAGCTTATTTCTTTTATACATATTTGTTTGTATCTCTTACTCCTGTATCCTTATCTTGTCCCTCACTTCCCTCTCCCCACTGGTAACCTCTAGTTTATTCTCTGTCTTTTTTTCTGTTGCTGTTATATTCATTTATTTTTTAGATTACACATGTAAGTAATAAGATATAGTATTTGTCTCTCTGTAAGCATAATACCCTCCAGTAACATCAATGTTGCTGCAGACAGCAAGTTTTCATTCTTCATTCTTTTTATTCCATTGTATACATATGCTACATCTTTGTCTGTTCATCTGTTTATGGACACGTAGGTTGCTTCCACATGTTAGCTATTGTAAATAATGCTGCTAGGAACACTGGTGTGCATGTGTGTTTTCAAATTAGTTTTTCATTTATTTCTGGATACTGAGGAGTAGAGTTGCTGGATCGATCATATAGTAATTCAACTTTTAGCTTTTTTAGGAACCTCCATACTGTTTTCTATAATGGCTATACCAATTTACATTTCCACTAGAAATGTACATAGAGTTCCCTTTTCTCCATATCCTTACCAAAATGTTATTTGTGTTCTTTTTGAACACAGTCATTCTGACAGGTATGAGACATATCATTGTGATTTTGATTTGCATTTTTCTGATGAATAGTGATGTTGAGCAACTTCTGTGCCAAACTGGGGTTTTTTTTTAATAATAAAGCAGTAAGAGTTATTTTCCTTTTTGAGAAAGTTTTACAGAGAATCTATTATAACTTACTCCTAACCAGGTGAGAGGCAGAGTGTGACAAGAACAGTTTGCCAACTAAAACATTCCCCCAGGATGTTACCTCCTATTTTCCCACCCCACCCAATTTCTGTGACACTGGTCTTGAAAGAATATAAAGTGTTTCAGTAGCATTACTGAAATGGTCTTTTATTTCTGTAAAAACCAAGGATATAATATCTGAAATAATTATTAAGTTGAATTTACTTCCATGGCTTATTTTTCCTTCGACAGAAAAAGCTACTGTTTTCCAAAGTGAAGTTAGTGTATACTACCAAGACAGGGATCAAGACCATCCCCAAGGAAAAGAAATGCAAAAAATCAAAATGCCTGTCTGGGGAGGCCTTACAAATAGCTGTAAAAAGAAGAGAAGCAAAAAGCAAAGGAGAAAAGAAAGATATAAGCATCTGAATGCAGAGTTCCAAAGAATAACAAAGAGAGATAAGAAAGCCTTCTTCAGCGATAAATGCAAAGAAATAGAGGAAAACCACAGAATGGGAAAGACTAGAGATCTCTTTAAGAAAATTAGAGATACCAAGGGGACATTTCATGCACAGATGGGCTCGATAAAGGACGGAAATGGTATGGACCTAACAGAAGCAGAAGATATTCAGAAGAGATGGCAAGAATACACAGAAGAACTGTAAAAAAAAGATGTTCATGACCCAGATAATCACAATGGTGTGATCACTGACCTAGAGCCAGGCATCCTGGAATGTGAAGTCCAGTGGGCCTTAGAAAGCATCACTAGGGCTCTTTCGTCTAGGCTGCCGACATGCCATCCAGACTAAGGAAGACCCAGAAACTTAGGGGCCACGTGAGCCATGGCCACGGCCGCATCGGCAAACACCGGAAACACCCGGGAGGCCAAGGTAATGCTGGTGGCATGCATCATCACAGGATCAACTTCGACAAGTATCACCCAGGATACTTTGGGAAAGTTGGTATGAGGCATTACCACTTAAGAGGAACCAGAGTTTCTGCCTGACTGTCAATCTTGATAAATTGTGGACCATGGTTAGTGAGCAGTCACGAGTAAATGCTGCCAAGAACAAGACAGGAGCTGCTCCTGTCATTGATGTGGTGCGATCAGGTTACTACAAATATCTGGGGAAAGGAAAGCTCCCAAAGCAGCCTGTCATTGTGAAGGCCAAATTCTTCAGCAGAAGAGCTGAGGAGAAGATTAAGGGTGTAGGTGGGGCCTGTGTCCTGGTGGCTTGAAGCCACATGCTGGGAAATTAATTAAATGTTAAGTGCTTTTCTCTTAAAAAAACAAAAAAGAAAGCATCACTAGGAACAAAGCTAGTGGAGGTAATGTAATTCCAGTTGAGCTATTTCAAATCCTAAAAGATGATGCTGTGAAAGTGCTGCACTCAGTAAGCCAGCAAATTTGGAAAACTCAGCAGTGGCCACAGGACTGGAAAAGATCAGTTTTCATTCTAATCCCAAAGAAAGGCAATGCCAAAGAATGCTCAAACTACCACACAATTGCACTCATCTCACACGCTAGTAAAGTAATGCTCAAAATTCTCCAAGCCAGGCTTCAGCAATACGTGAACTGTGAACTTCCTGATGTTCAAGCTTGTTTTAGAAAAGGCAGAGGAACCAGAGATCAAATTGCCAACATCCGCTGGATCATGGAAGAAGCAAGAGAGTTCCAGAAAAACATCTATTTCTGCTTTATTGACTATGCTAAAGCCTTTGACTGTGTGGATCACAATAAACTGTGGAAAATTTTGAAAGATATGGGAATACCAGACCACCTGACCTGCCTCTTGAGCAATCTGTATGCAGGTCAGGAAGCAACAGTTAGAACTGGACATGGAACAACAGACTGGTTCCAAATAGGAAAAGGAGTACGTCAAGGCTGTATATTGTCACCCTGCTTATTTAACTTATATGCAGAGTACATCGTGAGAAACGCTGGGCTGAGAGCAGCACAAGCTGGAATCAAGATTGCCGGGAGAAATATCAATAACCTCAGATATGCAGATGACACCACCCTTATGGCAGAAAGTGAAGAGGAACTCAAAAGCCTCTTGATCAAAGTGAAAGAGGAGAGTGAAAAAGCTGGCTTAAAGCTCAACATTCAGAAAACGAAGATCATGGCATCTGGTCCCATCACTTCATGGGAAATAGATGGAGAAACAGTGGAAAGTGTCAGACTTTATTTTTTTGGGCTCCAAAATCACTGCAGATGGTGACTGCAGCCATGAAATTAAAAGACACTTACTCCTTGGAAGGAAAGTTATGACCAACCTAGATAGCATATTGAAAAGCAGAGACATTACTTTGCCAACAAAGGTCCGTCTACTCGAGGCTATGGTTTTTCCTGTGGTCATGTACGGATGTGAGAGTTGGACTGTAAAGAAAGGTGAGCCCCAAAGAATTGATGCTTTTGAACTGTGGTGTTGGAGAAGACTCTTGAGAGTCCCTTGGACTGCAAGGAGATCCAACCAGTCCATTCTGAAGATCAGCCCTGGGATTCCTTTGGAAGGAATGATGCTAAAGCTGAAACTCCAGTATTTTGGCCACCTCATGCGAGGAGTTGACTCAATGGAAAAAGACTCTGATGCTGGGAGGGTTTGGGGGCAGAAGGATGAGAGGACGACTGAGGATGAGATGTCTGGATGGCATCACTGACTCGATGGACGTGAGTCTGAGTGAACTCTGGGAGTTGGTGATGGATAGCAAGGCCTGGCGTGCTGCGATTCATGGGGTCGCAAAGAGTCAGACACGACTGAGCAACTGAACTGAACTGAAAATAGTTTTCAAGTAATTTTGAGAAATTTTAACTTATGAAATAGGTGCTATGTGACATACTTCTCATAACAGAGCTTTAGGCCTAATTTAAAGGAATGAATTAAAAATTATTCCTAGGAATTCCCTGGCATTCCAGTGGTTAGAACTTTGTGCTCTCACTGCCAAGGACCCCAAGTTCAGTCCCTGATCAGGGGGTTCTGAATGCCGTGTGTCATGGCCAAAATAAATAAATATATAAAGATTATCCCTACCAAAATAAATTATGAGGAAGAAATTTAGTAACAATAAATACAGAATGTATTATTATATCAAAGACAGAATAGTATCTTAAACCACTGACATACACTAGCCAAGAAGGTAAATAATTCATTAAGGTATTTTAAGAATTAGTTGGTTATCTAGCTGAGCTAACAGCTATTCAACAATGTGGAATTATGTGGAAATTTAGAAATTATATGTGAACTTCAGAAAGTTAGTGGTAACTTGTTAAATTATGTTAATATAATTAATTTTCTTCATGTCTTTAGGAACTCGATAATTTCTGTAACCCCATCATTTATAAGCCCAAACCGAAAGTAGAGGTTGCTGAAGACAAGGCAAAAGATAATAGTGAACACAACGGACCAATGGATGGACAGAGTGGGGCTGAAACTAAACCAGATTCAACAAAAGACAACTCACAGCATACTAAGTCTTCTGGAGAGATGGAAGTGGACTAAGTCTTAACTTTACCTTCACGTAATTCCAATAGTGCAAGTAACCACAGAGTCCATTCTTCTTTTACATCTGGTACACACAACAGATGTTTAGTTGCTCTTAACCACCTTCTGTCATTTGTTTTTTGGAGTAGTTTTGAAAAGTGTTTTATACTGAGTGCACTTACAGTCATTTCCATTGCTGCTTATGTGAAGCTTTAGCTGAATATAGATTAACAAGTCAGTTTAAGCTTTCCTAATCTATTTTAGGTCAAACATGCAAGACTGATAAGTAGTTGGCAACAATCTACCTTACTTAAAGCTTCTACTTGGATAAACCTCAGCTCCTTTATTCAGGAAAGGATACTATATTGCACTATTGTTGCAGAAGCATAGATTTAATTGCATCATTATTTTTAAAAACATTGAAACTGATGTGGTTTAAAGCCACCAAGGCACTGACCTTTTTGTAGTTATTGTACTATTATAATTTAAACATTACAAATAGGTTCCTTGACAAACTAGTCCGTATCAGTGGTGTGCCATGAGAACTCCAAAACTTTATTATCACATAAATGAACTAAAACACACACTGAAGGGGAAAATGCACAATTTTATGTTAAGGTGACACCAGCAGTTTGCTTCTTTTCATTAGTCATGTGGATTGATGTTTCTCAGAGTAATTCAGTGTCTTTTGCACTTGAAACGTCTGATCTACTTGTCCTGAAGACCAGCTGCTGCTAAAGTAATGCTCGCCTAAAAACGATGAAGCATTTTTGATGAAAATACCTTCATGTTAAGGGGGAAATGCTGTTGACTTACTCAGACGTGCAACTGTGATGTTGATAGCCTTTGTTTTTAGTTTTAAATAGTTTTTGTTTTCTTAGTTCATTTTGTTAATGTTAACACAGGGTAGGGAGAAATGGCACAATGTGTATTGCATTATATACATTTATCAGTGATTTACTGTTAACATAAACACTATAAGCCGTAATACTTGAAAAGAAACACTTATACCACATAAGTCTTAGGAAATAATGCTTGTAATAAACTGTTACATATCAACAGGCAAATATAGAATGTTACATAGTGTAATATGATATGATGTGATTAAATTATAGTTCTTGCTGTTACATAACCTGTTCAGACCTTGGCTCCAGTTTTGGTGCTTCATATATTTATATGGGACGAGGGACTATGAAACTAAGATACTTTAAGTAGTCCAAGCTTCATCACCAGACTTGTTCACTGTTCAGTTCTGTCCAAAAGCTTGAAAATTTTCAGTATGGGAGGCAGACTGTTCAACCTACAAAGAAAAGAAACAGAGAATGCACGGGCACTTGCATTCTTAATGCCAATCATCTAGATTGACCTATGTTAAAATTTTGAGAAGCTCTGTTTTTCACAAAACTACATCTTTATATTAAAAATTAATATTGACTTTCCTTTAGTAAAAATTGAGAGTTCAGTATCTTTAGGGATAGTCACTACTCACAACTAGTTCTCTAAGAGAGATTTTGTTTCTACAATGTAGTATGCACTGAAAGGAGAGTACAGACCAGTGCATTTTGCAGGGATTTTTATTCATCCTTTCAGAGGAAGGAGATGTCCCTTTTTTGCATTAAAAAAATCATATAGACCCAATATATTTTTTGTCTTCAAACTAATGAAATAATTATATCCATTAGCAATGATGAAACATTTGTTAACCATGTATTGTTACTTTTCATTTCTATGTTGGTATATATAGGTTCACTTCAGTAACAGCATCAGAGTTATGAAAGGGAATAAGGTACATGTAAGGAGTTTTTTGCTTTCTCTTAAGAAAATCTCCACCCACTTTGTTAGGAGCTGTACCTCTAATTCCGAGTATGTAAAAACAACCCTTTCTGCATCTCAACTGTCTAGTACATCCTGACATTTTCAGTTCCTTACTAGCTTATATAGTTCTCTGTTTTAATCAGTATTATATTCCAGTTCCTGTAGTTATGTACCACTTTATTTATAAGTTAAATATATCCAAAAATAATGTGTATACTTTTCTTACCCATTTATTCAACTTAAATGATTTTCAAAAGCCCTTAACCTTATAATTAGTTGTTTTGAGTACACTAATAAAAGAGAAAATGTTCTACTTAATCTAGTTTTGGGTAGATGGTATGGGCTCAGTTTAATTTTAATCTGTATGAAGTATGCAATGCTAGACAAAAAATTAAAGATTTTTTTTAAAAAACATATAGCATACATGTTTCAGTGCCATTCTCCAAGAAAGAAAAAAAAAAAAAACAACATATAGCAAAATAGGATATTTTCCTGTAGTAATATGCAAATAAGAACTAAATATGTAGGAAATATCTAGGATAATTAATACACTTCAACTCTATGGAAAAATATAAGTTATGTGGTTTCAGAAATCAACTCCTAATAACCAATCATAGTGATTTTAAAAACAAAGATTGTTAAATAATATAATGAAAGTTTGCAGTGTTTTAATTCCTTAGCTATGTACAGAATACTTAAGTTTTAAAATAACTACAAACAGCACACCAAAGAATTAGGCTATTGGAGTAACAGATCATCTCAATTTTAAAAAGGTAAAAATTAAGAAATACAGATTTCTTAGACTTTGGGGGGGTCAGTTTTTGGTATATTTATGATTATATTTCCTAGCTAGAAGTCTTTAAAGTGAATTTGGGAAATCAATTATCAATATTATAAAGTGACTGTGAAAATATTTTATCCAAATTAGTACATCTTCAACTGTTTTGAAAAATTATGTTTAAGATCAACTAACCCAAAATAGATTTAACAACCATCCCTCTATTTGCATAAATTTGAACTGTAATACCAAGCCTATAAACATTACCCTTAGGATTTCGTTTTATTTTTAACAGCAGATACTGGGAGTCCACAACAATTGAAGCCTTGTTATTAATTTTACATATCATAGATTTACAAGTGATAGAAAAACCTAACTTCATCTTTCTCAACTTTTAGAGATTTACAAAAAAAAATTCAATTCTAAAAGAAATGTTATTTTGTGATTAGACTTCCAAGTTTTAAGTGTAATTTGTTTTGTGGTATTTGATTCTATAAAACTTAATGAGACGTATAATCTAATTGTATTGATTTATCAGTATTTAAAATCTGATGACATTGATTAAAGTCAGCACTGATGACTTTTCCAATGACACAGGTGTAGGGAATGCTTATAAAGTTTGATTCTAATATTTTATTATCCTCTTAACTATAGTATGTTTTACAACTATCATTTATCAAACTAAATATTTAATCTTAGTTTCAGAAGATCCAGACTTTTTGATCAAAAAACAAAAAAAGCTTTGAAATTACCTTTTGTTTTGTCAATCTTTAGTATAATCTTAAAATAATCTCCAGGAAGCACATAATCTTTTCTTTTGATAAAAAAAGAAGATTTAATGCAGATCAAAACCAACCAAGTCTTTAACCAAAACAAACAAAAGCTTTATCTTATTTTCACATCTCTTAATATAAAGTAAACTAAAATTAACATTCTTCCATATACTCGTGTTTCCGAAAACAAATAACTCTGGGTTTATAGCATAACCAGATGTCTAAGGTTTTTTTCCCCTTGCTAAATTCAAGGGTAACTGTTTCATACCATAACAGGGCACCTGAAATGTCTGGAATATTAATAACTGCTTAGAAGGGGAAAAAAACCCCACTAAATATCTATGCCAGTGGTCAGTGATCAGCAGGTGATAATGGCTCTTTCACCTTCCAGATCTCTAGGATCTGGTCACCATCCAGACCTCTAGCATATTGTTAGAGTAAGCATTAAAAGGGAAAAGCACATATTAAAAATACATTATTAAATAACTTGGAGCTTTCAAGTCAAAGAAAGAAAACTAATAATTGAATCATGAACATTTGATTTAGTCTGTCATGCAGGTCAAAATGCATATCGACAAAAACATTAATGGCATGATCTTTGGGATCTCTGATTTACTATCATGTCCTAGGTCACATGATGAGTATTAGGGAAGTGTATTGATTACTCATCCTATAAAGAGATTCATGAACTTCAAAATGTTTTACATACTTTAGTTGTCTTATATACATTATATACTATAAGACAACTAAAGTAAGTAGGTATTACCTTAGTCGTTCCTGTTTTTATTTATCCTCTCATTTAATTACATAATCATTTTATTTCCATTATATTTTGCTTTATTTTGGATTATTCAAGTCTTTTATTTCATGTATTTAAAAAAATAGTTTTCCTATCACTTTGCTTGATAACTGATTTTATTAGCTGTCTTTTTACTTTAAAACCAAATCTTACTGTTAAAATTTTTTTGACTCTGAAATTCATACTTAAAAAGCCATGTTGTAAGTTTCCATATGTAATACCTCTAAAATTTGATATTGGCTTAATAGGTTTTTCATATTCTGACCTTGAATACTTTTAAGTAGTTCTGGACCAAAAGAAGTCAATTTTGTGAGTACTGTGTATTATAAGTAACCAGCATCCTTCATTTTTAATCCAAGTATCAATGTAACAAAAGGGTCAGAAATTGAAAATAGTTGTTAAAAGATAAGATACCTTCAATTTTTTGCTGCTTTCGGATTACATACATGTGTTGTGCATCTTCCTTGGGTTTTTTTAGAATTTCTTCATTTTTTGCCTCCATGAACTTGAGTTTTAACATGCTCTTGAAATCATATGGACCCACACAGAATGTAGATGTAAAAATGTAATTAGAAATGGAGATCTAAGTAAAGGAAGCTTTAAAGCGTTGTTTCTTTCCCCTGAAATACTTTTATGGCTTAGTGTCTTGAAAGGAGACTCACAGTAAAAGTAAAAAAAAAAAAAATTGTATTTGGCTGGATGAAGCCACTGTTGTTTAATACAGAAGCAATTTTTTAATGAAGCTACTGAATTGTTTAGTACTAATATGGTATCCACATTATTTTTCTTTTCTCCAACCATTATTAAAATAATTTATATACATAGTGACTCCGACTCCAGTCATTAGTATAAAATACCTTCTGGTAGTTCAGTTCCTACTATCTGACAATTGTTTTTTTAAAGAAAACTACTACATTTGATTTCTCAATTTCCCCGTTTGTTGTTGGCACAGTGACCAGTGCAATGCCGAACATCAACAAACTGGGTTTTGCATATACCAGACCTTTAGCTTCAGTGAGCAAACACGAGAATGGTTTATGATGATAAGTTGGTAACATTCTTATATGTAACCCCTGCTGCTGCTGCTAAGTCACACCAATCGTGTCCGACTCTGTGCGACCCCAGAGATGGCAGCCCACCAGGCTCCCCTGTCCCTGGGATTCTCCAGGCAAGAACACTGGAGTGGGTTGCCATTTCCTTCTCCAATGCAGCAAAGTGAAAAGTGAAAGTGAAGTCGCTCAGTCCTGTCCGACCCTCAGCGACCCCATAGACTGCAGCCTTCCAGGCTCCTCCGTCCACGGGATTTTCCAGGCAAGAGTACTGGAGTGGGGTGCCATTGCCTTCTCCGATGTAACTCCTATATAGGTGGTATACAATTTTTGTTTACAAAGCATAGCCAATAAAATGTTTACATATGCAGAATCAGAGTATATAAAAGGTTTTCTATGTATGTAAAATGGCATCATCATATTAGTGAACAAATAACTGACAAAATGCATTTATCAGTTGCTATTTGTTCACTAACAGTAAGTGCATCGGAGAAGGCAATGGCACCCCACTCCAGTACTCTTGCCTGAAAAATCCCATGGATGGAGGAGCCTGGTAGGCTCCAGTCCATGGGGTCGCTGAGGGTCAGACATGACTGAGAGACTTCACTTTTCACTTTCATGCATTGGAGAAGGAAATGGCAACCCACTCCAGTGTTCTTGCCTGGAGAATCCCAGGGACGGGGGAGCCTGGTGGGCTGCCGTCTCTGGGGTCGCACGGAGTCGGACACGACTGCAGCGACTTAGCAGCAGCAGCAGTAAGTGCACACTGTCAAGACATAGTGTAAACTTACTTGTGAATTTTGCACAGCAGAGGCTTAATGTTCACGTTATCTTCAGTGACTTGATGGTGGTTTGGGGACAGGTTTTCAGAGCCATTTATATACATTTGCTTGGCAATGAGGGTTGAGTAAATAGGCAAACTTTTTAAACCTTCCAATGATGTTTATTCTGAAAACTACAATAGTAGTTTTCGAATACTGGAAGTGTTGTCACAGAATAACTTTGTATTGGAAAAGAAAATCTAGAAATAAATGAACTAGAAAACTTTTATAAAGATTTTCAGTACACAGAGAGGAGCTCCCTGCTCGAGTTTCTCTTAACCCTTTTTTGAGACTTGCTATTCCAGATGAACATGTATCAAATGGCATGCTGGGGTTTCCGGGTCTACATTACAGCATTTGATGCTTAATCTTCTAGTGCTTGAACCAACTTGTGTACAAAGGATAATAAATCCTTAATCCACAGAAAATATGTATACCTCCACAAACTTTAAACTTTCCAATATAAGTACAAATAAATACTTTCAAAGTTTAGAAGGCTGAACAACTGGCAGTTTATAGCTGTTCATCTTATCCTGATTTTCAGGAGAACTGGAGAGGATATTGCTTTTTTAACCCACAGTCCCTAGTGATGAACAAAGAGTTGATAACCTTCCAGAGGTGAAGAAGGAATGTCTGTTGACTGTAATTCCTAATATTTTATCCTCAATCCCTCACTCCTAAAGAAATAAAGATAGATTCAAGTTGGTTCATGCATCCTGCAAATGCCAAAAGGCAATTCGAAGCCAGTTGTATCAAGCAGCATTTGATCTCCTGTTTAATCTCCCTGAAAAGGATTTGTGTACTGGTTTTAGACATAAAAAGATTCAGGTTAAATTAAGAGTAAATAAAAGGGGCTTCCCTGGTGGCTAAGCTGTGAAGACTCTGCTTGCCAATGCAGGAGACACAGGTTAGATCCCTGGTCCAGGAAGATCCCACATGCTGCAGAGCAACTAAGCCTGTGCACAACTATGCAGCCTGTGCTCCAGGACCCAGGAGCTGTACCCACTGCGCCTGCGTGCCCCCAGAGCCCGTGCTCCGCAGCGAGAGAAGTCACTGCAGCGAGAAGCTTGTACACCGCAACCAGAGGGTAGCCCCCACCCAGAGAAAAACCCATGCAGCAACGAAGACCCAGCATGGCCAAAAATAAAGAGAAAATAAGAGAGTAAATAAAAGAATTTGTAGTAAACAAAACCCTGTTGTAAGCAAAGAGAACAAAGAGAAATTACATATCAGTAACTGTGGGAATGCAAGTACCATAAACTTAAAGAACTACATGTAGTATTTACAAGGATGTTTCTTAAACATAATGATGGAATGTGCTTAGTCACTCAGTCGTGTCCGACTCTTTGCCACCCCATGGATCCTTCTGTCCATGGAATTTTCCAGGCAAGAATACTGGAGAGGGTAGCCATTCCATTCTCCAGGGGATTTTCCTGACCCAGGGATCAAACCCAGATCTTCTGTATTGCAGGCAGATTCTTTACCATCTGAGCCACCGGGGAAACCCCAGTACTACCTTATGACCCAGCAATCCCACAATTGGGCATATACTTTGAGAAAACCATAATTCAGAAGAGACATGTTCCCCAGTGTTAATTATTACAGCACTGTTTACAGGTGTAATAGCACACACATTTAGGTTGATGGAATCAACCTAAATGTCCATTGACAGATGAATGGATCAAGATGTGGCACATATGTGCAGTGGAATATTATCCAGCCACAAAAAAGGAACAAAATCGTGCCATTAGCAGAGACATGGCTGGACCTTACAGAGTGAAGTTAAGTCGGAGAAAAACACTGTATATTATCGCAAGAAACACAGTACTGATGAACTTATCTGCAGGGCAGGAATAGACACAGAACAGACTTGGCAAACACAGACGGGAAGGAGAGGGTGGGACGGATTTAGAGCTGCTCTGATGTATATACACTACGCTAGGTGAAATAGCTAGCTAGTGGGAAGCTGCTGTAGACAGCACAGGACGCTCAGCTCAGTGCCCTGTGAATGACCTAGTGGGGTGGGATGGACAGTGAGGTGGGAAGGAGGCTCAAGGAGGGGAAATGTGTAAACATAAACTAACACAAACAGAATTGCTGTAAAGCAATTATATTTCCATTTTTTTAAAAATATAAAAGAAACCTAAAAAATCCCAAACACCCACAATGTGGTACTACTTCATCATACTTCTCAGAAGAGCTGTCATCAGGTTCTGCTGTGTGTCTCAGGGAACTCAAACAGGGGCTCTGTATCAACACAGAGGGGAGTGTTGGGGAGGGAGATGGGAAGGAGGTTCAAGAGGGAGGGAATATGTGTATACCTATGGCTGATTCATGTTGAGGTTTGATAGAAAAAATTCTTAAAGCAATTATCCAATTAAATTATTTTTTAAAAGTGTTGGTGAGGATGTAGAGAAAAATGACTCTTGTGCATTGTTAGGAATACAAATTGATGCAACTACCATGGAAAACAGTATGGAGTTTCCTTAAAAAACTTAGAAAATGCACTACCAATTCCGTTTCAGGGTTTTTATCCAAATAAAACAAAAACACTAAATCAAAAATAACATGCACCCCTCTCAGTGTTAAACCTGAAGCTCCAATTCTCTGGCCACCTAATGCGAAGAGCCGACTCACTGGAAAAGAACCTGATGCTGGGAGAGGTTGAAGGCAGGAGGAGAAGGGGATGACAGAGGATGAGATGGTTGGATGGCATCACGGACTCAATGGACATGAGTTTGAGCAAACTCCGAGAGATGGTGAAGGACAGGGAAGTCTGGCGTGCTGCAGTCCATGGGGTCGCAGAAAGAGCTGGACACTAATGAGCAACTGAACAACAACATCGTTCACTGCAGTACGGTTTAAAAATAGTCAAGATATGGAAACCTAAATGTCCACTGATGGATAATTAAAGAAGATGTATTTTGCATATATAATATGATCCAGCCATAAAAAAAGAAAAAAAAAATCTTACACAAATTTGTAACATGTGGACTCAGAGGGCATTATGCTAAGTAAAGCAAATCAGTAAGAGAAAGAAAACCACCACATTCTATGTAGAATCTAATTTATTTATATATATATATATATTTAGTTTAAGTAAAAATTTTTAAAAGAAAAAAGAATAGGTATGGAGGGGACAGTGGGTCCCTCCAGGGAAGGGAACTCTGGAAAGTGCCTGAAAGGAAGGAGTCCTGCACTTTGGACCATGGAAGGTAGCTCAGTGCCCCCATTCCTGGGGTCATCAGTTTTGTGTTGCAAACAGCTAGCTAAGCCCCAAGAATATCCAAAAGCCTCACTCAGAATCCTCTAGGGAAAAACAAGTGGGTGAGGGTAACCAAAAAATAAAGGCCTTAGGCTTCCAGTAGCCAATGTCACAAGTTCTTATATGAAAATACCAGGCTTTTGGTATGTCCACAGTATGTAAAATTGTAAGTTTAATTCATATGTGGCTATCTTGAGTAATAATTTTGATAAACTGGGAGTTAAAAATATAAGTTGCAGTACATATAATCCCATTTCTTTAACAGGAAATGTATATATATAACACACACACCATATTTGTACACAAGTAGGAAGGTAGGGAAGGGACACTTTCAAAGTTACCACTGATTACCTACAAGGGGATAACAAGTATTTTCAAAATATTACATTCAAATTCAAGTGAGATTTGGGAAAGCAACCTGGTGCTGGAGAAGTCTGAAAACCCTGCAGACAAGGAAGGTGTACTTCTTTCTATATCTTGAGTTAAAAAGGGAGTCTGTCTTTAAGTGGCTAGGCAAGGTCCCCAGGTTAGGAATCTTCCTATAAAAGGAGACATCAACCAGTCAACCACACCAAGTCATGTATTTTTAAGCTGAAAAAGTGGTTGACATTCGGTGGTTTCCCAAATGTGATCTGTGAAGCATTAAGGAGTCAGGGATGGCTTTTGGGGAAGGACAGTTACAAACCTGACGGTAACTTCCGGGTACTCACTACCACTGCTTTGCTTTGGGGGATTTTCATTAAACTTTTAGTATTCAGCAGCAGCAAAAACAAAAGAAGTTGAAAATTTCTAATACCACTGAAATAGACTTTGGAGTTAAAAACTTTACTTAATCTCCCTTAGTCTTAGTTTCTTCATCTGTGTAAAGCAGATAAACCCCTACCTGCTAGGACTGTTGTGATGAAAAGATGAAATAATGCAGTTAAGCACTTAGCACGTAATAGTGTTAGTTGCTCAGTTATAACCTACTCTTTGCAACCCCAAGGACTGTAGCCCACCAGGCTCCTCTATTCATGGGATTTCCCAGGCAAGAATGGGAAATAGATTGCCATTTCCTTTTCCAGGGTGTTTTCCCGACCCAGGAATCTAACCCAGATCTCCTACATTACAGGCAGATTCTTTACTGGCTGAGCCAGCGAGGAAGCCCTGGCACTTAATGATCGCTTGAAAGGAAAAAGTGTCACGTAACTTAGAGCAAATAATGAGCTTGGAAGGCTTTACACTATACCACTGTCTTCAACTTTCCCTGTCACCTTCAGGTAATGTCACCAAAATGAGTACCTATTCACCCTGGGGCCTACCCTTCTGTTTGAAAAAGTCATCTCATTTTGCAAGGTCAAGAACCTAAATTTTTACTAGCCTGGAAGAGAAAGAAGCGTGATAGACACCTTTATAACTTATGTTTAGTAAGCATCACACTGAAGACCACTACTGCATCCTAGACGAGGAAAGGAATGTGAGGCCTTTACTAACTAGGCTGATCCAGGTGCTCTCTCGATCAAAATGGGATAATACACAGAAAGGCAGTCTGACACAGTGGTTCAGAATCTAAACCCTAAAGCTAGACTCCCTGGATTCAATCTTGCCTTGGCCACTTATTAATTATGTGACCTGGATAAAGTTACTTGACCTCTCTATGCCTTACTACAGGAAGGGAGTACAGCCCCACCCATCACCAGAAAGTTGGATTAAGGATTTACTGAGCATAGCCTTGCCCACCAGAGCAAGACTCAATTTCCCCACAGCCACCCTCTCCCATCAGGAAGCTTCCACAAGCCTCTTAACCTCATCCATCAGAGGGCAGAGAGAATGAAAACCACAATCACAGAAAACTAACCAAAATGATCATATGTATCATGGACTTGTGAAACTCAATGAAACTATGAGCCATGCCATGTAGGGCCACCCAAGACAGAGGGGTCATGGTGGAGAGTTCTGACAAAATGTGGTCCACTGGAGAAGGCACCAGCAAACCACTTCAGTTTTCTTGCCTTGAGAACGTCATCAACAGTAAGAAAAGGCAAAAAGATATGAGACTGAAAGATGAACCCCCAGGTTGGTAGGTGTTCAACATCCTACTGGAGAAGAGCAGAGAAAGAGTTTCAGAAAGAATGAACAGGCTGAGCCGAACTGGAAACGATACCCAGTTGTGCATATGTCTGGTGGTGAAAGTGAAGTCCGATGCTGAAAGAACAATACTGCACAGGAGCCTGGAACGTTAGGTCGATGAATCACAGTCAATTGGAAGTGGTCAAAAAGGAGATGGCAAGAGAGAACATTAACATTCCTTTCGGAATGGGCAAATTTAATTTAGACGACCATCATATATGTTACTGTGGGCGAGAATCTGTTAGAAGAAATGGAGTAGCCCTCATAGTCAACAAAAGAGTTCGAAATGCAGTACATGGGTGCAGTCTCAAAAACAACACAATCATCTGTTTGTTTCCAAGGCAAACCATTCAGTATCACAGTAATCCAAGTCTATGCCCCAACCACTGATGCCAAAGAAGATGAAGTTGAACAGTTCTATGAAAATCTACAAGACCTCCTAGAACTAACACCAAAAAAAATGCCCTTTTCATCACAGGGGACTGGAATGCAAGAAGTCAAGACACACTGGAGTAACAGGCAAGTCTGGCCTTGGAGTACAAAATGAAGCAGGGCAAAGACTAACAGTTTTGCCAAGAGAACACACTGGTCATAGCAAACACCCAATTTCAACAACACAAGAGACAACTATACACATGAAAATCACCAGATGGTCAATAATAAAATCAGACTGATTATATTCCTTGTACCCCAAGATGGAGAAGCTCAATACAGTCAGCAAAAACAAGACCAGGAGCTGACTGTGGCTCAGATCATCAGCTCTGTATTGCAAAATTCAGGAACAAATTGAAAAAAGTAGGGAAAACCACTAGGCCATTCAGGTATGACCTAAATCAAATCCCTTATGATTATACAGTGCAAGTGACAAATAGATTCAAGGAACTACATCTGATAGACTGCTTGAAGAATGATGGACAGAAGTTTGTAACATTCTACAGGAGGTGGCGACCAAAGCCATCCCCAAGAAAAAGAAATGCAAAAAGGCAAAATGGCTGTCTGAGGAGGCCTTACAAGAAAGGCTAAAGGCAGGAGAAAAGGAAAGATATACCCATTTGAATGCAGAGTTCCCAAGAATAGCAAGGAGAGATAAGAAAGCCTTCTCAAGTGAACACTGCAAAGAAACAGAGGAAAACAATAGAATGGGAAAGACTAGAGAGCACTTCAAGAAGATTAGAGATACCAAAGGAACATCTGAGGCAAAGATGGGCTCAATAAAGGACAGAGATGGCATGGACCTAACAGAAATAGAAGAGATGATTAAGAAGAGGGGGCAAGAACACACAGAAGAACTATACAAAAAAAGATCTTAATGACCAGGATAACCACACGGTGTGATCACTCACCTACAGACATCTGGAGTGTGAAGTTAAGTGGACCTTACAAAGCATTACTATGAACCAAGTTAGCGGAGGTGATGGAATGATAACTGAGCTATTTCAAATCCTAAAAGATGATGCTGTTAAAGTGCTGCACTCAATATGCCAGAAAATTTGGGGAAATGAGCGGCAGCCACTGGACTGGAAAAGGTCAGTCCCAGAGAAGGGCAATGACGAAATATGTGCAAGCTACCGCACAACTGTCCTAACTTGACGTGCTAGCAAGGTAATGCTCAAGATCTTTCACGCTAGGCTTCAACAACACAATAACTGAGAAATTCCAGGGTTACAAGCTGGATTTTACAAAGGCAAAGGAAGCAGAGATCAAAATACCAACATCCATTGGATCACAAGAAAAAGCAAGGGAATTCCAGAAAAAAACATCTGCTTCATTGACTACGCTAATGCATTTGACTGTGGGGATCACAACAAACTGTGGAAAATTCTTAAAGAAATGGGAATATCAGGCCGCCTTACCTGCCTCCTGAGAAATCTGTATGAGGGTTAAGAAGCAACAGAACCAGACATGGAACGATGGACTGGTGCAAAATTGAGAAAGGAGTATGTCAAGGCTGTATACTGTCACCCTGCTTATTTAATTTATATGCAGAGTACATCATGTGAAATGTCGGGCTGGATAAAGCACAAGCTGGAATCAAGATTGCCGAGAGAAATATCAATAACTTCAGATATGCAGAAGATACCACACTTATGGCAGAAAGCAAAGAGGAACTAAAAGGCCTCTTGATGAGGGTAAAAGAGGAGAGTGAAAAAGTTGGCTTAAAACTCAACATTCAAAAAACGAATATCATGGCATCCGGTCCCATCACTTCATGGCAAATAGCTGGGGAAACAACGGAAACAGTGACAGACTTTATTTTTGGGCCCCAAAATCATTGCAGACAGTGACTGCAGCCATGAAATTAAGACACTTGCTCCTCAAGAGAAAAGCTATGACAAACCTAGACAGTGAAGTAAAAAGCAGAGACATTACTTTGCTGACAAAGGTCCCTCTAGTCAAAGCTATAGTTTTTCCAGTAGTCATGTATGGATGTGACAGCTGGACTATAAGGAAGGCTGAAAGCTGAAGAATTGATGCTTTTGAACTGTGGCATTGGAGAAGACTTCTATGAGTCCCTTGGACTGCAAGGAGATCAAACCAGTTAATCCTAAAGAAATCAACCCTGAATATTCATTGGAAGGACTGATGCTGAAGCTCCAGTAACTCTGGCCACCTGATGCAAAGAAATGACTCTTTGGAAAAGACCCTGATGCTGGGAAAGATTGAAGGCAGAGGGGAAGGGATGACAGAGGATGAGATGTTTGGAGGCATCACCAACTTAATGGACATGTATTTGAGCAAACTCCAAGAGATGGTGAAGGACAGGAAAGCCTCGCTGCAGTCCATGGGGTCGCAAAGGGTCAGACACTTCTGAGCGACTGAACAAAGCACTTAGAATGTAATAGGAGCTAGATAAGGGTGCTGTGTAAGAGTTAGCACATATACTACATACTCCACACACCTAAGCATATATGTAACTAATGAATGACAGCATTTTTTCCCAGTGAAACTGTCTGAGCTCTCTGTATCCTTGTCAACAAAGACACTCCTTCTAGTTGTTAACTGATTAACTCACCAAATGAAAAGTTTTCTTATATCATAAAGTCAACTGGAATATTTTAATATAAGCAGTAGAGTAAGTTAGTTTACTCATGTTAGTTTTCTACAGCAAACACTGCACAAGAATCAAACGGATTCCGAGCAGAGGCGAATAACGTCACGTAAGGGAGATGTGGCACTCAGGCCTCGTGGCCTGTGGCGTGCACGTGTGCGTGCAAGTGAAGTCACTTCAGTTGTATCTGACTCTTTGTGACCCCATGGACCGGAGCCCACCAGGCTTCTCTGTCCATGAGATTTTCCAGGCAAGAATACTGGAGGGGGTTGCCATTTCTTCCTCCAGGGGGTCTTCCTGACCCAGGGATCAAACCCATGTCTCCTACATTGGTGGCAGATTCTTTACCACTGGAGCCACCACGGAAGCGCCTTGTGGCCTGTCGTGTGGACACAAATGATTCCAGCTGCCAAGACTGCCTATTCACATCCTTAAACAAGCAGCCACGAAAACTCATTTTGCCAGTCCTCATTCATCATTTGCTATAAAATAAGAGTAGCTACTAAGTCACAGACCACAAATAAAAAGGTTAGTTTCCTAAAATACATCACAGTCCTGATTGAAAAACCATGCACCCTTCATACCCATCATGAACAGACATACATATGTGAGCCACTTGAGGACATTTATTTCAACTGTGAGCATTTATCCTGAGAATCCAACCCTTGTGAAGTTATAGAGAGAGAGAGAAAGAGAGGGAATATTTAGGATGAACATAAATATTTCAAAAACATGTGCATATATTCACTGCCACTTACCACATCACTTGGTTAGACACCCCAAATTGTACGTAATTATTTTATGTTGTTAGGTTAATCATGTTCTCATTATGGCTTGCAATTATAATTATCTTTTATTTTTTGGCTATTGACTGTGAAAACCGATAAAACATCTTTTACTATTGGAATTATGTAACTATTACTCACTTAATACCACTGTTACATGATAGGTCCACAGAAAAATAATATAATTCTACATCACCAAAACTGTATTTAATAGAAGAATCTGTAATCACTTTTTAAACTCCAGATTCTTATCAGAATAATCTTGGAATTTTTTTGAAAAATACAAATGCCCAGGTATTGCTTTTTTTCCTCCAAAGCTTCAGATATATTTGTAATGAGAAGCAGTGTTTAAAAACAACTGGACTATAAGATACTTTATCTAGTTTGTTTCACTATTTCTATTTCATATTCAGTGCTCCCATTCATTTATGTTTTCCAATTTCTATTTTTTTGATGTTTTCTAGAGTCTTTATCAAACATAACAGAAAAGCTTTTGTATACATATGTATAAATAGTATATATAATATATATGTGTATTTTTTAGAAAACTTATGAACTTTTGCCTAAAAAATTTATGACATTTTGATTCCACTTGTTTGACTTAGTATGAATAGAATGCTTGATTTCTAATTAAAAAGAAAACGGATATGCAGCAAGCAACAAAGGTCTACCATATAGCACAGGGAGTTATAGTCAATATCTTGTAATAATCTATAATGGAAAATAATTTCAAAAATAATATATATGTATAATTGAATCACCTTGTGTGCACCTTAAACTTTGTAAGTCAACTATACTTCAATAATACATGTTAAGATTTAAAAGAAAAGAATCCATCTGCCAATGAGAAGGCCATGCACCGCAACGAGAGAGCAGCCCCGCTCACCGCAACCAGAGAACGCACACGTGCAGCAGTGAAGATCCAGCACAGCTAAAACAAACAATGCAATAAGAAAACGCAAAAAGAAAACAGTGTGCGTTTCGCACCAGCATCAGCATATCAACAGTGTTCTTCTATGGGCTAGAAGTCAGTGAGTCCCGCACAGGGACATTTCCCCTTTTGGAACCACTGCTGTAGTTGAACCAGCCCTTGTGGCTCTTATGATTGCAAGATGCCTTCAGCAGTAAACATCATGAAACTCTGAGAAAAACAAAACCAGCAAGGTTTATTATTCACAGGTCCTGAAGGATACATAGTACACCTGGACACACAGAGGTCACTGGTAGAGAACCTTCTCTATTATTTTTGTAACTTTTCTGTAAATTTGAAATTATTCAAAATAAGTTTGGAAAAAAAATGCCTTGCAAAAAATGTTAAAAGAAGTTATTTAGAAGATCTGGTGCCTGGTGAGAAACTGCTCCCTGGTTCAGAGCCCGCTGTCCTGTCACTCCGTCTACACACGGTGGAAGGGCACGGAGCACTCTAGGTTCTCTCACAAGGGAACCAGTCCCATTCGGAAGGTCTCCCACTTCACTGCATAATCCTCACACCTCCAAATACCATAAGGTTTCAACATATGAACTTGGAGGGACACAAACATTCAGTCTACAGCAAAATGATGTAGTGGTACTTGAAAGTGTACTTAGATTAGTGTCAATGCATACTGCAAACTCTGGGAAAACCACTAAAAAATGATTTTTTAAAAAAAGTATAATGATATGCTAAAAAAGGAGAGAAAATGGAATCAAATAAAATGGCTAATTAAAAGGCAGAAAAAGAGTGGAAGAAAAATGGATGAACACAGAACAAAGACAACAAACAGAAAGCAGTAACAAATACGGTAAATATTAATCCAAATATATCAATAATTACTTTGCAGCCCATGCATCAATCAAAGGGAAGTGGCTGTCAGAATGAAAACTCAACTATCTAAACTTACTACAAGAAACCCCACTTAAAATATGAAGACTCAGATCAAAAGTAAGTGGATTGAGAAAAATATAACATGCTAACACTAGTCAAAAGAAAGCAGCAGAGGTTATATTAATCTCCAACAAAGCAGACTCTAAGGGAAGTTATAGGATAAAGGGGAAAACAACACATTACATAAGATAAAGGGGTGAATACTCTGAGAAAAAGTAACAATTTATAACGTGTATAAAATATAACAATAGAGCATAAACTGTGTGAGACACAAACTGATACAACAGCAAGGAGAAATAGATTAATCCACTATCACAGTTGGAGACATCAAACACCATTCTCTTAGAAATGAACACAGACAGCAGGAAGAAATCGGTTAAGCAGAGAGCCGAACTTAACTGTAATAAAAAAGAAAAAACTGTTTCTGCAAACAAAAGTCCAGGACCAGATGGCTTCACTGGGGAATTCTACCAAACATACAAAGAGGAACTTATACCAGTCTTTCTCAAACTCTTCCAAAAGAAAGAAAAGGAGGGAAGACTCCCAAAGTCACTCTACGAAACCACCATCACCCTAATACCAACACCAGACAAAGTGAAGTGTTACTGACTGTTTGTGACCCCATGGACTGCAGCCCACCAGGATCTCTGTTCAAGGGATTTCCCAGGCAAGAATACTGGAGTGGGTAGCCATGTCCTTTTCCAGGGGATCTACCCAACCCAGGGATCAAAATCGAGTCCTCCACATTGCAGGCAGATACTTTATCGTATGAGCCATCAGGGAAGTCAACACCAGGCAAAGGCACTACCACAAACGAAAATTACAGGCCAGTATCTTTGATAAATATAGATGCAAAAATTCACAACACAATATTAGCAAGCTGAATCCAACAACACATACACATAAAAAAGATTACACACCATGACCAAGTAAGATTCATCCCAGAGTCACAAAGTGGTTCAATACATTGCAAATCCATCGGTGCGATATACCACATCAAAAGAAGAGACAAAAACCACAGTCATCTCAACAGATGCAGAAAAAGCATTTAACAAAATTCAACATCCAGTCATGATAAAAAATTCCTACCAGAGTGGGTACAGTGGGAACATATCTCAACATAATAAAAACCATTTATGACAAACCTACAGCCAGCATAACACTCAATGGTGAAAAACTGAAATCCTTCCTGCTAAATTCTGGAGCAAGACAAGGATACCCACTCCCATCAGTTCTATTTAACATAGTCCTTGCCACAGCAATTAAAAAAAGAAAAAGAAATGAAAGGTATCCAAACTGGAAGTGAAGAGGTAAGATTATCATTATATGTAAATGGTTGATACTAAAATACAGAAAACCCTAAAGACTACACAAAAACTATTAGAACCCATAAATGAATTTAGCAAGGTAGCAGGATACAAGATTAAAATACAGAAATCAGTTGCATTGCTTTACACAAACAATGAAATAACATAAAGGAAAAGCAAAAAAAAAGCCCTTTTAAAATGGCATCAAAAAAATACTTTGAAATAAACCTGATCAAGGAGGTAAAAGACCCATATGCTGAGAACAATATAAAACACTGAAGAAGGAAACTGAAGATGATTTAAGGAAATGGAAAGACACCCCATGCTTTTGATTTGGAAGAATTAATAATGTTACAACCGTTGGGCTACCCAAAGCAATCTACAGATTTAAAGTGATCCTATCAAAATACCCATTATATTTTTCACAGAACTAGAATAAATAATCCTCAAGTTTATATATGGAACCATAAAGGACCCAGAATTGACAAATCAATCTTGAGGAAAAAGAATAAAGCAAGAGGCATAACCATCCCAGACTTCAGACAATACTACAATGAGCTACTGTCATCAAACAGAAGGGTATCAGCACAAAAAAGACCATGAATCAGTGGAACAAAATAGAGAGTCCATAAATAAACACTACAGTCAATTAATCTACAACAAAGTAGGCAAGAATATACAATGGAGAGAAAACAGTCTCTTTAGCAAGTGGTGCTGGGAAAGCTGGGCAACCTCATATAAATCAAGGAAATCAGAACACTCCCTCACATCATATGCAAAATAAACTCAAAATGGTTTCAAGACTTCAAATATAAGACACAACACCATAAAAATCCTATAGGAGGACACAGCAAAACATTCTCTGATATAAATCATACCAATGTTTTCTAGATCAGTCTACCAAAGCAATAGAAATAAAAGCAAAACTAAACAAATGGGATCTAATCAAACTTATAAGCTCTTGCACAGCAAAGGAAACCATAAACAAAACAAACTACAAAATGGGAGAAAAATATTTGAAAATGATGCAATAAGGGCTTACTATCCAAAATACGTAAACAGCTCATTCAACTCAATAACAAAACAATGCAATAAAAATAGGCAGAAGACCTACATAGACATTTCTCCAAAGAAGACATACAGATGGCCAAAAGGCACATGATAAAAACGTTCAACATCACTAATTATAAGAAATGCAAACCAAAACAACAATGAGGTTCCACTTAAGGTCAGTCAGAATGACCATCAGTAAAAAGTCTACAAATAACAAATGCTGGCGAGGTTGTGGAGAAAAGAGAGCCTTCCTACACTGCTGATGGGAGTGTAAATTGGTGCAGCCACTATGGAGGTTCCTCAAAAAGCCAAAAGTAGAGTTGCTATATGACTAGCAACCCACTTAGGGGCACGTATTTGGACAAAACTCTAATTTGAACAGATACATGCACCCCAGTATTCATAGCAGCGCTTATTTACAATAGGCAAGACAAGAGAACAACCTAAATATCCATCAACAGATGAATGGATAAAAAAAGATATGGTATACACATGTGATGGAAAATTACTCAGCCATAAAAAAAGAATGAAATAATACCATTTGCAACAACATAGATGAACCTAGAGATTATCATACCAAGTGAAATAAGTCAGAAAAAGAAAGACAAATACCATATGATATTGCTTATATGTGGAATCTAAAATATGACACAAATGTACTTACCTACGAAACACAAACTCACAGACATGAGAACAGACTTTTGTTTGTGAAGAGGGACAGTGAGGGTGGAAATGATGGATTGGGCCTTTAGGACTAGCAGATGCAAACTACTATATATAGAATGGATAAACAACTAGGTCCTATGGTATAGCACAGGAAACTGTATTAAATATCCCGTAATAAACCACAGTGGAAAAGAAAAAACAAAATAAACATATAGATAGATATATACACACATTCATAAAATTCATCTAAGCTTCTCTCTTAGGAAACTAGGGGGGGGGAAAGAGCAAATTAAATCAAAAGTAATAGATATATACACACATTCATAAAATTCATCTAAGCTTCTCTCTTAGGAAACTGGGGGGGGGGGGGGGAAGAGCCAATTAAATCAAAAGTAAGCAGAAGAAAAGAAACAATAATAGAGAAATCAATGAAATTTAAAAACAGGAAATCAATAGAGAAAAATCAACAAAACCAAAACCTAGTTCTTTGAAAAGATCAATAAAATTCCTAAGACTGTACTCAGGCTAACTAAGAAAAAAAGGTTACAGGTTACCAATACCAGAAATGATAGAGAGGTAGGTTATCACTATAGATCTCATGGACATGAACAGGATAATAAAAAAATACTTTGAACAATTCTATGCCCACAAATTTGATAACCTAGATGAAATGGACCAATTCCTTTTCAGGACCAATTCCTGAGATTTACTGCAGGTATACAAAGCTGGTTCAATACTCAAAAATTAATGTAATCCACCACATCAGCAGGCTAAAAGAGAAAAATTACATGACGATATCAACAGATGCAGAGAAAGTTTTTGACAAAATCTAATATCCACTGATGATGAAAACTCTCACTAGCAGTACAGGAAATCTTCCATTAACTCAATAAAGACCATCTATTAAAAAAAACCGACAGCTAACATCATACTTAATGGTGAGAAACTAGAAGCCTTTCTGTTGGTATCAGAAACAAGGCAAGTATGTCTCCTCTCATCATGACTTTTCAACATCATGCTGGAAGTACTAACAATACTATAAAACAAGACAATGAAATAAAAGGTGTACAAGTTTGGAAAGAAGACATAAAACTGTCTTTGTTTGCAAATGATACTATCACCTATTTAGGAAACCAAGCAAATCAACAACAAAGCTTCCTGAGACCAGTAAGTGATTATAGCAAGGTTGCAGGATGCATGGTTAATATACAACGTCAACTGCTTTCCTATATGCCAGCAATGAACAAGTGCAATTTGAAATGAAAAATACGTGATTTACAGCAGCAACCCCCAAAATGAAATACTTAGGTATAAATCTAACAAATATGTACAAGATTCATATGACGAATACAACAAATCTCTCATGAAAGAAATCAAAGAAGAACTAGATAAATGGAGAGATATTCCATGATGACAGACAGGAAGACTCAATATTGTCAAGATGCCAGTTTTTTCCTAACTTTGATCTACAGATTCAATGCAATCCCAATCAAAATCCCAGCAAGTTATTTTATGGCTATCAATAAGCTAATTCTAAACTGTATACCAGAGAGACAAAAGATCCAGAATAGCCAATAGAATACTGAAGGAGAACAAAGTTGGAGGAGTGGTACTGCTCGACAGTTAAGGGTTACTAATCTACAGCGATCTAGAAACTGTGTGGTATTCATGAACAGACAAGTAGATCAATGACAAAAAAGAGAGAGCCCAGAAACAGACCCAAAGAAATACAGCCAATAATCACTGACAAAGGATAACAAAGGCAACAGGATGAAGCAAAAGACAGTCATCTCAACAAATGGTGATAAAACAACTGGGGTGGGGGGTGTGTGTCCCCCTGCGCGCTCAGTCATGTCTCTGTGATGTCCACTGCAAAGACTAACTCAAAATGGATTATAAACATAAGAGTAAAGATATAAAACTCCTAGAAGATAACACAGGAAAAAAGATTATCTTGGGAATGACAATGACTTTTTAAATACGACACCACGCCACAATCCATGAAAAAAATAATCGATAAGCTGGACTTCTTTAAGAAATGAAAAACTTTTGCTTTTCAAAAAACATCATCAGGTTTCCCTAGTGGCTCAGTGGTAAAGAATCTGCCTAGCAATGCAGGAGACATGGGTTTGATTCCTGGTCCAGGAAGATCCCACATGACACGGCCCATGTGCCACAATTATTGAGCCTTTTCTCCATAGAGCCCAGCAGCCACAACTATGGAGCCCATGTGCCGCACCCACTGAAGCCTGCGCGCCCTAGAGCCCTTTTTCAGCCACAAGAGAAGGCACCGAAGCAAGAAACCTGAGCACTGAAACTAGAGTAGCCCCACTCACAGCAACCAGGGATAAACCCGCACAGCAACGAAGACCCAGCACAGCCAAATTAAGTAAATAAAATTATTTTTTTTTAAAGAAAGACAGCATCAAGAACGATAAGATAAGCCACAGACTGGGAAGACGCTGCAAACCCAACATTGCTAAACAACTGTTATCCAAAATACAAAGAACTCTTGGGACTTCCCTGGTAACACAGTGGATGAGAATCTGCCCGTTGTTACAGGGGACGTGGGTTCAATCCCTGGTCCAGGAAGATCCCACATGCTGTGGGGCGACTAAGCCCACACACAACTATCGAGCCCAAACTCCAGAGCCCGAGAGCTGCAGCTACTGAAGCCCATGAGCTGAGAGTCTGTGCTCCGCAACAAGAGAAGCCACTGCAAGGAAAGCCTTGAGGACCGCTACCAAGAGTAGCTCCCACTTGGCACAACCAGAGAAAGCATGCACACAGCAACGAAGACCCAGGGCAGCCAGGTAAATTAATTAAGGAATGTTTAAAAATACAAAGAACTCTTAAAACTCAACAACAAGAAAACAAACAACTCAATTAAAAAAAATAAGTCCGAGTTCAACTGATACCTCACCAAAGAGATACATACAGACAGCAAATAACCATATGAAAAGATGCCCTACAATATACAGCATCAGGGAAATGCAAATGAAAACAAGATACAACTACACAGCTATTACAACGTCCACAATCCAGAACAATGATAATAGGTCAAATGCTAGTGAGGATGTGGAACAACAGGAACCTTCCTAATTCATTGTTGCTGGGAATGAAAAATGGTACAACCACATTGGAAGACAGTCTGGAAGTTTCTTAGAAAATTAAAACATACTCTTACCATATGCTCCAGAAATTGCTTTCCTTGGTATTTACTGAAAGGAGTTGAAAATGTGTAGCTAGAAAATTCTGCAAGAGGACATTTATAGCAGTTTCACACATAACTGCCAAAACTGGGAAGCAACTAAAATGTCCTTCAACAGGTAACTGGATAAATAAACTGTAATATACCCAGACAATGTAACATTATTATTGTTTAGTCACTAAGTCACGTTCGACTCTTTTTGTGACCCACGGACTGTAACCCACCAGGCTCCTCTGCCCATGGGATTTTCATGGTAGAATACTGGAGTGGGTTGCCATTTCCTTCTCCATGGAATCTTTCAGACCCAGGAATTGAACCACGTCTCCTGTATTACAGGGGGATTCTTTTCCGCTGAGCCATGCGGGAAGCCCCAGTGGAACATTATTTAGCACTGAAACAAGTGAGCTAACACATGATGAAAAGGTATGGAGGAAACTTAAATGCATATTTCCTAAGTTAAAAGCTAGTCTTTTAATGGCTACATTCCATATGATTCCAACTATTCAACATTTTGGAAAATTCAAAACTATGGAGAGAGTAAAAAGATTTGTGGGGCTTCCCAGGCACTGCTGCTGCTGCTGCTGCCAAGTCACTTCAGTCGTGTCCGACTCTGTTCGACCCCATAGATGGCAGCCCACCAGGCTCCCCCGTCCCTGGGATTCTCCAGGCAAGAACACTGGAGTGGGTTGCCATTTCCTTCTCCAATGCAGGAAAGTGAAAAGTGAAAGTGAAGTCGCTCAGTTGTGTCCGACTCTTAGAGACCCCATGGACTGTAGCCTACCAGGCTCCTCTGCCCATGGGATTTTCCAAGCAAGAGCACTGGAATGGGTTGCCATTGCCTTCTCCTCCCAGGCGCTAGAGGTAAAGAACTCACCTGCCAATGCAGGAGACGTTAAGAGACATGGATTCGATCCCTGGGTTGGGAAGACCCTCTGGAGGAGGGGACGGTAACCCACTCCAGTATTATTGCCTGGAGAATGCCATGGTCAGAGGAGCTTGGCCAGCTGCAGTCCAGTGGAACCCAGAGAGTCTGACATGACTGAAGGGACTTAGCAGGTAGCACTGGGGGTGGGAGAGAGGTGAACAAGAGGAGTACAGAGGATTTTTAGGGCAGTGAAAATACTATAATGATGGATATATGTCATTACACATTTTTTCAAACCCATAGAATGTATACAACACCAAAAGAGAATTCTAAGGTGAAGGGTGGATTTTGCATGATTATGCATGCACGCTAAGTCACTTTCAGTCATGTCAGAGTCTTTGCCACACCATGGACTGTAGCCCACCAGGCTCCTCTGTCCAAGGGATTCTCCAAGCAAGAATATTGGAGTGGGTTTCCATTTCCTTCTTGGGGCTCCCTTGGTGGCTCAGACCGTAAAGCAGCTTTTTGCTAGTCAGGAGAAACAGTCTTCACCATGCGGATTCTAGTGTTTTTCTAGATATGAGGAGGTATAAGAATTGGGCTCATAAAATCGGCTCCTGAAAATATCTATTTGAAGACCTGTTCTGCCAGCTTTTTACAGAGCACAGAGTGCCTCACTTCCACCCTCCACCCTAACTCCTTTCACGAGTGTTGAAAATCAGCAGCTGCAGCAGCACATGATTTAAAGTACTTGTAGAGGTAGCAGGAGACTAGCAGAAACATTATGCAAAAAATATGTGCTTGACCGCACTGTACTCCCCTTCACCAAAATCACATATATATACTAAGCTTCCCCTCCTGCCTCTGTAGCAATTTTCTCAGAGCTATCTGAAATGCTGTCTCCCCGCCTATTAACCTCATTTTGCCTCAAGTAAAACTTTACTCGTAACTCATACCTTTTGCATTTAAGTCAACATACATTATCACACGTGTGTAAGATCTCTCAAACATGAGTTATTACACAAATAGCATTGTAATTAACAGAAATTTACCAAAACAAATAAAGGAGTCCATGTTCTTAAAAGTACCGCGTCCACTCATTTCAGTTATGAAACACCGGAGTAAGCATTGAGCTATAAAGGACTGCTTAAGTTAATGAGTTTTAAGAGTCGGAAAAGACTGAACAACAAGCTGTTCCGTCAACTTTAAGTATTTGGAATTTAAAAATTGTTTTAAATTCTTTACGGAATTGGAAGCAGGACCTTTTCCCACCTTGAAGTAAGTAAATGTCCATATTCCAAGTTACTCTTTCTATCCTTCTGGAGCTGGTCTCCCAAAAGCCGAACTGCCAACACTTCCGGCCAAGACTGCAGGACTCCGAAACACTTCCGGTCCTCGTGCGGGGGCGGGAGGGCTAAGGCGCCTACCACGCATGCGCGGCCCGGCTCAACCTCTTCGGAGCGACCCGCCTCTTTACGTCACCTCCAACCTCTAAGGACAGCCACCGGCGGGAGTTTTTCAAAATGGGAGCGCGGAGGCGCCGCCCAGGCGTCAGAAGGTGCCCGGTAGACCTTTCTGTGGCTGTGCTGTCGTCGCAAAGAGCGGCGCCCTAGAGAGCCGAGCCTGATGGGCGCCAAGACCTGCTGGCTGCTTGGAGTGCTGCCTCGAAGGAACTGCGTGAAGGGAGCTGATCCGGGGAGCACGGGCCGCGGCCTGGAAATATGGCGACCTGCATCGGAGAAAAGATCGAGGTGAAAAGACTCGGCAGTCCCCAGTAGGGCGGGCGGGAGTCGGAGTGCCGGGTCTCGAGACTCTGGCAGGAAGGGGATAAGACGAAACTAACTGCTGCTGGGCGGGCTCCGAAGTGCCTGGGGAGGGTCCCAACCACCCGGGCCCGGCTGTTTGGGGGCGGAGCGGCCCGCCCCTCGGAGATGCGGCGGCGGTGGGACAGGTGAGTCCCTTGCGGCCCCGCCCTTCTGTCCGTAGATACGGCGCCCCCTGGTCAGTGATCCCGCCGGAGCTGCCGCGCTAGAGCTGGGCTAGGGTGTCTCCCCCTTCTCCAAGGGGATGGCGGTTACCTCCGGCGGGACCTGCGGCGGGATTCCGTTCCAGCCCTTAGCTCTCAGGGGTTGGCTGGAGGTGGGAGGAGGGAAGAGGTTGCTGAGGCTAAGGAACCAGATCATTAGGGTGCTGTATCTAGAAACCAGCCTGGAAGCTCACAGACACACAAGCCGTCAACATGCTGTCTACCCCAGACACCAGCTGTATTGAGGTGTAATACCTGCTTGAATTTTAAATGCAAATTCTCCTTTCGATCCTTTTTATCCTCTTTCCAGTTCCTTCCTATTTCTCTTCCTTTCTACTTCTGGGAGTCATCACACATATTCTTTAATTTTAACTTTTAAGGATTTTAGAGTTGGAAATCTGCTTGGTAAAGGATCATTTGCTGGTGTTTATAGAGCTGAGTCCATTCACACTGGTTTGGAAGTTGCAATCAAAATGGTAAGAATATATTAATCAGTTTCTCACTTCTACTTTGCAAATAACTAGAGAGGTTTGCTACTTGAGATGTTAGAAACTCCTTACCTGCCAGCCTTTCCTTTATGGTGTAAAAAACCCATTGCTTAAGCAAAAGACGGTAATTCCAACAGGTGAATTTAAGGATATCTTAAATAAATGCCTTATCTTTACTAATGTTCATTAGATCTAGTATCTGTTCTAATTATGCATACTTGGAGTAATTGGTAGAAATCAAAGAACAAATAATAATTTGTTTATAAGAAGAAGAATACCCTTGTGCATAATTCTGTTTTGCACTGTAACAAGCTAAAATACTATTCTTGATTGTTAGGAGTTAGTCTAACTGGAGTAATAAAAGCAGATTAATAAACACCTAAACCAGTAGAAAAAGGGAAGGGAAGTTTTCTTTTAAAACTTTGCTAAATTTGTGTTGTTGTTGTTATCATAGATACTATAGTTGAGCTATAAATTCTTTAAGTTGATAGAGTATATTGGAATGTATTGGAGAAATTTATTGAATGTTCATTCTGCCAAGCACTCTGCTGGGTGCATGGGGAAAACAGACAACAGAATAAATTGATCTAAAAAGTAGATAAAAGGACTAAATAATATTTCAAAGTATATTTTCTTTTTTCAAAGTTAACATGACAAATTCACATTTGAAAGTTTATCGTGAATGTTTGAAACTCTCATGTTATTTTAGATAGATAAGAAAGCCATGTACAAAGCTGGAATGGTACAGAGAGTCCAAAATGAGGTGAAAATACATTGCCAATTGAAACATCCTTCTATCTTGGAGGTAAGATACACATTTTATAAAAGTGGCCAAGGACATTGAATTTTTCTCTATTATAATTTATTACACCCTTTTACATTTCAGCTGTATAACTATTTTGAAGATAACAATTATGTGTACCTAGTATTAGAAATGTGCCATAACGGAGAAATGAACAGGTATTTAAAAAACAGAAGAAAACCATTCTCAGAAAATGAAGGTAAGCCATACTTCTTTTTTTTCCTTTAAAAAAAATTTTTGGTAGATATGAGTTTTACTTTTTGTAGTTTTGACGAATGTACTATTTTGTAATATTTAATAAAACTGTTTCAATTATTACTTTAGGCTACAAAAGGAGACTGTTCCCCCCCACCAAACTTTAAACAGCTGTTAATTCATGTGAATAATTTAGATGTTATAGAAATAAAGTAGGAGAAATTTACTATCCTTTATTTTAAATCATTGGTCACGGTTTAATGTGTATCCTTTGACATCTAGAAAATTATAAAGTAGTTTCTGAACCCATTTGCTGTAGAAAATGTCAAACATTTAAACTGAGAGAGTAATATGAGCCCCTATGAACTTACCAATCATCTTTCAGAACTATCAACTCATGGTCAAATAGTTTCATCTTACTCTTCTTATTCCCCCAGTGCCCCAGAGTGTTTTGAAGCAAATCATAGACATCTTTTTATCTCTAAATGAGACAGACTTAAAAAAAAAAAAAAGTAAGCACAAAGTCACTATCACACCTAATAATTCTTTACTATCAAACACATTGTCAGTTTCAGCTTCCACAGTTTCTTAGAAGTAACATTTTTATATTTCAGATCAGGATCAAGTAAGGTCCATGTATCATCATACAAATGATTGTTTTCTATCTGTCTATTTATTTATTTAGGCTGTGCTGCGTCTTAGTTGCAGCTCCCAGAATCTTCATTGAGGCTTGCAGACTCAGTTGTGGCATGCATGCAGGATCTAGTTGCCCAAGCAGGGATTGAACCCCGGGCCCCCTGATTTGGGAGTTTGGAGTCTTACCCACTGGACCACCAAGGAAGTTCCAGAAATGATGGTTTTCAAATTATCTTACCCTGCTAACTGAGATTGCAGGCTAGATTGAAATCTAAGAAAGATGGTTGTTGACAGGCTTTTTTGTCCATTTGATTCTATATTTAACCCATTTAGAAAACAATTTGGTCACACATATTAAGAGTCATGGAAACGTTTATATCCTTAGACTGAAAGTAAGTACATTATACAAATTGAAAAATTCATATACATATTGATGATGAATACTGTATATTTTCATAATACTGTAGGGTCTTCTTATATAGTAGGGTCTTCTTATATAAGACATAATTTACAAAAAGTAGGAAGGAAATGAATTACCAATTTAATTAAAACCAAGAATGTATATCACAAAAGATACTGTCAACAAATTTCCTGGTAGCTCAGACGGTAAAGCATCTGCCTACAATGCAGGAGACCCGGGTTCGATCCCTGGGTCGGAAAGATCCCCTGGAGAAGGAAATGGCAACCCACTCCAGTATTCTTGCCTGGGAAATCCCATGGACCAAGGAGCCTGGTAGGCTACAGTCCATGGGGTAGCAAAGAGTTGGACACGACTGAGCAACTTCAACAAATTTCAAAGTTAAAGATAGGAAGAAAATATTTATAAAATAAATGGCTGGCCAATTAACATTTAATATATAAGGCATGCCTGGACTTCCCTGGTGGTACAGTGGTTAAGAGTCCCCCTGCCAATGCAGGGGACATAGGTTCAATCCCTGACCCAGGAGATTCTACACGCCACAGAGAGACTAAGCTCTTGCTGTAGAACCAGCCATCGAAACCTGAGCCATGTGCCATAACTACGAGCCTATGCTCTGCACACACAGTGAGAAGCCCATGCACCATGCAGTGAAGAGTAGCCCCTGCTCGCTGCAACTAGAGAAAGCCCGCACACAGCAGCAAAGACCCAGCGCAATCAAAAAAGAAAAATAAGGCATGCCTAAAAAGAAAAAGACAAATGAATAGGAAAATGGATGAGGGATATAAGGACACTGTTCACAGAAGAGAAAGTATAGCTGGCCAATTCCCAGGTGGTGAAGTGGTAAAGAATCCACTTGCTAATCCAGGAGATGTAGCTGATGCGGGTTCAATCCCTGGGTCAGGAAGATCTCCTGGAGAAGGAAATGGCAACCAAATCCCATGGACAGAGAGCCTGATGGGCTACAGTTCATGAGGTCGCAAAGAGTCAGACACGACTGAGTATGCGTGCAGAACATAGGGACATCAAAGGAACTTTAGGTTGCTTTCCTCTTTTTTAAAATTTGAGCATGTTTATGAATTTTTTGTTTAATTATAAATATTTTCTCTTAATTTCTATGGACTTCTGGTTACCCTAGTTAACCCTAGTCATTCTCAATTCTTAATAAAAGTAAGTATCCCTTAACTGTATTAGAAAACTCATCAGTTGTAAAAGACAAAGATTACAAGGAGTGCCTCGATGTCTTAAAGGGAAATATTAAAGAATATTATAAAATTATCAGAGTGGTATTTTGGTTGGTGAAACTAAGCCACAAACCAGTTCATTAATTGTAATATTAGCTTATGTGCTTGGGTTTCGTAATGTATTCTAAATACTGAATCTTCAGATTTTATAAGTTGTAACTTTTATTTTTTGCATTCTAACAGCTCGACACTTCATGCACCAAATCATCACAGGAATGTTATATCTCCATTCACATGGTATATTACACCGGGACCTCACACTTTCTAACCTCTTACTTACACGTAATATGAACATCAAGATTGCTGATTTTGGGCTGGCAGCTCAGTTGAAAATGCCACATGAAAAGCACTATACATTATGTGGAACTCCTAATTACATTTCTCCAGAAATTGCAACTCGAAGTGCACATGGACTTGAATCTGATATTTGGTCCTTGGGCTGTATGTTTTATACGTTACTTATTGGGAGACCGCCTTTTGACACTGACACAGTCAAGAACACATTAAATAAAGTAGTATTGGCAGATTATGAAATGCCAACTTTTTTGTCAAGAGAAGCCAAGGACCTTATTCACCAGTTACTTCGTAGAAATCCAGCAGATCGTTTAAGTCTGTCTTCAGTATTAGATCATCCTTTTATGTCCCGAAATTCTTCAAAAAAAAGCAAGGATTTAGGAACTGTAGAAGACTCGATTGATAGTGGACATGCCACAATTTCTACAGCAATTACAGCTTCTTCCAGTACCAGTATAAGTGGTAGTTTATTTGACAGAAGACGACTTTTGATTGAACAGCCACTCCCAAATAAAATGACTATATTTCCAAAGAATAAAAATCCAAGTGATTTTTCTTCTTCAGGAGATGGAATCAGCTTTTATACTTCATGGGGCAATCAAGAACAAGAAACCAGTAATAGTGGAAGGGGAAGAGTAATCCAAGAGGCAGAAGAAAGACCACATTCTCGATACCTTCGTAGAGCCCATTCGTCTGATAGATCTGAGACTTCTCATGGTCAGTCTAGAGTGAAAACATACACAATGGAACGATGTTACTCAGCAGAAATGCTTTCAAAATCCAAACGATCAGGAGTGGAGGAAAATGAAAGATACTCACCCACAAACAACGATGCTAATATTTTTCACTTCTTTAAGGAAAAAACATCCAATAGTTCTGGATCTTTTGAAGGACCTGATAACAATCAAGCACTGTAAGAATAATTCTATCAAAAGCATTGTACTTTTAGATAAGCATTGTATTATCACAAACATGAAGCTGCTTGTAACTTAGGTTGGGGGTACCTTTTTTCTAATCCTATCAGATATTCCTGGGGCACTTCTTAACTATGATTTCTATTTTTTAATAGGGAGAAAGTCAGAATGATAATTTTGAATTGTAGTTAAGAATTAAAATGAGTATATGTGCTCATGGATGTATCTGTAGTATGTGTTTAATACTTTGGAATTTTTAGTGTCATGTTTAATTTTATATGAAGCAGGTCTCAAGTGCAGTATATCATATTTTAAACATGTGTGATCCCTAAAGTACTCTTAACAGTAACCATACATAAACACACACACAGAGTAGCTGAGCTTAAGTGACGAGTAATCATACTGTTACCTGCTTCTCATGTGAAGACTAGGTTTTTAGTGACTAGTGTTTGGGTTTTTTTTTTCCCTCTAATTTTTATTCTTAAATTACAAGAGGATAGTAGCCATATAGAAATAGTGTCACAGTGCTTTGGGCATTTTGGCATGGGAATTTAGCTTTGTAGAGACAATTTAGTTATGTAAATATTGAGTTCTACTATTAATCTAAGTTTTTAGGTGTTCGTATTAAAAGAAATCTCTTTTTAAAGTATTTTTATCTTACAAAGTTATTATCAGATAATTTTTTATTAGTTTATGGAAAAATTTTTTTTCTTTCTTTAGCTCCAATCATCTTTGTCCAGGAAAAACTCCCTTTCCATTTCCTGAACAGACACCTCAGACTGAAATGGTGCAACAATGGTTTGGGAATCTGCAAATAAATGGTCAGTTTTTAATGGACTATTTAATAAAATATTAATAATTTGGCCACTTAGCAAGCATTGCAGTTTTCTCTTTGGATTTTCTTAAGGAAATAATGGCATTTTGAATAAACCTAGTTATAATAATAGTAAAAACAATACATTTTGAGTATTTATCAACCACTGTCTTTAATGCTTAACATATATTATTAACTTTTTAAATTCTCACAAAAACTATAGGAGGAAGACACTATTATTACCCTGTCTTACAAATGAGGAAGTTAGAGTGCACAAAGCTTAATTTGCCAAGCCACACTGTCCATAAATAGAAGAGACATGAGTCTAACACACGCTCTGGCTCAGAGACTTCAGTCTCTAAACCCCTCTGCTCTCACAGTCGCTCTGTAATTAGTACCTGTATCAGTGCCTATAAAATAATCAAAAGATGGTTGATTTTATTTTTAACTATAAGGGGGTATGGATATCATAGTATACCAGTGGGACCTCGCATACACTACACAGCTACTAAAACCTAAACACTGTTAAACAGCTGTCATTAAGTCATTATTTCATTTATAGACCCAGAGTTTGAAAGTTAAACATTTCTCCTTCATGAACATGCTAGATTCACAGAAGTGGGTTGGAAAATAATTATGGGCAAAAGTGAGAATAAAAAAGAAACATATGGAAGAAACATATGGAGAGGAGAGGATAATTTTTTACTAAGTATCATATTACTTCAGACAAAGTACATAATATATGGGTGTAATTTAAGTAGAGTTGTTTTGTCACCACAAATCTATTTTTTTGTATGTGTATTATTTTCAAGAGCCCAAAAGATAATTAATCTTCTCGTATGTACTTGTTAAAGCTGATAATTCAACCTTATGTGTTTTAAACTATAAAACTGCCCTGTGCTTAAATCTTGTACTTAACCTTCTACTGTGTTTATAGATACTTCTTGTGTGGTAACATGGACATGTCTGGGGTAACCTTGTTTATAATACTCTAGTAGTGCTGCTGCAATTTTAAAGTATATTACTTGATATAAGATATTTCCTATTATAATGGTGGTGAGGAGGGGAAGCATGTAAAAGTCACTTAAGGGGAAAACCTAGATACAGATTTTTAGATTTAGCATTAGAAAAATTGCCTTACGAAGTTTTATATACTCTAATCATTTTAAGGGCTTTTAAAAAAATAATGTCTGTCTCCATGTGAACTCTAGAACTGTTGATATATAAAATTTAAATAGGTAAAGTTCAACAAGAGCTTTTTTAGAAATGTAGCTACAAATAACATTTGTAATATTAAGTATTAATCATATTAAAGCTATTTAGTATATTTCAGTGTGTTTTAGCTTTAGTTGCATATTTTGTAAGTAAAAATGAAATAGTCCTTAGCTTACATGTTATGTAGAATGATTATTTGGGAACTCCTCTCAAATCTGTATTTATTGCAGCATTGGCAGTTGCTTGTTTAGCATTAGTAGGTGACCCATTTAGTAGGTGACTAGTTTTTGCTTTGATTGAAAAATTAATTTCATATTGGTATCTTTTCTTTCTTAGTCTTAGATTTAAAGGTATTCCTTTGCAGGCTAGCTTAAAATATCCTTTTAAAGTCACTATCTTTTTTTAAAGTCACTATTATGCCATATCTTTTTTTCTCTTTTTGTGGCCGCACTGCATGGCTTGTGGGATCTTAGTTCCCGGACCAGGGATTGAGCCTGGGCCCTTGGCTGTGAAAGCTCCAATTCCTAATGGCTGGACTGCCAGGAAGTCCCTTATGCCATATCTTAAACTGAAAAATTATGTTTTTTTTTTTTAAACTAGATTTCTTTTGTTCTTCATAAAAAATTATGCTGTTGTAACCAGCATGACATTGTTTTGTGTAGACTTGACTTTAATTATTCACTAAGTTGCTTTATTTTATGTATACTGTAGCTCATTTAAGAGAAGCTACTGAGCACCACAGTATTAGCCCAAACAGATTTCCAGGGCCATCCAGATTTGCAGGACACATCAGGAAATGCCTAGACTGATACAAGAGCCAAAAGAAGCCGCAATGCTTCTGACAATGCATGTTCTGTAAAACATTTGAATACCGTGAAATATATGACTGCATATCACACTAAACCTGAAATAATTCAACAAGAATCTGTTTTTGGCTTAGATCCTTCTTGTGAACAAAGCAAGACTAGGGGTGTGGAGCCACCGTTGGTCTATCAGAAGCGTACATTACGAAGCATTACATCTCCTTTGACTGCTTATAGGTTAAAACCAATCCGACAGAAAACCAAAAAGGCCGTGGTATGTCTGTTATTTTTCTAAATCACTGTATGATTTCCTTGAGTATATGGTTTCTGGTATCAAGCATGGTATCTTTTCGGTTCCCTATAATGTCCCTGCATTTTTTATATGTACTTGATAAACTCACGTAAGAGAAAAGAGATTGCATGTTTATGGAAAAATAGCTATTGTTTTCTTCTGGATACTTTAAGAATGGTGAACTGATATGAACTTTAAATTGTTGATAATGAAAAACATTTAGAAGTAATATTGGCCAAATGCTGTGTTAAATATTATTCACAATCCTAATCACTAAATTAATATTAGTATTTTATCTTTTGTTTTCATTTCTATATTTAATCCAGTCTCAAAAAGATAAACTAGAAAATATAACTTTTTAACATCTCGAACTATTGATGTTTTAACAGGAATATGAAAAATAAGTAGAGGATTTTTTTTTTTAATGTTGTGTGTATTGGGAATAGTGATATTTACTTTTTAATTCCCTATTCATCCTGTTTGTCCCTTGTTTTCCATTTCACCCAGTCTTGCCTTTAATTGGAGGGCTATTCTTTCCAAAGCCCTTAAATTCTCCACCCTGCCTTCTGCTTCCTTTCTGCTCACTGGTTATTTCACGCCTCATTATACCATCTCACCTTTACTCCTTATGTTTCACAGTTGTGCTCACATACACCTGTGATCTAGACTATTGCAGTGAAGCAGCTATTTTATGTTAATTTTTGGTTTTGCCATGGTTAAGTACTTTGCTTTTCACTAATATATATGTCAGAATGTTCTGATAAATAATTGTTACTGATTTTAGTTTTTGTTTTTTTTTTTAGGTGAGCATACTTGATTCAGAGGAGGTATGTGTGGAGCTTCTGAAGGATTATGCATCTCAAGAATATGTGAAAGAAGTTCTTCAGATATCTAGTGACGGGAGTATGGTAATGTAGATTCACTTTTATTATCTTGCAGCTTCATCACTTTTATTATCTTGCAGCTTCATCACCTAAGTATTTACCATTCCATTCATTCTATTACAAAACAATTTTTTAAATTACTTTTCCTGATATGATAGTATATATAGAATTCAAAAACTAAAATAGCATACTAAAATAGTGTGGTTTAAAAATAATTATAACTAGTAACAAAATCTAAACTTTAGGCTTAAGTTTAAACAGTGAAAAAATTACTTTTAGAATATTTAGTGTTTTCAATAAAAATAAAATTTAATATTCATGTGAGCTCTTTTTATAATTTTAGTGACAAAATATAGTTCTTTAACTTAATGGCATATAATTAAAATTCTTAAAATTTTTTGACAGATCACTATTTATTATCCAAATGATGGAAGAGGTTTTCTTCTTGCTGATAGACCACCCTCACCTACTGATAACATCAGTAGGTACAGTTTTGATAATTTACCAGGTATGTAAATTTACCAGGGAATAAATTTAGATAATGGATTTATATAAATCCATAGACATAAACTCTATACATGTGGATATCATAAATTGTAGGTATTTTGCCTTCATTTGGGCTGTAAGTTATGTTGTTATAACTTTGTATCTGGTGAGATGTGCTGTACCTTACTAATTCAGTGTTCAGGCATGTTCTGTGTTAAAATGGAATTTTACTTTATTTAAGGAAAAACTCTGGAATATTAGTCATGTGTCCACAAATATACTTTGTACACTTGTTTAGTTACAATTTGTCTAGAATAGTGTTAAAAATTCAACGTGAAGTATCTGGTTTTTTACTTTTGAAATCTTTCTGTGCTACATAATGATGCCTTGTAATTGTGGTTAATCAAATTTGACTCCCAGTTCAGTTTCTGGATATTATGAATTAGAAAATTAAGTACTGAGCAGTAAGACTTCCCTAAGGTGACTTAAAAGAAAATGAGAGAACCTATCTAACCTAACCTTATTAGAATTAAAGCAGGTAGGCAAGACTATTAAATATTATAAATGACCACTGCTGCTTCTGCTGCTTAGTCACTTCAGTCATGTCCAACTCTGTGTGACCCCATGGACTACAGCCCGGTAGGCTTCTCTGTCCATGGGGATTCTCCAGGCAAGAGCCACTGGAGTGGGTTGCCATGCCCTCCTCCAGGGGATCTTCCTGATCCAGAAAGTGAACCCAGGTCCTCCACATTGCAGGCAGATTCTTTACCATCTGAGCCACCAGCTGCTGCTGCTAAGTCGCTTTAGTCGTGTCTGACTCTGTGCGACCCCATAGATGGCAGCCCACAGGCTCCCCCGTCCCTGGGATTCTCCAGGCAAGAACACTGGAGTGGGTTGCCATTTCCTTCTCCAGTGCAGAAAAGTGAAAAGTGAAAGTGAAGTCACTCAGTCGTGTCCGACTCTTAGCGACCCCATGGACTGCAGCCTACCAGGCTTCTCCGTCCATGGGATTTTCCAAGCAAGAGTACTGGAGTGGGGTGCCATAGCCTTCTCCGTGAGCCACCAGGGAAACCCATAAATGACCACGGTTATAGGGAACTACAAAAATTTAGCATGCTGTACTTTACTAATATAAAAAGTGCTACATTTCTTTTTCTCAAAGTCATTTGGTTCTGATATCTTAGATAGAACTCTTTTCATTTATTAAAACTTCCCTAGAGTCATTATCTTACTTTTAATAAGGAGTCAGTGATTCAAAGAGAGATTTTTTTTTTTAATAGTCATGATACTAATCCATCAGATTTTGTTACATACATCTTGGGAATTTTATTATACTGTCTTTAGTTTTCATTAAAATAGTAGACTTCCATCTCTAAAATATTTTATTTTTAATAGGATTATTAACCATGGGTAATGGAATTATTAACTTTTGACTTAAATTTTTGAGAAAGAGTAGAAATAAATATTAAGACCATTACTGAATTTATGTCAACATTTTCATTCCCTAAGATTAGGTAACTTCTTTCTTTTGTCTGCCTAGAAAAGTACTGGCGAAAATATCAATATGCTTCCAGATTTGTACAGCTTGTAAGATCTAAATCTCCTAAAATTACTTATTTTACAAGATATGCTAAATGTGTTTTGATGGAGAATTCCCCTGGTGCTGATTTTGAGGTTTGGTTTTATGATGGTAAGTGCCATTTAGAAATGGTTATTTTTTTCCCCTTTAGCTTGTAACTTTGTAATTGTGGGTTTGTTTTTTTAATTCAGCACAGTTTGGTTCTTTTTTTGCCCACACCATGTGCTTGTGGGATCTCAGTTCCCAGACCAGGGACTAAAACCCAGGCCACAGGAAGGAAAGCTCAAAATCCTAACCACTAGAGAACCAGGGAATTCCCTAGCACAGCGTGCGTGCGTGCGTGTGTGTTTAACAACATTGATTGATATGCTACTTCTTATTAGAACTTAAATGGACATATACCAGATGTTTAGAATAATAAATATTGCAAAAGGATAAGGTTGAACCAGAGAATCTTAATTTCTAAATCTATAAAGATGTTTACTTTTTAATCTGTAAAGTTTCCTCCTTTATGTGTTCTAAGGGACACAGAATATATACTCACACAGTACACATAATTATAGCTGTCCTTCACTTACGTATTTGTATGAGTAGTGGTTTTTGAAAAATATAAAAGTATCAAACTTAAGCCAGATGTATGCAGAAAAGAAAAATGGCATATATTTATTGGAATACTACTTTGAGAGCCTCATTTTATTAATGGCCAGTGAGTAAATGTAAATGATACCTTGATCTAGGAGCTATTGTATACTGGAGTATGATAATGAATATAATATCATATATATTCACATATATATTTATATACATATAATGAATATTTATAGAAATGATAAAACATTTTCTGCTTAATTTTTAAGGAGCAAAGATACACAAAACAGAAGATTTAATTCAGGTGATCGAAAAGACTGGCAGATCTTACACCTTAAAAGGTGAAAGTGAAGTTAATAGCTTAAAAGAGGAGGTAAAAATGTATATGAACCATGCTAATGAGGTATGTACCTACTTTTAGTAGGTGTTTTCTTAACCAGTTAATAACATTACAAATGACATAGGTGAAGTAATGACAGAAAGCACTCTTTTGAAACAGGGCCACCGTATTTGTTTAGCACTGGAATCCATAATTTCAGAAGAGGAAAAGAAAAGTGGAAGTGCTCCCTTTTTCCCCATAATCGTAGGAAGGTAAATGTTTGAAATGTATTAAATATGACTAAAATGTGTAAATTTTTTAAGTTTAGTGTTTACATTATGAGCATTCTTCTGTTTTCTGTAAATTGAAAGCTTTAAGGGAATGTATTTGACATGTCTTTCTCCTTCAGAAGACCTAGTAGTACTAGTTCACCTAAGGCCTTAACACCTCCTCCTCCTGTGGATCCAAACTACCCAATGAGAGAGACACCATCTCTGAATAGAATGATCATAAATAGTGCTGCTTCTCCAAAACAGGCACCAGTACTTAATCCTCCTGTAAGTAAATGTATGTCACTTCTGTACTTTTAAACTCTTTGATGATTGCCTAATGTCCTTGATATAAAATTAAAACCACCTGTGGTCTTACCATCACCTAGCTACTTTTCCAGCCTCATCCTGAACTACTTTACCCCAGCACTGTCTGTGCTTAATTATGTCAAACTCTCAGGGCCTTTTCACATGTTGTTCACTTGACCTGCTTTTCTTTTCCTGAACCCTTTAATGGCTTGCTTTCTCCTCCTCCAGCTCTCAGTTTAAGCATTACCTCAGCAAGGCCTAACCTGACTCCTCAGGGAAAACACCAAAGATACTAACGTATATATAGTTTTATTTTTGCTAGTAAAATATCATTAACTTCCTTAATATCCATGATAGGGTCATGGTTAAATAAACTTATATTTTTACCAAATGAACTATCATGCCAATGAAGATGATATAGCAATATAGTAAAATACAAGATTAAAGAAATAGATCTGTGTGTGTGTGTGTGTTCACAAACATTTAATTGTAGCTATGAAAAATTATATCTTTGGGGAAATGAATAAAAGAAGTCTACCAAAATGAAAATGTTTTTTTCCTATCCTGTGCATTTATTTTCTATAACGTGATAATATTTTTTTACCTTTTTTTTTTTTTAATAAATTAAGATAATGAAAATCTGGTCATTATCTACTTTTGCTAAGGTTCATTTACTGGAATGCTTAGAAATGATATCTTCCTTTCTTTTACTGTTTGTAGGTGGTTACAAATGAAGGACTTGGCCTTATGGGTGCAGCTTCTGAAACAAACAGCTCTCCTAGAAGTCTTAAAGATTGTCTCCCTAAATCAGCACAACTTTTGAAGTCTGTTTTTGTGAAAAATGTTGGTTGGGCTACACAGGTGAGAAACTTTTAAGCAAGTGAATTTTAATTTTCTAAGTATGTAGTAATTTGGTTTCCACAGTGATTGGCAGTGACCAAAAAATATAAATTAAAGATTTCTCTTTGCAAGAAAGTTTTTACACCTTTTTTGCATTGGGTGTGTCATTAATAATTTTCAAAATTTTTTATTTGTATACACTTGGAAAACTCTAGATAACTAGTTGATACCAAGTAGAGGTCATAATAATGGCTAAACATTAGGACTTGAGAACGTCCAGGCATTTTAAGTTTTAGAAAGTATTTGTAATCTATATTAGAGTAACTTTGATTTGGCTGAAAAGATTTTTTGAATTTTAAAGTTGGGTCTACACTGAATTGCAAACTTAAAGAATTTTATGTAGGTGTAAACCTATATGTGTATGTTATCTGAAAACTTGAATTTTGGAGACTTTTGAGTATAGCACATGGAATTTTTACTTACCAGTGAAGTAAAATACAGCTTAGTCCTTTATGGAGGTAGGAAATGAAGGGAACGCAGCATTTGTGAGTACCTCCTATGTAGTACCATGTTTTTCACATACATTGTCACGTTATTTCCCAAAATAAAACCTAGTAAAGTTGATGCCATCTCCTTTCAGATAGTAAAATTATGGCTTATGATGGATAGGTTGACTTGCACATTGCTACTAGTTAGTTGACAGAATCTGGATGTAAACCCCAGTGTTGGATTCCTGTACAGTTTGGAGTGGCAGGCACTTGTAAGGATTAGTGACTAAAGGAACAAGTTTCAAAAGCACAGATGTAACGTTCTCAGGCAGAACAAAAATTCTTGTGGCCTAAGAACAAAGAATGGATGAAAATTGTAATCTAATGAAGTGTTGATTGGTAATTTTCTAAATCTGTTCTTAGCTAGAAATACTATGGGAAAGGAAAAACACTTGTTCAGACATCCTAGTAGAAATTAATGGAAAACAGGATTTATGTAGAATAAATTTAATTTCTGATGTCCTATCTATTAAAGGAATCACCTGAAAAAAATACGGGTATTCTCAAATGTTGCTGCCATCACAGCCCCAAATTTGTAGTTACCTAAAGGGTTGTTTTTTTGTTGTTATTTTTTAACTATGTGAAAAACCTGTTAAACACAAGTGCCTTTTAAAAATGTATGCTCTGCTATATAGTAATTTTGTATGCTTACTATTTTTCTAGTTAACTAGTGGAGCTGTGTGGGTTCAGTTTAATGATGGGTCCCAGTTGGTCGTGCAGGCAGGAGTGTCTTCTATTAGTTATACATCACCAGATGGTCAAACAACTAGGTAAGTTTTAAAATACTGGTTGAGATTCAGCCCTTTGCTATAATTTTTTTTCTCTATATGTTGAAATAAATGACATAAGTTACTCTTTTCATGTTGACAAAGTTCATCTTATTATTTAAACTGTTACATATTCAAAGCAGCTATGGTCTTTTGAAATCCATATTTTATGATTATCTACAGGAATGCAAGGTAGCTGGTATGTATTATCCACACCAGTTGGTTAGATTGCTTTAGCCTTACTGTTCCTTCAGTCTAACTAAGTTGACTCTTTTCAGAAGTAATGGACTTCTGAGTTCTAAGTAATGTATTAATAGTTTATATAAAAGAACACAGAAACAAAGAATCTTTATCTTAATAGATAACCAGACTATTTTTCCCAAATGAAAGGCTGTACCCCCTGATCTAATGTAAAGGGATTAATGATTAAAAGAATTTTTTGAATGTATATATTCATTCTGAATGAGGGTATATGCCAGGCTAATACAATACGTATGCTAACAAAGAAAAATCTGTCAACAACAACAAAAGCAGTGGTTTGGTTTCCACATTTCAAACCATAACTTCCTAAAAAGAGGGAGGGTGCCAATGATGCCAATACAAACATGCTACTTTATGAAAAGTGCTTATTGTGGAGGAAATACTTGGGATACACATAGTTTGTGGGTGTCTACCAACTGCTTTTGTGTGTATATATGCAGTACCATCATTTAAAGAACTCACAGGTTGAGGGGTCTTGTTAAAACAACATCTTCCAAATGTTCTAGAAAGTGGAAAGATACAGGTATAAAATGTTCAAGATAAAAGTTCAGATTTTTACTTGATATGGTAGTTTGGAAAATCTTGATATTTAATGGAAATGTTATTATAATGTGTTTAGCTTGTATTTTCTTTAGGGTCTTCAACTTAATGAGGAATCTAGATTTTCAGCTTGTATAAAATCTGTTCAAGTTTTTTGATCTATTTTATTATTTAAATACATTTAGAAATTGATCTATTTTAAAAGGATACAAATGAGTATGATTTAGTGTCTTAATAATTTTGTATAATCTTTCTGCACTGCCTTTTGCCATTGAAAAATTACTGTGCCTTTTGGTATTCATACAAACCAAGTGATTAAGTTATGATTTTATCTTTTTCTTTTCTGCTTCACTTAGGTATGGAGAAAATGAAAAATTACCAGAATACATCAAACAGAAATTACAGTGTCTTTCTTCCATCCTTTTGATGTTTTCTAATCCAACTCCTAGTTTTCATTGATTAAAGCTCCTTTTAGATATATGTTTAATAAATAACTTTTTTGTTGGCTTTCAAGTGACATTTTTATTTTAAAAAACTTCTTCAGAAAGCCTTTCTGTAAAAGAGAATTTTAATCTGTACCATAAAGGATGTCTGTCTTCCAATGAGAGAACAAAGCAGAATGGAACTTCAGTCACAAAATGTAGTGGTCATAGACTAAAATAGAACACCTAACTTTGCTCTTAGAACATATACCCTTGAAATTACTGTGTTTATATGTTTGTATTGAACAGTCTTTTGAAGCCAAAATATAGATGGTGTGTGGTATATTTGTGCTTTTTTATTGTTATCCCTACTTTAGACATGTTAAGAATCATGGACAAAACATGCTGGAGTTTCTGAATTTTAAACATGTAAATAATGTATATGTTATAAGTAACATATGTAAACATGTATATTTGTTTTATATTTATTTTTGTAGCACTAGTTTGTGATGAAACATTTCTGCAAATGCATTTTTATTAAAAAAATAAATAGTGATAAGTTACTTTATTGATTTATTTACTTAATTTAAAATAACTTAGTAAACTTATTGCCTATTTAAGAGGAGGCAAATGAATTTTAAAAATTAACTTTTTAAATGGTAAGTACATTGTTTCTCTACCTTTATCTGAAAATATCTATATATTAATGATAAACATTTTAACAATGAAGAATTCAACAGTGCAGTTAACATGAGGAATGGTGGCTCAGACAGTAGAGAATCCACCTGCAATCTGCGAGACCTGGGTTCGATCCCTAGGTTGGGAAGATCCCCTGGAGAAGGGCATGGCAACCCACTGTAGTATTCTTCCCTGGAGAATCCCCATGGACAGAGGAGTCTGGCGGGCTACTGTCCATGGAGTTACAAAGAGATATGACTGAGCGACATAAGGAAAAAGAATATTCGATGGTGAGACAGCCATTCTTAATGAAATACTCAAGGTAAAGTAGGAATAAAATGAAACTACTTAAATATAATAAACTGTTACACAGTGTTTTTTTTCCTGCTGATTTTTATAATCAGAGAATATTGGAGCCATTCCATTGAATACCTGTTGTCACAGTTATTCAACACTGATTTGGAGGTTGCGGTCTAAAGCAATGAGAAGATAATAGTTTGTGGCATAAATTGCACAGTTAATAAGAAAGACAACCCAATTTAAAAAAAAAGGACAAAAGATATGAACAGATAATTCACAAAGGAGAAAATCCATAAATGAGTCAGAACATACCACATCTGAAGTTGGAGAAATATAAGACTAAAAAATAATTTCCTTTTATCAAAGAGATTGGTTAAAAAAAAAAGTCCTAGTGCTACCATGAGGAGGGCGTTCTCAGGTGTTGTTGATTAGAGTATAAATGAAAAAGCAATCTGACAATATTAGAATTAACATATTTTAATACACTGGCAATCCAACTTTGGGGAAGAAAATTATATAAACCATTCTCTTAGGGAGAAAAATATGATTAAATGTAAGAATTTCCTCTTAAAAATAGAAATAAAGGAGTTCTTAGCTTAATTTTGAAGCTAAAGACTCAAATATATTTTGCTTTGACTGAATTTAAGTATTTTTTTAAATTATCTCTTTCAGTCTTAATGTGTCTTTATGTTTCAGGCATTTCTCTTATATATACTATATAGCTAAATTTTTTCAATCCAATGTAATATGCTCTGTAGTCTACTTTGTTTACATTTATTATCATTTCTGATTTCACTGTCATTACAGTTCTGTTGTATTTATTTTCCAACTTTTTAAAAAATTTTATTTTCCAGCTTATTCTGTGTTTTCTACTTGTTTGCTTTTCTTTTCCTTTACTCCCTTCTTTCAGGTTGAATTTCCTTTTCGTATGCATATTATCTCTAGTATTTTAATTTTCCTCCATCTTTAATTTCCATTATAAAATTATCTGTGGCATCTTATTACTCTTGTGTTCCTTCTAATTTGTTCATGTCTGAAATTATTTTTTTAAGTTTCTTATTTCCTGAGCTCTGCCAGCAATATTTTCATACCTTATTATCTTATTTTCCTAGTTCATTGGGAAATATTCCCATTTCTCAGTTTTTCAAAATACAGTTTTGTCATTTTTTTTTGCCTTTCGCTCACAGTTTCTTTCAGCTCATTTTATAATACATTGTGTTTTTATCTGTTTATGGGCATATCTATCTGGCATGCTGTTGTTATCTATCAGAACATTTGGTCAACTGCACACTTTCCCTGTTTCTCCTCAGTAATTCCAGTAAATGGCATCTGCATCACTAGTTTTTCATTTCAAATCCTGGCACTCATTCTTAACACCTTATTTTACCTTTAATCTAGTCACAAATTAATCCTGCTAACTCTACCTCTAAACTGCATTCAACATGCTTTTAATTCCCAGTTCCACTGTCAGTTCCATAACTGAAGTCACCAGCATCACACATCTTTACTATGACAATAGCTTCCTTCACATCTTCAAACATCTACTCTGGCCTCCTATATCAGCCAGGGGTTTTAGTTACAAACTAAAACACAATCTAACCTAAGGAGAAAGTATTTATTAGAGGATATTAGCTCAGACCCTCTAGGAGGGACAGAGATTCAGGCTCTGCAGCTAGGAACAACGGCTGTTATCACAATGCATGAGCTGTCCCAGAAGACACCCTGCCACCCATGCTCAGCACAGACCCCACACCCACCCTGATGAAGCTAGGGGACTAGGTTCTGGGAACCCTGACACTACTTGCTCCAAAACTGAGCCACTGACCTCACTCCCTCCAGTGAGGTAATTTCTCCAATTACCTCAACAATATCATTTTACATTTGACTTAAAACAAGATCCAAAATGAGATCTACATAATGCTCTATAGCCGGCGTGCCACAACTACTGAAGCCTGTGCACCTAGAGCCTGTGCTCCACGAGAGAAACCACTGCAGTGAGAAGACCGCACCACAGTGAAGGGGAACTCCCGCTCACAACTAGTGAAAGCCTGTTCACAGCAGTGGACACCAAGGGCAGCCTAAATAATTTTTAAAATCCACAGTGAAATATATCCTCTTGTTAAAAATGGCTATCATCAAAAAGATAAATATAAAAACTAAGTGTGTACAGAAAGGGAACATTCATGTACTGCTGATGGGAATGTAAATTGGTATAGCCTCTGCAAGAGTGTGGAAATTCCTCAAAAAATTAACTACCATGTGATCTAACAATTCCACCAGGTATATATCCAAAGAAGATGAAGGCAGGATATCAGGAGACATGTGCCTTCTCATGTTACTACAGCATTATTTACAACAGCAATGAGATGATTGACAACCTAGGTGTCCATCAGCAGACGAATGGATAAGGAACCAGTGAGCCAGTAAAGTTGCTCAGTTGTGCCCAACTCTGTGATCCCATGGACTGTAGCCTACTAGTCTCATCCATTCATGGAATTTTCCAGGCAAGAATATTGGAGTGGGTTGCCATTTCCTTTTCCAGGGGATCTTCCCGACACAGGGATGGAACCCAGGTCTCCCACATTACAGGCAGATGCCTTACCATCTGAGCCACCAGGGAGGTTTTCAGTTAAGTGTGTGTGTGTGTGTGTGTGTGTGTGAATATTACTCAGCCATAAGAAAGGAGATTCTGCCATTTGTGACAACATGGATGGAACCTGAGGGCATTATGCTAAGTGAATAATGATAGAGAGGGACAAATACTGTATGACACCATTTGTATGTGGAATCTAAAAGAGCCAGACTATTAGAGGCAGAGTGGAATGATAACTGCCAGGGGCAAGGGAGTGAAGGGAATGGGGAGATGTTGGTCTAAGAGTACAAACTTCCTGGTGATTATAGTTAGTAACACTACTGTATACTTAAAAATTGCTAAGAGTTGATTTTAAGGTTCTCACCATAAAAAAAGAAACTAATTATGTGATATGATGGAGGTGATAGCTAATGCTATTGTAATCATTTTGCATTATTCAAGGATCAAATCAACATGTTGTATACCTTAAACGTTATATGTCCATTATATCTCAATAAAGCCAGAAAAAACAAAAAGACACAGGAAAAAGATAACCCTCTACATACCAAGATGGCGTCCCAGGTAGCTCAGTGGTAAAGAATCCACTTGCCAATGCAGGAGACACAGGACGTGTGGTTCCAATCCCTCAGTCAGGAAGATCCCCCTGGAGGAGGAAATGGCAACCCACTCCAGTATTGCCTGGGAAATTCCATGGACAGAGGAGCCTGGCAAGCTACAATGATGGGGGTCGCAAAGAGTCAGACATGACAGAGTATGCACGCACTACTTACCAAGGAGAAAAGCCTCAGAAGAAACCAACCCTGCTAGCACTTTGATCTTAGACTTCTAGACCAGAACTGTGAGAAATAAATTTGTTATTCAAGCCACCCCACCACTACCACCAAAGAAAGGACAGCAAACAATATAAAGTGCAGATTATAATGTTTACTCTCGGTTTTGAAAATTTTTATAACAGTAGGAAACACTTGGGAAAGTATTTAGAAACATTTTTGCGTTTTGGGGTAATACAGATCATCCATCTATATAGCTCTGTACTAGTCCCGTTTAGCAGCATTCAGATTCGTGTGAGGTAGTGATGTGTACATAGTGTAATTTAGCCAACTTCTAGTAAACTCGGTAAACTGTTAAAGGCATTTTACCTAGATAGTCATTAAATAACTATATTGGGGCTACCATAGCCTATCCAAATTTTAAATCCTGTGGTTCTGAGTAGCTATGCAGACAAGATTGAAAACTGCTGGGTCTTCCCTACCACTACTGAGACAAGAGAAAAAGTAAATAAAATAATAGTTTTTCTCTAGAACTTAAGGGAGTTGGAAAATGCCAATAATTTTAACATTTTGGTGTTCAGTATATGTATATAATAACACATTATCTGGCTTATGTTTCTAAAGTTGAATTAATTATTAGGCCTTGAAAGAAAAAAGTAGTCATCCCTACTACAGGTAGTGAAATCCATTTTGATCTATTGATGATCTTTCTTTATTGCTCAAATATGAGCATTATTCATACACATTTATTAACTTAGGGGTTACTTAGTAAGAACCAAAACTAAAGTAAGATGCAAAGTATAGTATTAAAAATCATGACTTATAGAAGCTAAGGCAGGATGACAGGCATGGTAAGTGGAAATTTTAAGTCATGATTTTATTTTATAAGGAAAACTTGATAATAACAGAAAATATATTTTTTAGTAAATAAAAAGGAGCTGTCTTTCAATAAAAATCCCCCTATTTAGGTAAATAATTTCTGTGATTTCATTCTATCACAGGTAATTCATACAGAACTCTCCCTATGATTTCACTGCATAGATCTTCTCATTATTTTAATGACACTTCTGCAGTTTGACTTAAGGATATAACTTCACATTTATAGAGCACCATCTATTCATTCATGACTTCATGCCATCCCCCAAAAAAGGTCTTATGGAAACTGTTTCTTTTTTTGAGATAAGGAAAACTATAATCTAGAATTTTCATATTACCTTGCTAGTCACAATTACACATAGAATTCCCTATTTTATTCAATATACGTTCTTGTTTTGCAACATACACTATTACCTACAACCTGACTTTAGGAAACTGACTCGTAGCAGTTGTCAAGAAGAGTCTTAAAAAAGAGAAAGTTCCACACAAGTGTACTTTCCACACAGTCTTAGCTAGGTTACTCTTGAATCCTTCCATGCCTTACAGAAAAAGCAATGAGTCTTCTGTAAACCACACCCAGGAGTGTGACGGTGAGCACCACCATCCCACACACTAGGCTGAAAGCCCACCGTGGACCCCAGGCAGTGTACACTTGGCTGATGAACACAGGTCCAAGAATCCGTGCTGCACTTCCAGACGCTGTTAACCAGCCCATGTACACACCCTGTGGAGGGAGAAGCACACTCGTAATCAGGTGTAGTCATTTTCTCTATCTGTTGTTTTTAAATTAATTACAAAGTGCCTCTCTATAAATACCACAAATAATGAATGATAAACTTATTTGATATACTATTTAGGAAAAATAAAAGTGTATAAAAGAACAAACACTGTCTACTGAAATGATTTATAAACTTACCTTTTAAGGCTAACATTTGTTTTGTACTTGCTATTTTCCAGACACTACATTAGGTGCTTTACATATATTATTTCCAATGTTCACAAATTTCTATGATTGGTATTATCCCAAATTAGCAAGCAAGGAAGCTAAAGCTCAGAAAATTCAAGTAACTTATCCAAGAGATTCGAAGCCCTATTTGGCTGACTCCACTGTATTAATTTCCATGTCACCACAATGTCACTGCTCCAACTACAATGTCCAAAATGCAGCATTACTTTTAATATCCCCCCAATTGTAAATAACCTGTCAAATGTGGATTAAGTAAATAATTTATGGCACATTTAATAAGTGGAATGCTACACAGTTGCTTAAAAGGCCATCCATATACAGAATAAGATCTTATAATGAGAATAATGAGAATAACATCTATTCGCATTGACATAGAAAGTCATGGTATATTAAAGGGAAAAAAATCCAAAATGTAGAAAAAACTTTATATACTTGAGATATAATTCATATTTTTTTAAAAGGCATGAGGGTGGATATACTTGAAAAGGCATAACAAAAGTCATGAAGGGTACAAATGAAGTACACTATGAAGTGGTTAACTATAGTATGATGGGCTAAGGGGATCCTTCCTTTTCTGCTATATACATTTCAAATTATTTGACTTTTCCTGCAACTATCATGTATTGTTTTTGTAACTAATATGCATTTATTCCTGATTTTGAAAATGTGAAAATATAACTTTATAGATTAAAAAATCCAGAAATTACTAAAATGTTTATGATTTTAGTTTAAAAACAGTGATAATGAACTTTTTTTAATCTTTGCTTTATTTAAAGAAAAACACTAATTTCTACCTTGAAAATGCAAAACCATCAGTTTAATTTTTATAAAAAGGAAGATACTGTTTTTCATTTTGTTGCCATTTAAATAACTGCTTCCCAGGTGGTGCTTGTGGTAAAAAACCTGCCTGCCAATGCAGGAGACATAAGAGATGCAGGTTTGGTCCCTGGACCAGAAAGATCCCCTGGAGGAGGACTTGGCAACCCACTCCAGTATTCTTGCCTGGAGAATCCTATGGACAGAGGAGACTGACGGGCTACAGTCTACACAATCGCAGTCAGACTTACTGAAGCGACTTAAGCACGCATGAAGGAAAGTCAGAAGTAAAATCTGAAATAACCTAAATGTACAATAACAGGAAAATGACTGAGTAAATGATGATACATACATAAGATGGAATATGTCTCCATTAAAAAATAATTCCTTAATATAAAATGTTATGGGAGAATATTTGCAGCATAATTTAAAAAAACAGTTTAAAAAATAGTATCAAAGATATAGTCCTATTTTTGTGTTAGGCCCACACACCCATGCACACACACACGGATAAAGACTCTAAGTGGAAGTATATTTCACCAAACTGTAGTACTTGTCTCTTTGATACTTTTCTCCATTTTGCTTCTATACTTTTTCTAAGTTTTAAATAATGAATATGGAAATTCTTATAAGAACAAATTTAAAATAACAAAACTGCTGCATACTTTTCCAACTACTGTGTTTTCATCTCTTAATAACTGTCCCTAGGACCACATGAAATTAAGTCTAGATCCAAATTTGGCTATCAATTTTGGTTGGCTAACTGTTGCCTAGTTTAACAATGAGTTTCTGAAAAGTATGCTTCAGATAATTTTTTCTATGAAAATAACTTAGAGCTCATAATCTGAGTTCAAAACATCCTTAGTTCTAACTTAAAGTACTTTCTGTTAAATTTCAGCTTACAATCTTGTAAGTACTTTATGAAAGTGGTGGGGTTTTAAATTTAAAATGCTGAGTATGATAAAAATCCCCTAAATCAGCTTATGTAAAAATGGACAATGGATGGAAAAAAAAAATGTGAGTGCTTGCAAGTATACATATACCCCACATAACTGCAACGTCAGAATAACGGACTCACCTGAGGGTTTGGTCCCAGAATTTTCGAATATAATGTATAGGACATAACATTGCAGGATGGATAGCCTATTCCAATTAGCACAGCTGATATGAGGAACTGGGCCAGATGGATCATGGGGGTATACAGGCACCACGCTTGTTCAACTGGGCAACCAGTTGGTTCTTCACTGTGATCTTCTCTTGGAGACTTCCAAAGAGTAATAATTATTTCTCCAAATGTGGTATTAGGGATTGAGTTATTATGTAAATCTATGAAAACAAAATTAGTACAGTGTGTTACTTGTTAATTTTAGATGAATAACAGGGGCTAACATTATAGAATTATGAATGGCTATACCTTCCCACTGTATTTTGGGAAACTGATTTCCCCAAGGTAACAAGACAAAGAAGCCAACCCATATAATGATGAGTCCTCCCAGTAGAAGAGCACGCTCACCAATCCTGTTAAAGAACAGAAACTCTGTAATTTAAACATGAAACAGTATATTATAACATATAGTTCTATTACCTTTATAATTTTTAAAACTATAAACAAATAATATCTTGATACTTAAAGTGATATATTAATTAAAACAAATACAAACTATAATTTCCCACTAAGAGGAACTAGGACTCCTCTGAACACTGGCTGATTTCAAGTCTGGGACAAGAAGCATTAAGATGAGCCTTGACATCTTACCATACCAGAAACAATAGAAATTATCAGTGACTACTGGTCATAAAAGAATTCCCTGGCTGTCCAGTGGATAGAGCTCTGCCTTTCTACCACAGGGGCACAGGTTTGAACCCTGGCTGGGGAACTACAATCCCATATGCTGTGCAGTGCAGCCAAAAATAAGGGCTCAGAGTCAGTTTGAGGAAGCTGGCCAAAAACACGACATGAATACCAAAGAGAATAGTAGTGACAATGACTTGAAACACATAAAAATGTTATAATCTATAAATACATACTATATTAAAATAAAATATTCTTGGTAACTTAAGAGGATGTTACAGAATCCACTAGTTATTTTAAAAATCAGTTAATAAAAGGAAAGAATCTCTATCTCTCTTCTAAAAGCTATACTAAGAGATTTAAGAAACACAAGGGCCTGAGTCAAGTGAGTAAGCTATAAAATAATGTAAGACAAAACAAATTTTAAAAAAAATTAAGAGTGTAGAAAATCTGAATACACACTGGATATTTGATGATATTTAGAAATCACTGTTAATTTTTTTAGATGTGATAATGTTGTCATCTTCAACTTTTAGAGATACATACTGAAATATTTATGGAAGACATGAAATGATGTCTAACATTAGCTTCAAAATCATCCAGGTGTAGAGGATAGGGAGTGGTATAGATGAATCAAGATTATCCAAGGTTATAACTGTTGAAGCTGGATAACAGATGTTAGACATTCAGGACATGATTCTCTCTACACCTTTGCATATGTTAGAAATTTTCCATAATAAAATGTGAAATACACAAACAAGATCAAAGGTTCCTAAAACAAAAGAAACCCAACACTTCCCATCACCTTCAGAATGCCTACAAGGTTTCATATCTTTCCAACCTGATCTCCTCTCATTTGCCATTTCTCTCATTCTGCTCTAGCAAAAATGGCCTTCCTGCTTGTTCCTTAATCATATGAAGGTCAGTCTTCTGAGGCAAGAGTTCCAGGCCCCTGAAATGGCTATTCTGATTTCACTGAAGTCTCAACCCAGATATAACTTCAAACTGAGCTGCTTTCCTTGAGAAGCCAATCAAAACACTACCCATGCCACTTTTCATTCTCTTCCTGTGCTCTATTCTTTATACTACTTATGACCTGATTCCATACTTGTGTTTACTGGCTTTCCATAGAATACAAGCTCTTGGAAGGTATGAAATTGGATAACCTGTAAGAATATCAGCAGGACACTCTATCTTTGTAGCAAGATGTAATACATCTACTATTACTTTAACTGAATATGAATCGATGTCTATGTCCATATCTGTATATTGGCCTTTTTCAGTTCAGTCACTCAGTCGTGTCCAACTCTTTGTGAACCCACGGACTGCAGCACGCTAGGCCTCCCTGTCCATCACCAACTCCCGGAGTTTACTCAGACTTATGTGCACTGAGTCAGTGATGCCATCCAACCATCTCATCCTCTGTCATCCCCTTCTTCTCCTGTCCTCAATCTTTCCCAGCATCAGGGTCTTTTCAAATGAGTCAGCTCTTCACATCAGGCGGCCAAAGTACTGGAGTTTCAGCTTCAGCATCAGTCCTTCCAATGAACACTCAGGACTGAGCTCCTTTAGGATGGACTGGTTGGATCTCCTTGCAGTCCAAGGGACTCTCAAGAGTCTTTTCCAACACCACAGTTTAAAAGTATCAATTCTTTGGCTCTCAGCTTTCTTTATAGGCCAACTCTCACATCCACACATGACTACTGGAAAAACCATAGCCTTGACTAGACGGACTTTTGTTGGCAAAGTAATATCTCTGCTTTTTAATATGCTGTCATAACTTTTCTTCCAAGGAGTCAGCATCTTTTAATTTCATGGCTGCAGTCACCATTCTATCAGATCTAGTCCCTTAAATCTATTTCTCACTTCCACTGTATAATTTGGCCTCTTTCTTGGCTCTATAAAGACACGAATCTTCGTAGTATTCCCCATAGCACCCAACCCTATGCACTGACTCAGTATTTGTCAAATGATCTTAGAACTTTATTAAAGTTACATTGTTAAAGTATTCAGGAATAATTAAATTGTTAAAGCTGAATTCATCAACTAACATGCCACCACAGACTATATGAATGAACTAAATTTTATACAAGAATTTCCTTACAGTTTACTTTTGCAAAATGCTTCTTTAAAAAACTGTTCTATGATCCACAGAGAACAGACTTATGGACATAGTGGGGGAAGGAGAGGGTGGAATGGCGAATTGAGAGAGTGGCAGGGAAACATATACATTACTATATGTAAAACAGATAGCTAATGGGCAGTTGCTTTATAACACAGGGAGTTCAACCTGGTGCTCTGTGACAACCTAGAGAGGTGGGATGGGGTGGGAGGTGAGAGGGAGGTTCAAGAGGGAGGAGACATACGTAAACCTGTGCCTATTATTTTCTGTTGATATATGGCAGAAACCAACACAACACTGTGACACAATTATCCTTCAATTAAAAATAAATTTTAAAAATAAAAAAACTAAAAAAGTGTTCTATGATCAAAGTTGCAATTAACTTTGAGAAATGCTACATTCTCTATTTGTCATGATGATATAGTATATATACTGAAGATTTAGAAGTTTTAGAGTAAAGGAGTTTGATTATTTTAACCAGAATTTTCCAGACTTAACTATTAATCTTTCTTGTTGTATAACATATATTACCACATAGAAGAACAATATTTTATGAAATACACTTACAGAGATACTTTAAATAAAATATACAAAAGATACATTAGAAGACAATTATTCAGTTTGTAAGATATTCTTGCTTTACCAAAAAATCTTCTACATGGTATAGAAATATGCTCCTTTAATAAATTTTAAATGTTTGCAAACGTTCAAGGACTAAAACTCATACAATAATAAGAAAAAAGATTCACATTATTTTACTAATACATTCACTTACATCATTAGCTCTGTTTCATGCCTTATTTAAAAAAAAAATAGGTGTGAAATAAAAACAAAGACACATAACTTACTTTTTGGAAAGTAATTTTATCCCCATGAAAATAATAACTGCCTCAACTCCAAGAGCAGCAAGTATTATTCCATCATATAATACAGCTTGTTCTCTGGTCCAGGCATACATATCCATTGTTAATGGAGTCACAATGCTAATAGAAACAAAAAATAAATAATTCTCATTTTATTTAAACCTTAGTCATTGTTAAAGTTGAAATAGTAAGCTTCATTAGATACCAACACATTTAAGAATTTGTATCCCTTTTATCAATGACATCAGATCTACATAAACAAAAATAGAAACACATTTTAAGGACATTTTATTGTAACATAATATCACAGTAACACAGGCTACTAAGTTTGGCTGTTTGCATTTTTATTTTTTAATAGTTATTATAATTATATAAGTAATATACCACACTGCAAAAAGTTTGAAAAACAGGAAAAGAAAACAAACCATAATTCCTACCATTCTAATATAAGAAGTCATGGTTGCATTTTGGTTTAAATTGGTCTCTTTTCAATGAAATAATATTACTATGATTAAGTTATGAGAAACTTATGGATTGCTTTTTCTCTTCCTCAATTTCTTTTATAACTTTGAATGCACATATTTTTCTCCCTATATCTAAGGCTACTCTTTCTTTATATGACTATCTGTCTCCTTCCTTGACAATCTTCTTTTCTGACTTTCTATCTCCTTCTGTTAATTGCTACAAAAAGAATTTTAAAATATTTAAAATAGTCATTCTTTAAAAAAAAAAAAGTCACTTTTTTTTTTCAAAAAAAGAAAGTTTATTTGAGAACAAGAGTGAAAGCTTCTGCAGACATCTGACAAGGTAGACGTGTCTTGATAATAGCAGCCATCCATATTTCAGCCTACCAAAATTACCACAAATGGGACATATTTTTTCTAACAAAGATATGGATGTACATAAAGGGCTATGGCTAAACAGAGTCAAAGGAAAGTTGAGGCCCCATAGCTTATCCCTTAGACTGATAGGTGATGTAGGACTTAAATCAAACAATCCAATCTCCTAATGCAGTGGCTCTCAACTTGGCTTCTTATCAGAATGCCAGGGACTTTGGAAAGAATATCTCCACTATTAGACTATACCCAAGTAAGAGTCTGTGTGGGGTGGGTAGGACCCAGGCATTGGTGTTTATTTAAGCATCCCAGGTGATTCCAATATGCAGCCAAGGTGAGTGGCCACTGCTCCAGAGGGAAGTAATGACCATCAGCAGGTTCCTCAGCCCATCCACTCCATTAGGAAGGGGCATCTGTTGGTGTCGTGGCCTCTCGGTGAACCTTTATTTACTCTGCTCTAGAACTCCAGGCGTTACCTGTTTTGGGCAGATTTAGAGCATTTCCATTTGCCTTAGTGATTTTTACAGCAATATTTAACCAGGCAAATAACATCAAAGAGAGAAAAGTTGGAAAAAGAGAAATTTCCATAAGGCATGATATGAATAAATAAGTGGAAAAAAAATCTCAGAAAAAAATCACTTTTTTTGGCCACATGGTATGTGGGATTTTAGTTCCCTGACCAGGGTTTGAACCAGCATCCTCTGCATTGGAAGCATTGCATCTTAATCACGGGACCACCAGTCAAGTGCCAGAACATCACCATTTTTTTAACATCATTTTTTATTTTAAAATCAGATGAGCTGCTTTAGAAAACAGTTCAGTGGTTTTTCAATAAGCTAAACACAAAATTATCATATTATCTAGCCTTTCCACTTCTGGGTATATACCCAAAAGAACTGAAAGCAGGGACTCAGATACTTATATACTAATGTTCATAGTAGCATTATCTACAATAGGCAAAAGGTGGAAATGACCCAAATTTCCACTGACAGATGAATGGATAAACAAAACTGGTATATACATACAATGGAATAATTCAGTTATTAAAAGCATAAAATTCTGGCACATGCTACAACATGGAAGGACCTTGAAAACAACATGCCAAGTGAAACATGCAAGACACAAAACGATAAAGATTGCATGATTTCACTTATATGAAGTATCTGGAATAGGCAAATTCATAGAGAAACAAAGTAGAATAGAGGCAACCAGGGGCTGGGTGAGAAGGAATGGGGACTTACTGATTAATGGGTGTAGTCATGCTTCTGTCTGGGATGATAAAAAGGTTCCAGGGATGGGTGGTGGTGATGGTTGCACAACACTGTGAATGTATTTAATGTCACTGAATTGTATAATTAAAGATAATTAAAACAGGGACACGCCTGGTAGTAAAGAATTCACCTGCCAATGCAGGGTTTGGGTTTGACTGCCCTGGTTCAGAAAGATTCCACATGCTGTGTGGCAACTAAGCCTGGGCACCATAGCTACTGAAGGGCCGGCACCTTAGAGCCTGTGCTCCACAACAAGACAAGTCACCACAATGAGAAGCCTACGAACCACAACCAGGGAGTGGCTCTTGCTCACTGTGACTAGAGACAGCCCGCACAGGGACAAAGACCCATTGCAGCCAAAACAAAAAGTAAAGTGGTATACCTTAATCAACAAGTACATTATTATATACAAATTTGATCTCAATTAAAAAAAAAAAAGAAAATATGGCAGAAAAGTTCTAAGAATCATAGCAGACTAAAAGTTTAATACATGTCCAGTAACACGTGGCTTCCCTGGTAGCTCGGTGGTAAAGAATCTGCCTGCCAGTGCAGGAGATGCAAGTTCAATCCCTGGGTTGGGAAAATCCCCCAGAGAAGGAAATGGCAACCCATTTCAATATTCATACCTGGGAAATCCCATGGACAGAGGAGCCTGGAGGGCTACAGTACATAGGGATGCAAGAGAGTTGAACATAACCAAGCGACCAAACAACCACCACCACCATTAACATGGCTCAACATGGATTAATGGGAAATAAATATACAAGAGAATAAATTAAATTCTTAAAATTGAAAAAAAAAGTTTTACTGATACTTTCAAACTGTGGTACTGGAGAAGACTCTTGAGAGTCCCTTGGACAGCAAGTAGATCAAACCAGTCAATCCTAAAGGAAATCAACCCGGAATACGCATTGGAAGGACTGATGTTGAAGCTGAAGCTCTAATACTTTGGCCACCTGATGCAAAAAGCCGACTCACTGGAAAAGACCCTGATGCTGGGAAAGATTGAGGGCAGGAGAAGAGAGAAACAGTATGAAATGGTTGGATGGCATCACTGACTCAATGGACATGAGTCTGAGCAAACTCCGAGAGATAGTGAAGGACAGGGAAGCCTGGCGTGCCATAGTCCATGGAGCCACAGAGAGATGACTGAGTGACTGAACAACAATATTCACCATAATAAAATAAATGCCCACAAAAGGAGATGAGGTAAAACTTTCATATATCTCAATAATTTTTTAAAAATTAAGTAGATCTGGCATAAAATATACCAGCATAAAAATGTTACAATATATTGGTAAGTGAATACACCAAGCCGTCAAATGATACTATCACATATTCTATGTTGGCTTAATGGACACACACATACACACAAACCTCAATACTTACAGTTGTATAGAAAAAATTGTTAGGAAAATAAAACACACACTGATGTATTAGCAGTGGCTACCTCCAGGGAAAGTAGTGGATATGGAAATACAGTTGCAGTGTTTGGAATATTTTTAACAAGAATATATTATTTTAATAATATAATGGAAAATTATTTTAAAAATAAAGCCATATGATAACTTTTATAGGTCAATAAAGCCTACACAAGGCAGATATACTAGTTTTTTTCAGGATTAGGGCTGAAATAGAGTTAAAATTTCTAGACTGAATCCAATATACATAAGTCGGGAACTACATAGCTTAAAGTAAATTAATACACAGTTTTATAACTATATTTATCATAAAACTCAAAAGGAAAGGAAGAATAGTGAAACAGACTCATGATAAGGCAGTAAGTTTATCGACAGAGAATTAACTACACTCAAGTTAAAAGGCAAATAATTTATACTTGCCTTTTTACATCATAAGAAAAATATGCCTCACATAAGGTTTTTGAGAATATCTATAAGCCGGATTAATATTGCATAAAGAAATACAGATTATTTATACAATCTGATTTAGATGAAAACAGAAAAAAACTTACGTTTCAAAAAGGGCAAAGATAAATAGAATCACAAAAAACAGAATATTGGTGGCCACAACAGCAACTTGATCAATATTTTCTTGGGGGACTTGAACTTCATCTGTACTTGCTACAGTAAACAAAAGAAAAATTATATTATTTATATATTTAATTTTCTCATGACACTAAAATAATGTAAAAATTATACGTAGAAAATTCAATGACTAAACATTTAAAATGGTTTTTAGGCTTCAAAATAGTTTAAAAGTAACAGAATTTACATGATAGAAATAATTTTTAAATGGCATTGAAAATTAAAGTGAATTTTCTTTCCAAGACATACATTTCAATTCTGTTATCTATAGGAAATACTCAGATTTTCTATTTGGCATCTCTCAAAAAGAGAACTGTATGTCCATAGAATTCTATAAAATCATCTCATGCAAAGTACATTTCAGTTGCAATTTTTTTTCTACCTTACTGAAATTTTAAATTTACAAGGATTTCATGAAGACCTCGAATAGTTTACTAAATCAGTTCTCAGTTCTATGATTCACTTCAATGGATACATATTATAAATTTCAGTGAATTAGTACTACTAAATATTGTTGCATTTTTTACCAGAATTTTTGAAAGTCCTCACATTACCATTTATATTTTTTGCAAAGAACTACCAAGATTTGATGGCAGTTTCATAAATTAGGAAGGCAAATGAGTTCAGATATTCACTGATCTTGAACTATGAAGTTAAGCAACAAACTCAATATAAGCTGTATCTGATGTAATTGAGAAATATGAAGTTACATACATGTTCATCATGTTTTTTAAATAATTTACCTACTTACTCAGAGTAAACGAGGTAAATAATACAAGAATATATTTACTTATGCTATCTTTAAGTGTATGCACAGCAGAAGTAGGAGCAGGGGGTAACTTTCCTAAGACGTAGCAAATTTCTATATTTTTTTTCATAGTAGTGCCTGCCTTTATATCTCAAGATTCCTGAGAATGAGTTTCTTTTCCAATATCAGTCTGTTATACTTGTGGGCAATTAGGCACCTTGAATACTCAACACAGGGTTATAACCTCCCTTTTACACAAAGAAAACCAGTCATCTTTGCCCAGTTCCTTTTCTGGGGTAGATTCTGGTCCCTGTGGGCCTTAAATTATTTGGATAGACCTCCCTGATTCTCAATTACCACCTAAGCCAGTCTTTAATCCTTTGAATCAAATACCAACATTGCCCCAAATTAGACTATAGTTTATAAATGGGTGGTTAGTTTTCCACAGCCTCCAACCAGCGCTAGCTTTAGTGGGGAGACTCAGAAATGATGCATCCTAAACTGCGGGAATTAACTAGGTATCATAAGAATTTTAAAAAAACACTACATTAACGTATTGATTGAAAAACTGTGTAACTGGAAATCAAAACTGATCCCATGATAACACCTTTAATAAGAGGAACAAACCTGATATATTTCATCTAAACATTTACTGAAATTTAAAAATCATCTGTTTTATAAAAATTATTTTGAAGGTCCTAGAAATCTTATGAAACATAATAGATTACTCCTTTTAAAACTCTCATTTGTGTTTCAGAGCAGTGCTGTCCAACAGAACCCTGACATGATGGAAATGTCCTTTCTCTGTGCTGTCCAATACAGTTGGCCACTAGTCACATATACCCATCAACTGAGCACTTGAAATTTGCTAGTGTGGGATTTCCCTGGCAGGCCAGTGGTCAGGACTCAGTGCTTTCATGGTTGTGGCCTGGGTTCAACCCCTGGTTTACTATCCTGCAAGCCACAAAGAACTGCAAGCAAATACACACAAACAAAACAACACAAAAATCTGAAATGTAGCTAGTGAGATGGTGAAAATAAGGAATTTCTTTTTCTTTAAGATTACTCTTCATTATTTTGGCCTCACTGTGCAGCTTGAGGAATCTTAGTTCCCTGACAAGAAGGACCCTGGCAGTGACAGTGTCAAGTCCCAACCACCGGAATGCCAGGGAATTTCCAGGAATTTCTTAAATGTAACTAAGTTTAAGCAGTCAAATTTGACCAGTGACTACCACGCTGGACAGTGTAGCTGTAGGTCTTTGCTACTCAAAGTGTGGTTCAAAGATCAGCAGCATCAGCTCACATGGTAGCTTATTATGAATGTAGATTCTCCCTACTTAGACCTCACCCTAGGCCTACTGAAACAGTCTGTGTTTTCACACGGTTCCCAGGTGCTTTCTAAGCATATTAAAGTCAATAAAGCAAGGATCTATATATGGCTATCTCCTTCAACTTGTGAAAGATTTTGCTTCTTGTGTATCTTCCCTTTCTCGGCCCCCAACTACATCCTCTTTAACTTGCTCCTTCTCTTTATCTGATAGGTCCTTTAAGTTAGCATCCAATTTTACACCTGTTCCCAAAAGTAGCTTATTTCCACTGTTGGTACTCCTTCACCATGCATTCTTTCTTTTGAAAAATTCCAAACATATTCTTATCCATCTATGCCCTACATTCAACAATATTTTGCCACACTTGATCCATCTATCCCTTCCTTTCCTCCTTTCTCTTTTTTGCTACAGTGTTTTTCATTGGATGTCTCCCAAATTTCTATCTCTAGGTTTGGTTTCTACCATCAAAATTACAAATGCCTCTGGAATTTTTTAGTTGTTCCTAGAGTAGCATTGTATTTGGCTTGATCTAAACTGAAATCGTTTTGTCTTTTCAGCCAATATCCCTTCTTAAATTCTTTTTCTCTCATTCTTTCAACTATCTGGAATCAAACCCTAGCAGACATCTTCAACAACCTCCTCCATTGTTTAGCATTACCTATCCAGCCTGTCAAGAATCTTGATTTTCTTTTTTCTTTGAGAGCTCATATCTATCATTTCTCCATTCTCAGTTACTGCTGTAGTTCAGGTCTTCACGTACCTGGATTAGCCTCACTTGGAATGTGACTAACATCATACTTTCCTTTGTTCAAAATTTGCTATAGCTTCTCATCACTCGGCTTTCCTCCGAACTACTTTTAACTTTACCTTCCAGTAGTTTGCTGTGAAAATTAAATAAAATGCCTATCAAAGAACTCAGCAAAATAATACTGTTTTTTCCAAAGCTTTATAAACTCCTTGAGGGCAAGGACTAAATTGCATTCTTTTTCACGAAGGGACACTCCCCAAAGAGGGTATAACTAGAAGTACTTAAATAATGGTTTATTTAGTAAACTATACATACTTACCAGACTGGGAACCTATTTATGGGCCAGAGAAAGAGCTATAGGATGAAAATGTGCATTTGTGGAGTATACCGAAAGAATAAAAATGCAAAAGAGAAACCATACTTATACTGATGATTAAGTGAACAAAGAAATACTTGAATCAGAAAGATACATTTGATAGCAAAACTACTGAATTCATTTCAAAGATCTCAAGGATTTTAGGATATTGCTCTTGGAAAACAAGATGAAGTAATTTTTAGCAATGGTTTTACCCTGCCAGCTGTGCACACCAAATCACTGATACAGGTATGCCTTTGTAAAAATAATAAATTAGGTAAATTTCAACTCTGGAGACCTTCCCCAATTACCCATTGTGTTGTCCTCAGAAATAAGATTCAAGTAAATATCAAACAGATAGAATCATTAGAAATACTCTGTAATATTATAGTAATTTAATCAAACAGGTTAATAGTACCTTCTTCAAAATTAATATTTTTACACTGTCGTCCTGAGTCATCCACACGATGTTCTCTTAAAAGAAAAACATAAATATTGTATCCATGAAAGGCTTAGTATAATAGATGAATGGTTTAAATTTATTATTAGCTTTCTATTTTTTCACATTCTGATAGTTTCTTTTACTGCCTTCTGAGTAATGAAATTATTATGATATAACCAATAAAATTAAAATGATATGTTACAACTATTACTGTATTACTTTATCATATAAAATGGAAAAAATAATTAATCTAAGAGCACACATGAGCTACCTTAATCAGTATTTGAAGTTTTCCAATGGTTTTCAACATGAGTTATAAACATCTGTGGACTCTTGGATAAAACACTCCAAAGTAATATATAGTAACAAAACTTCTGTAGTTTTATAAAATTTCTTCTGATATATAAAAGATAAGAAATACATATTATGAGGAATTTTTGTATCTAAGGTTGATACTAATCATTAATCTACTTAAAATGTTGCTTTCATGCTATTACCTTACTTAGAAACCTATAATTAGTAAATCAAGACCAAACTTTGAATCTTCAAAGAATTTATAATCTGTTCTTACTCATCATCCACTATTTTAGTTAAGAGTACCACATGCATTTGCTTATTAAAAAATATAAGTACAAGAGACATCAAAAACCAAATAAAGACATCACAGAAATAATTCTTCAATAGTGATAATGCTTATTTATTTTCACAATTTACAAGAGTAGTTTTATCATTTCTATCTAATTACCTTAATATAGTAAGGATCAGAATAATATTTAAAATTCCCAGGAAGGCGCCCAGTAAAACTGGTGCTGTGTACATGTTTATCTGCAGCTTAATGACATCCCACGTCACGCCCTTTTCTCCAATGAGTGCAAAACAAGTCTGAAAAACTTATTAAAACAAAATATGTATATGTGAATTATTACATGGGAGGTACAGGATAAAACAAATATGAAAAACATTTACCACAAAATTGGAAATACTGTATGGAATCTCAACACGGATTTCAAGAAGCAAGAAAATTGGTTCTTGGGGGGGAAGAGACAAAAAATTTACTTTTTCTGTACAAAACACAGATATAACAGTACAAAAAATATATGTGATGCAGATGTGTGATATTATAATTTCATTGGATGGAATAATTAGGAGAAAAAAGTCTAAAAAGCCTCCTTTGGGAGACAATGATGTAAAAAATGGGTGAGAAGCACTGATGTACAGACATTCACAAAGGATTACTCCTCACATAACATGTATCTTCTTTTTTAAAAAAAAGATCTCTGTGATGGACAGGGAAGCCTGGAGTGGTGCAGTCCAAGGGGTTGCAAAGAGTAGGGCACGACTGAGCTACTGAACTGACTGAGAATATTTAAGTTATACAATTTATTCCATAAAAAATTATTAAACTTTAACCAATCTCCTTATAAGAAAATGCCACATTTTAACTTAATATTATTAAATATTACCGTGGATAAAGTATTTAAACTATATATTTAATATCATTTTCAACTTGGATCTGTGGCAAAAATTGGATTGGAAAAGTATCTAATCTCCCGATTTAGATTCTGCATCTGGTTCTGCCATTACTTTACACATAGCCTTAGAATGAAAATTAAGTAAAATATTGCACCTAAAGCACTTGGAACAATATCTAGCACATAGTAAGCAGTCAATGGGCTTCCCTGATAGCTCAGTAGTAAAGAATCTGTCTGCTAATGTCTAAAGAGTCGGACATGACTGAGCAACTGAACTGAACTAAACTGAATGTCCAAAAGAATCGGACATGACTTAGCAACTAAACAGCAACAACCACAAGCAGTGAATAAATGTTTGTACTTAGTGGTGTGGTTATTACTGGAAAAGTCGTCTCATCTTTTTAGGCTTACAGCTGCTCATCTTTAATACAAAATTTTTTACTGAATAATCTTTAAAATGCTTTTTAGATGGTCAAAATATTTACTGAGAGCCTGAGCCTATATACCAGGTACTATGCTAGACACTGAGGGGAAATGGCAAATTTAAAAAGACCCAGACTACGCCCTCTTGTATTTTATAATATGTTTTAAAATAAGATCTCTTCTTATATTTTATTCCAGAACACCAAACTGAAATATTAGATTTTGGTGAATGATGAATTAGATTCTCTATTGTTAAAGAGAAGAAATGATGGAAACCAGAGCGGCCTGGGGTGATGATGAAGTAAACTGAGTTACATTCAAATTTATGCCATTTATAACTGCAATATTAAAAGCATGGGCAAATTATATGTCTTTTCAATGTTGTTATAGGCATAAAAATTAATTTCTCTACTCATTTAGCAGAAAATTAACTGGTCTTACAGAAATATTAAATCTTATTAACATACTTTTATATTCAGCTAAAGTATGAATGCTTGGAAAGAACAGACTAGTAAATTTTCTTTAAAGGTAAGGACAAAAGGCAAAAGGGTAAAGAACTTGCTATAACTTTCCTCAAATCCTTCAGTTAAAAGAACTCTGTTTCTCATAAACAGGGGAAAAAAAAAAAAAGGAAACTCTTGCTGAGATACCAAGCTAAATGATAACCTGACAAAACATACACTTTGGATTCAAAGAGTTAGGACTGAATTTCACGCCTCCCATTTATCCAGAGTGACCCTGGATAATTTACTTATATTCTCTATGCCTTGGTGTTCTAATCTGTACAATGGGGACTAATAACACTTAATCTAGTGGAACATGAGTTAACACATATAAAGAGCTTAGCCTCACAGCTGGATTAAAAAATATCATTTCCCTTCCTTTTCCATCTGCTATGGGGTTTTATGGGCTTCCCTGGCAGCTCAGATGGTCAAGAATCTGCCTACAACCTGGGTTTGATCCCTGGCTCGGGAAGATCCCCTAGAGAAGGGAATGGCTATCCACTCCAGCATTCTTGCCTGGAGAATCCCATGGAGAGAGGACCCTGGTGGGCTACAGTCCATGGGGTTGCAAAGAGTCGGACACAACTGAGAGACTAACACACACACACACACAGGGGTTTTATTCTTGGATTTCACCTAACATTTGAACTTCAAAAGTTTACCCAATTCAAATCTAAGTAATGACAACTGAAGAACACCTACCTGGACCTAGAATAAAGCCTAATGCTTGACATGCACTTGTGTTTGCCATGGAACTTGTTCTTTCCTGAAGAGAGGTAGCACCAGCAATATATGACCTAATAACAGCTACATTTCCTAAGAAAAGACACAACAATCCAAAAGAAAGTAAAGTAAAAAAAAAGAAAATATTTTATAGTTTATAAAATTCAATTTAATTTGACTCTATACGGAAGAAATATTAATCTGCAGCATAGTCACTGCTTCTTCTTTATGATTATACAAAGCATTTAGAGTCAATAAATCCATCAGTTAATAGAAACCATTACTTTTACTAATATGAAAAAACGGTTAAAGATTTGAATGAATTAAAAAAAAAAACAGCATTACAGGAAACTTAAAATTTTTTTCATCATTAAATACTGAGAAAGAATTGAGTGAGTGGAGTACTACTAATTGCTACACACTCGGCATACTTATACTATGACATAAGAAACAGAAAAAGAAATCCTAACAATTTAACTCAAAAAAACTTGTTGAGCACTTATGTTGAAGAGACACTGCTAGGGGCTACAGAGTATTTTTAAGAGTGGTCATTTGTCTCTAGTTACACCAAGTTTACTATCTAGTTGGTGATAAAGGATGAAAACAGTACAAAAAGGTACATAAGCAAATGCCAGAGACATGTTAAAGGGAAAGATCTGTTAAGGTGTAGGGTAGCCTAAGAAAGCTTCACGGAAGATGCAGAACTTGAACTGAATCTTGAAGGATGAAGAACCATGGAACAGAAAAGAGAAAATATAAGTAACGGCAACATCATTAGAAAAGGCAAAATGATAGCAAAGATATTTGCAATGAGACATCTGTATGATGAATGAGGTATAGGAGACTGAAAAGAGGTGACCCTAGATGAGAAAAGGCCATGAATGTGAGGATGAATGTAAGTTCAAAACAATCAAAAATATATATGCATACATATTACCTGCCCCAAATCCTACCAATCCACGAGCAGCCAACATGTAGTATTTATTATGAGAAGCTGGAACGTGGACATACGCATAGAGGCAGTTGGCTGCCACCGAAATAAAAATGGAAACAATAAGAGGTTCTTTTCTTGGTCTGTAATTAGACCACAAACCAAATATAGGTGAAGCTACCATCTGGCCAAGGCTATATGAAGCAATAACCCAGCCCAAAAAACTTGCATCAGCAGTCTGATCAATCTGTAGAAAAAAGAAATATGCTTTAAGAATTGTTAACCAAGAAAAGTAAAGTTAAAAAGCTGCATACATTTTTTTCTGACCATTTAACATTTCTTATTAAAACAAATAAAATCAATAATTCTAACGCATAAGTCTTATAACACTACTACTTATAATAAGGAATTCAAGCTTCTGACATTAACTATATTAACAATTCAGTACACAAGGAAAAGTGCTTAAGAAGCTTCATTTTTTAGAATAACTATAAAAATTCTACATCATAAAAAAACTTGTTAAAAAAATATTCACATTATATACCTAACAATAGCATCATAAAATTTATATGCCATTCTTTAATTCTTATAAATACAATTATTTACCCTTATGCAACTCAATAAGCTACAGTTTATTAGCTTTTTTATTATTATTTGTTGGGACTAACTGCACACAATAATGAAATTCCAAATAAAATTTATCTCATTAAACCTACTACTAATTCTTCCTTTCAGCATCGACAATCCAGAGTTCTACCAAAGAGGATTTATATATCATGAATGTTGAGGGAAGAACTAAATGATTAAAACTCAGAAAATACTTTCAGAAAACAGAGAATTCTAGCTTACAAAGGGACTATGGAATAAATCAGAAGATTGTTTTTATATACAGTAGATTATATAATAATTTAGAAAAGTAAGAACCATTATGTATTGGGACATAAGGTTAAACCTATGCAGGTTAAATGGTAGAATAATTTAACAAGAAAAACCATGGGCTTTTTTTTCCAAAGGTATTTTTAAATAGCTGAAAATGACTATATTTAGGTATATTTTTTGTTTGTACAGATGAGAAATAAGAGTGAATAAGTATAACAACTTCATGTCCTACATGTAACAATTTAAAAAGCAATGAAAACTAAACTTTAATATTAGATGTCCAGTAATTTGAAAGCAAAGGATAAAAGTGTCTTCTCAGGAGATTAATTGATCATAGTCAAGTGTCCATTGCATGGACAGAAGTGAACTGATTCTTGAAGGTGCCTGTAACACTTGGAACAGTATCTGCTATTTTAGTTGGATACTATTTACAATGACTGGGAAACTGCAATCTGTTAGAATTCTGCTAGAATTGTAACAGGAAAGTAACATGGTTTGGAAGATACAGGTTCTATACTACAACAGAAAGTTCAATTTAGTAACTGAACTGTTAGCTGTGCTCCTGTGTGCTTCTCCCTCATTGTAATAACAGCATCCTGTTTCCCGCCCTCTGGCCACCTCTAATGATCCCCCTCATATTGTTTTCAGGATAAAACCTAAACTCTTTCTTAAGAAAAACTAGCTCACTAGCTGGCCACTGTCTCTCCTCTCCAACCTCATCTCTCTGCATGCTTCCTCCCCAGCTACTAACTTCCAGCCACACAGAACTTTTTAAAGTTTCCAAACTGAGTCAAGCTCTTTGCTTCCAGGCTTTTGCACAGGTTTCTCTACTGCACCTTCCATCAGGAATGCCTTTCTAACCTCCTACTTCCTGGCCCTGATCATTCCTTCAGGTGGTCAATTTCTGGAGGGCCTTCCCAATTCAATTCTGATATAACTGATTTTGGAAAATCTTCCAGGATCTCTTTGGTCTAGATTAGCAACATCTCCTAACCCCCATGTCTGTCTGTCTGTGTATGTCTATCACCCCTCCTGCTCACTCCTTCTCTCTCTCTCTCTGCCTGCCTCTCTCCCCATCTCTAGTTCTCTCTGCCCTGTGCATGAGCACACAAAGGCATGCACGCACACACACTTTTTATCTGTAAACTTGTTTGATTTTGCACACTTCAGCGAAAGTCAGATCTGTTAGCTTCTCTTTAAAACAAAAGACAAAGCATATATTGAATTTCAAAATATTCTTCTCTAAACATGTTAATAATAATGACAAAGTTCTAGAAATCTTAAAGCTTTGCCATGGGAGCTGAGATGTGTTCCAAGCCTTCTCAACTATTTGCTGGGCTGCGCTGTGTGTGCTTAGTTGTGTCGGACTCTTTGCGACCCCATTGACTGTAGCACACCGGGCTCCTCTGTCCATGGAATTGTCCAGAAGAATACTGGAGTGGGTTACTATTTCCTACAGGGGATCTTCCCGACTCAGGGAGCAAACCTGCACCTCTTATGTCTCCTGCATTCGCGGGTGGATTCTTTACCACTATGCCACCTAGAAGCCCCCTCAATTATTTACTTATAGATTATTGCTTATTCATCCAATTACAGCTATTAAGGCCTTCACTGTGACAAAACCTGTGTGAGGCAATACGAATACAAATTGAGTAAACACTTCCCTGCCACCAAGCAGATTCCAAATCAAGTTCTACTCATCTGATTTAGAAAAATCCTGCATTTTTGACCGAGGGGAAAAAACCAGCATGCTTAACTCTTTTTCTGTCAAATAAGGATAACTTCACAGAGCTGTTATGAGAATTATTCAAGGCAATACATGTAGAGTACTTAGAGCCATATCTGCACATAGTATGCACTAAATGAATGTCACCTATGCAATAAAAACATTAATATTTCTTAGCATTTTATTTTTACTGATGTCAGCTTTATTATTATATTTTATTGTAATTCATGCATGGGTACCCCCACTATGTTCCTGGACCTATAGATAACCCATTATCCCAATTCAAAATCTAGGTTTAAGAATATGATTCTTCCTGGAAATTAAGCACAACTCTGGGCAACACTGGAGAAGGCAATAGCACCCCCACTCCAGTACTCTTGCCTGGAAAATCCCATGGACAGAGGAGCTTGGTAGGCTGCAGTCCATGGGGTCGCTGAGTCGGACACGACTGAGTGTCTTCACTTTCACTTTTCACTCTCATGCATTGGAGAAGGAAATGGCAACCCACTCCAGTGTTCTTGCCTGGAGAATCCCAGGGACGGGGGAGCCTGGTGGGCTGCCGTCTATGGGGTCGCACAGAGTCGGACACGACTGAAGCGACTTAGCAGCAGCAGTAGCAGCTGGGCAATACAGCCTAAGGAACCACCCAGCTGATAGCGGTCTATCAACCATGGCCAGAAGCACAAGCCAGAGATTCACAGTAGTAGCAAATTTCTTTCAGACAGATAATTTACTGTTTGGGTTTTCTGGGTTTTTTTCTGGCAGGGGGGAGAGGGGTGGCCCAGCTTTTTAGCTTTCTCAGAGATGACTTTTAAGCTAAGCAATATGTGGTAACATATTATCATAAGAGAGATAGTAACCTCAAATTAATAATGAAAATTTTGATAAACAATAAGAAATTGCTATATAGCACAGGGAACTATATTCAATAGTTTGTAATAATCTATAATTAAAAAATATATATGTAGATATGTATGTCTGTGTGTGTAACTGAATTACTTTACTGAACATCTGAAACACTATAAATCAACTACACTTCAATAAATAAAATTAGAAAGAGAAAGAATGAAAAATTTTAAGGCAGTAGGTAACATAGTACTGTAGAGTCAGATTTTGGTTTCAGATAGGCTTGATTCTGCCATTTTCTAGCTGTGATCTTGGGCAAGCTACATAACTTCTCTGAGTTTTTTTATCTGTTAAACAGGAGTGATAATAACCACCTCACAGAGTTGTTAAGAAAATCAAAAGATAATTTACATGTTTGTGCCTGGCACACAGTAAGTTATTAATAATTATAATTATTATAATAATATTAATACTATTATGAAATAACTTGACAAAATTATTTCACAAGATTTTGGGTGAAAATGTTATATTTGTATTGCTAAAGAACTAGTGATATGTTCATGTGACCTCAATAATTTTTCTTTTGAAGAGATTTCAAGTATTTGCTGAAAGCAGTGAATTTCAAAATTCAATGTATTATGCTGAGTAGACCTAATTGTGCAAATACCTTTTTTTTTTGAAAATTTTGAGGTTAGACACAGAGACCACTGAAATCAAGAGTTTTGATATATGGAAATATATATTTTAGCACAGAAGATGTTGCTTCAGAATTGTGACATATACTACTCTAATAACTCTGTCGGTATGGAAAGAGTTTTTAAGTTCATGAGTAATGATTTCATGTAAAATAAAGCTTTAATTAGTTTAAATTAATTTTCAAAATGACAATGACACTGGGGCACTAAATCACTAAAAAGTAAAATTAATATTTTCTTCCTATATTTCTTTTAAAGATAGCGTAAGAAGTAGAATTTTAAGTTAATAAAATCTAAAATGAATATAAGATGTCAATAAATTCCTTATATGTGTTTTTGCATGCTCAGTCACATCCGACTCTTTTCGACCCCATGTACTGTAGCCCGCCAGACTCCTTCCTGTCTATGGGATTTTCCCAGCAAGAATACTGGAGTAGGTTGCCATTTCCTCCTCTAGGGGATCTTCTCAACCCAGGGATCAAACCCATGTCTCCTGCATTGCAGGTGCATTCTTTACCACTGAATAAGTATAATTTCTAAACCTTAAACATTCATCACATTATGTTTAGTATTTTTGTTGAAGCCATCCGGCCATTCTAACAACGTAGTAGAGAAGTTTGGTACATTCTCTGTAACACACAGTTACAACACTCAATGGTAAGTGTTAATGATAAAGGGATATCGAAGTACAAGGGAAAACCTTCTAATCCAAAGTGAGGTGAGGGACAGTAAGAAAAGGCTTTTCAGAAGGGACACTGGAGCAAAGGCCTGAAAATAGTGGAGAAGAAGGGAGGAGGGGAATGGCAGAAGAAAGGAGAGATGCAGGAGAAAAAATCATTCCAAAAAAAAAAAAAGGAGGAAAATGTGCAAAGATCTGAAGCATCTTAGGCTCATCTAAGTACATGTATCTAATAAATTTTGCAAGTGAGCATGCAAAAAAACCAGGCATAAAAAATTTATTGACATCTTATATTTCATTTTGGATTTTTTAGTACAGTATAATTTTTAAACTCTAAACAGTCATCAAATATATCTAGTATTTTTGCTGAAGCCCTCCAGCCACTCTAACAACCTACCAGGGAAGTCAGGTAAACTCTCTGTAACACACAGTTACAACACTCAATGATAAGTGTTAACGGGAAAGGGACATAGAAGCACATAGGAAAACGTTCTAACCCAAAGCGAGGTGAGGGACAGTAGTTTTTATGATTGTTAACTTAAAATGTTATTTTCTTATGCTATTTTTAAAGGAAATATAGAAGGAAAATACTAATTTTACTTTTAGTGATTTAGTACCACATTTTCATTGCCATTTTGAAAATTAACTATAACTGATTAAAACATTATTTTACATGAAATCAATACTCATGAAACTAAAACTTATTATAGATATAATGTGGGCGAAGGCTCAGGATTTGGGCTGAAACACACATACACATTGCTGGAGAAAACCAAAATACAAGGAGCAAGTAGATAAAGAACAATACACAAAATAATTTAGGAATAAAGAGTTAGGGTAATGGCATGGAAGCTAAAAGAAGGTTTCAAGAAGCAGAGAAAGGACAACAATGTCAAGCACTACCCAAATGTCACCTCAAGTAAGGACTGAAAAGTATCTAGTATTTATTTGGTGAGTAAGTCTTTGAAGAACTCATCAAGAGCAGTTTCAGGGTAGCAGAGGAGTTAATCACATTGTAGCAAGTTAAGGAGTGAACAGGAATTAGGAATTAAAGAAGAATTCCTTCAGAAACCTTGACTGAAATATTATTATAGATTCATTATGCTTCCAACTTAAATACTGATTTTTTTAAATAAATTCATTACTGGAATTTTAAGATAAAACTGACAGTTACATGTCAAATATATTTTTGTAACAGGTAGACTTGACAGGACTTGATGATCAATTGATGTCAGGGTACCCACCAAATTTTCATCTTCTTTTCACTCTCTCCTTCCCATCTAGGACTCGCGTTAGGCATTACTGACAGTAACCACAGCATCAAAATATGTATATTGTCAATTCATTCCACAATGTCACCTGACAACCCAAATTAATTCTATCGGAAAGTATGAAATGTGTACATTTTAGGAATTCAGACTATGTCTAACCTAGTTTCCTTTTTATCAGGGAAGGGGTATGAAGAGGATGGGAAAATGGCTAATAAGGATGTGACCATATATCTAAGGGCTTCCCAGGTGGCTCAGGGGTAAAGAATCTGCCTGCAATTCAGGAGATGCAGGTGACAGGATTCAATCCCTGGGTCAGAAAGATCTCCCAGAGGAGGGCATGGCAACCCACTCCAGTATTATTGCCTGGAGAATCCCAAGGACAGAGGAGCCTGGTTGGCTATAGTTCATGGGGTTGCAAAAAGAGTTGGACATGACTGTAGTGACTGAACACAAGCACACACATACCATATATCTGTGTTTGCCTAGGACTGCTGGATATAATCCTATATTCTGCTATAATACTCTTCTCACTTCAAAAGTGTTCTGGTTTGCACAATAAAGCATATGGTCACCTTACTTATAACCCTCTTTAGAGGAATTATGCTCATGTTATTCTAGTAAAGATTAAATCAGAATACTACAGAAACCCCCTAGAAAACTACATAACAGTTACGTTACTACTACAGCTACTTAAGAGAAGAATGAAGTGTACAAACCTTTTGGAGATATGGCCATATTGACATTATCACAATAGAAAATCCTGTGAAGAGGCGAATTCTGTTATTTATATTTACAATTTCATCACTACAGATACAATTTTTTGAACATGAATTTTAAAACATCATTCTGAATTTACAAATTTATTACCACAAATGTTTAATTTATCAAGCAATGGGATTTTATTTATCAGAAGAAAAATAAATACTTAAGACTTGAAAATATATATATAATTATAGTCCCTCACTATAATTATCATAATAAAAGCAGAGGACCTATATTTCTCCTTATTCACATGTCTTTATTGTAGCTGAAAATTACTGAAAGCTTTGTTAAGCGTTTACAGCAAAAATAAATGGAGGAAAGGCCACTCTGTTATAGAGGAATGCTAAATTTGTAATATTTTATTTGAGAGAAATAATTGACTGTAGGGAGGACTAAGAAGGAAAATGACCTTTACAGGGGACAGTGGCTAAAAAGAACCAGGATTCCTCAAGATGGGCATACCGTAACAGAAAATTGTCTCTGCTAGCTTTTATTGCTTGATAACTGCGATGATTATCATTGGACTTCCCAGATGGTGCTACTGGTAAAGAACCTGCCTGTCAATGCAGGAGACATAAGAGACCCGGGTTTGATCCTTGTGTCAGGAAGATCCCCTGGAGGAGGGCATGGAAACCCACTCCAGTATTCTTGCCTGGAGAAGTCCATGGACAGAGGAGCCTGAAGGGCTACAATCCATGGGGTGGCAAAGAGTCGGACATGACTGAAAAGACTTAACACACACACAACTGTAATGATTAACTCCAATACTATTTGTCAATTTTAAATATTAGGCATATCCAATCAAAATCATATCAAAGCTATTTTTTAAAAAGTTGTATTAAGATAGAATTCACATAGAATTCACCCATTTAAAGTGTATGATTCAATGAATTTTAGTATTCCAAATATATGCAACCATCACTGTAGTCAATTTTGGAATACCACAGTCATTTCAAAAAGAAACCCTGGACCCTTAGTTATCCTCTGTTACCCTCCATCCTCTCCCCTACAGCCATAAGCAACCCAGAAATCTACTTTCTGTCTCTATAGGTTTTCCTTTCCTGGATTTTCACATGAACAGAATCATACAGTATGTGTTTTTCTTGTCTGGCTTCTTTCTTTGATAATACTTTCAAGGTTCATCAATGTTGTAGCAGTGTCAATACTTCGTTCCTTTTTTAAAAGCCTGGTTTATTTTTTATTATTAATTGGAGGATAATTTCTTTACAATATTGCACTGGTTTCTGCCATATATCACTATGAATCAGCCATAGATATACATACGTCTCGCTCCTTGTGAACCTCCCTCCCACCTCCCATCTCATTCCCACCCCTCTAGGTTGTCACAGAGCACCAGATTTGAGAAAAGTCTGACTTAAAAAATAATTTAATTATTAGTTTCATTTTAGTGTATTTTGAATTAACACAATGACTTCAATGAAAACAGGGTTGAAAGAGTCAACAAATATTTGAAAACAAGACTACTATTGCACAATCAAGAAACTTGTAAACAGGTAAAATGTTTAACCAATTAAACCAATTAAAATCTGAAGTTAAATTTTTTTTTGCTGTTCAATTTGAAATTATTACTTATGTTTTAGATAATTGAGTACTAAAAAATTAGAAGTGTTTTAAATGAAAAACAATTGTTGCAGAGCTTGCTACCTAAACAACATTCATTTGCAGCCCCACTTCCTGATAGAATCCTGGTTGTATTCAAGTATTTATCCTCGTTCACAAAGTCACATACTTTGGAGGACACTGTGTCCACCCCAAATTCCAGAGGGTCAGTCCTTAGGTCCCAACATTCTAGCTGATGATGGGTTTAGAAGTTAACAGGTAACCCTGTTCTGATCATTGCGAAACGAGGGGAGGTCTACTTTGGGACCTCCAGGAAAGAACTCCTCATCTCTTTGGAGGTTTAAAAAATAAGCCCCTTTCAGTCAGTAAAAATTTCTGTGAAAGGACTGACACCTGGAAGTGCTGCTGCATCCTTGCCATAGCCTAAGGATGAAGGCCATACACAGAAGAGAGCGAAACCAAAATACTTATTCAGAAGCAGAGCCAGGGAGGGTCACCTGGAGTTGTTCCCCTGTGGACATCTTATAAGAAAACATCACTGTTCAAGCCAATTTTTTGTTTGTTTGCTTTTCTTAAGGATTTTATTGACAGAAAAAATAAAGAAAAAATTACCAATATAAATTAAAGTGATCAGTTTTGATGTCCTACATTTACTGGTCATCATTGTCAGGTTGTTAACATACTTGTTCAAACCGATTTGAATCAACATTTTTTTTCCTGATATTTGTAGAGATCATAATAATATACAATCCAATAAAATATTGAAAATATCCTTTATTTTGTACTTTTCTTTAGTTTTAGCTTTATATAAAATCTGTTTTTATTCAATGCTGAATCATAAGGAAGATTGGCAAGTGACAGAAAACAAGAGAACGACCCAGGATTAATAGAAAGAATATGGAAAAAAATTTAGTCAAATGACCACTAAATCCATCTCAGGAAGAAAGCAGTTGCAAAATTAGTGCCTATTGACTTAGAGGGTCCAAGCTTGGAAAAAAAAAAATTAATCCCCTAAAACATTCCTTTAAAAACTATCACAGTATTAAGAAATACTATATATATATATAGTATTTGAGAAAAAATATGTATATTCCTTAGCATTCGAACACAATTACAGTTCTTAATTTTTTTTCCTGATAAAGATTAACTTTTTAGTAAATATATTTTCAAAAATAATGTTAATAGGTTAAAATGCATCAAGCTTTATAAATTAAGATTTTTGCACTTCACTCAGGCTTCCATTGTGGCTCAGCCAGCAAAGAATCCACCTGCAATGTAGAAGACCTGGGTTCGTTCCCTGGATTGGGAAGATCCCCTGGAGAAGAGAAAGGCTACCCACTCCAGTATTCTGGTCTGGAGAATTCCATGGACTGTATAGTGCATGGGGTCGCAGAGTTGGACATGACTGAGCACTTTACTATTTGTATGTATCAATATAAAAGTTAAATGAGGTTCACAGGCAACAAAAGAAAAAAATAGATTTGCTGAACTACACCAAAATTTAAAGCTTTTGTGAACAAAGGGCACAATCATCAGAGTGAAAGAAAAAAAAGTCCTGGAATGGTAGAAAATATTTGCAAATATATTCAGAATATACAAAGAACTCTGCTGCTGCTGCTGCTGCTGCTGCTGCTAAGTCACTTCAGTCATGTCCGATTCTGTGCGACCCCATAGATGGCAGCCCATCAGGCTCCGCTCAAAAACAAAACAACAAAAACATTATTTTTTTTTAAAATGGGGAAAGGACTTAAACGACATTTCTTCAAAGATCATATATAGATGGCCAATACGCACGTGAAAAGATGCCCAGTGTAAATAATCATCAAGGAAATGCAAATCAAAATCACAATGAGCTACCATCTCATGCCCATTAGAATGACTTGTTGCTATTTAGTTGTTAAGTTGTGCAGATTCTTTTGCGACTGCATGGACTGTAGCCCAGCAGGCTCCTCTGTCCACTGAATTTCCCAGGCAAGAATACTGGAGTGGGTTGCCATTTCCTTTCCCAGGGGATCCTCCCTATCCAAAGATTGAACCTGAGTCTCCTACATTGGCAGGTGGGTTCTTTACCATTGAGCCACCTGGGAAGCCCCATTAGAATGACTACTATTAAATAAACATAAGAGTTGGTGAAGATGCAGAAAAATTTGGACCATGACTGTCAATGGTAATGTAAAATGCAGCAGCAGCTATGGGAAAAAGTATAGCAGTTCCTCAAAAAATTAAAAATAGAATTATCATATGATATAGCAATTTCACTTCTTATATACCCAAAAGAACTGAAAGCAGGATGTTAATGAGATATTTGCACACTCATGTTCACAGCAGCTATTTCTAAGAAACAAGACATTGAATTAACTCAAATGTTCATCAACAAATAAATGGATAAACAAGATGTGGTGTACACTGAAGGGGATCAAAACATGTTATTTCAAAATATGCTGCTTTGGCATATTGATTATTTTGAGCTGAAGGTAACTAACAGGAGACACAGTAGGGCTCTCTGCCCTCCCTATTTCTGCCCAAAAATAGGGCATAAATTTCCCCTGAGAAATGTACTCTTCCAGTACCAGGAAGAAGAAAACATTCTTATCACTGGAGATGAAGTACAGGTGCTGAGATAAGCCTGTTACAAACAAACCTTACAAAACCACCTGCATCCTCCATTAGCGTCGCCCATGTATTTCCAAGTCACTTTCCCACAGTTACCATCCCCAGAAGCCCAACCCCTTTCCTTTGTCTAGTCAGTTCTCCACAATCACAGCCCTTTATTAAAATAGTAAGTATATAACATCATGAATGTTTCTTTGGGGTTTTCACTTCTTTTCTATGAAGCCCCCTGTGAAACATAAAAAATATTAACATCAACTAAATTTTTATGATCTTCTCCTGTTGACCTGCCTTTTGTCAGTTTAATTCACAGGCCCCAGCTGTAAATACTAAGAAAATAGAGGAAAAATTATCCCTCTCTACAATTTACACAACAGACTATTAGCCTTAAAAAAGAAGGAAATACTGGCACATGCTACAACACGAATGAAACTTAAGGACGTAATACTAAATGAAATAAATCAAGTCACAAAATAAAAAATACTGTATGATTCCATTATGTGAATATCTAGAGTAGTCAAATTCATAGAAACAGAAAGCAAAATGATGATTAACAGGGGTTGATGAGGAAGGGGAAATGAGTCATTGTTTAATTGGTATAGAGTTTCCGTTTTTACAAGACACAAATGTTACTACCATTTGTGGAGACTGGTTACTACCATCTAGATACATTTAACATTCTGAACTTAGAAATGGTTAAGATGGTGCATTTGATGTTATATGGATTTTACCACAATAAAATTTTTTTTTTAATTAAATGACATTCAAATATGTCAAATATGTCAAATTTTACCTAAATTTTTAAAATTACTTATAATTTAATACTTACCTACACTGCTAAGAAACATAGTAAGATACAGAATCCTAATAGATCTCCATCGGCTCTTATAATGCTCCTCAGTTTCTATAATATCCCATTCTCTAAGTGTAAAGAAGAAAAAAAGTAGTATCAAGTTAGCTCATTATATGCAAATCTTTCTGTGGCACAATTTTATTTTCTCTCTCCTAAAGTCATTAAAATTACATGACAGAGGTCTAATTTACCAATAATGGTTTCTACTGTATTAATTCATCTATAAATAAGTATTATATCTTTTAATTTCCATGGACTGTATTTATGCATCATTGTGCATAGAAACTAGGGAGACATGAGGTAGCTGAAAAGGCAAAATATTTTGTGAACCAATTATTTTGCTATTGTTGGCATGCTACAAAACTTATAAACAAAAGTGTTGAAATTTGCTAAACTGACAAAATGAATAAAGTATATAAAAATAAATAAAATAGTTACTTCAATCTCCTACAGGTAGGACAAATAACTAGTAACTATTAAAAGAACAACAGGGGTTTCCTGGTGGCTCAGTGGTAAAGAATTCAGCTGCCAATGTAGGAGATATGGTTTCATTCCCTGGTTCCAGAAGATCCCACATTCTGTGGCGCAACTAAGCCCATGCTCCCTCCAGAGCTCGGGAGCGACAACTCTTGAGCCCAGGTGCCCCAGCTACAGAAGCCTGCACACTCTACAGCCGGTAGAAGAGAAGTCACTAAAATGAGAAGCCGGTGCAGGGCAATTAGAGAGTAGATCTCACTCGCTGCAACTAGAGGAAAGCTCAAGCAGCAACAATGACCTAGTACAGCCAAAAACAAATTTTTAATTAAAAAAAAAAAAAGATAATAACTGTCACCATGATGACATGCTCTACTTGATGACATCAAATTAACTTTGCTGTAGGAAACTACTTTGGCTGGATACTTGAAGCAAAATTAATATAAGTGACACCAAGAAGGTTTGATGTGACTTAAGACATTCCTAGCCCTGAGACTTCCTGAAACACTTGCCTTTGCTCCAACATGAGTTACCAGACAAGTTCTGTTAGTGGACCGAAGAGAGACCAAGCCCCTCCAGGCTGGGCTAAGTTTTCATATAAGCCTGTGACCTGGATTAAGGGTACGTATATTAGTCATATAGACTACCTTTGTCAGGTGATACATTAGTGTCTGTACTCCTTACATTTTCACATATACATACAAAAAAGAGCAAATTTACCTTAATATGAGCATTATGTTTTCAAAGAATTAAGACAAACATAACAGAAAACGACTTTTTACATTCCATATATCAGCAAAATATACACCATTCAATCCTCACACGGAATTCTGGCTTATATTTAAAGTACTGGGTTACTACTATAATTTTAATGAACTCATTTTTATTTTCTGAAGAACAAAAATCTAATTGATAACCATAAAGAAAAGTATCACTAAAATAAGCCTAAACATTTTCAAATAATCAATTTTATCAGATCCTATCTAAGTCATAGAAACAACCAAGAGAAGAAAACTATTTGATTCTGAAAAAAATGTAATAAAATTTTTTGAGTAACTTTGACTTGGAAAGTCAGTCAAAAGTCTTTCTCTTTCAATGACAGCTATCAAATATTAAAAGGAGGATAGAATATCACTATTACTCTCCATATAACAATGGATAAAAGCAAAGAGCATCAGCGAATCCAAAAATAACTGGTTGGAAGGTCACATGGCCTCCAAGTATCACTTGTCAGGTGACTTACTAGTCAGAAAATGGAAAATGAGCCTTTATAATTGAGAGATATACCAGTAACCCTCTTAACCAAGTAGTCAAGCTTGGCATTCCCAACAGTGGGATAGCCTGGCATCCACTGCACCCTGACATACTGGGATGTTCTCAACATAAGCCATGGGATGTTCTTGCCAGAAATGTTTGACCAGGATCTACTCAGAAATAGTCCACAAATCCAGAATGTGAGATGTTCCAAAGAAAACAGAAAACTAACCTAGACTTGCCAGAGGACTCAACGTTGGGAAGAACAGAAACAGAAAGTCAGGGGACAGTTTTAGGATGGTAGAGTCTAAAAAGACCTAAAGGATCAAAGTTTGAACATTACTTAGATATGATTTAAAAAATAATAGCTATAAAGTATATTTTTGGAACAAGTGGAAAAATATAAGTACAGTGTATATATTTTGAATTAATAGTGTATTTTAGCTGTGCTAACAGTGATAAACTGCCATGTAAAAGAATGAATATGTTTTGGGGAGATGTAGGCTGAAGAATACAATATTTAGGATAAAGTGACATAATGTTTGCAACCTACTTTGAGTTTGGCAAGAGGTGTGTGTGTGTGTGTGTGTGTGTGTGTGTGTGTGTGTAGAAAGAGAGATTTGAACAGTGTGGAAAAGGCTAACAGTGACAGGGTAATTTGATGTTTATTATACTGTATTGTCCATTTTTCTGAATTTAAAATGTTTCAAAACAAATATTTTACTTTTCATTCTTTTCAATTCAAAAAATAAAACTTTGGTGAAGAAATGGATCTTTTTTCCTTGTTGGAAATAGTAGGAGTATAGGAGAATATAACTGTCCTTCAATCAAGTTATCATTTTTACTACATTTTCTTAACCTTGATGATTCAACCAACCCTGTCACATGACTGAGAGTAACTTCCCAAAGGCTTTGTTCTTGTATCATTAATGGAAAAGAAAATATTCTGCACTGCCAAGGTGACTTAACATTTTGGTTCCTTTCTATTATCATTGCTGTATTCTGGTATTAGTTCTCCACTTGAGACTCTCCTTCAAGTAAAATTGCAGTGCTAAGGGTTTTACCATGTCTAATATTTTCATTTCAAACTATACCTCAAACAGCAGCATGCTTATCAAAGTTGTGACTTAAACAATGAGGAATATACAACGTATTGGAGTAAATGGATAACCAAACTTAGCTAGATAAAATTCAACAGGAATAAGTAAAAGGTACCATATTTAGGCTCAATAGATCAAGATCTAACAGAAGGATTCTTGGGTAAGCAGCCATACTTTACTTGCCAAAAAAAAGACTGGATTTCCTGAGGGAAAAAATAAAATCGTACCTTTACCAGAGAGCATCTGTTAACTCCTGAAGAGCAAAAAAGAACCCATACTGACAGAGGATAAGAGAAAGGAGTCTGTGGTCACTGGTAGAATAGTGTAATGATGTAAAGTTAGAGAAATTAAAAGACAGAAATAAACTGAGAGTGTTTCATAAAGGATCTTCTATACAACCATGAGTGCTAGTAATATCTGTTTTACAGAGATTAGGCTGAAGTTGCAAAGAAAAATTTTAAGCACCTGTAAGACTTTAGGATATTCAACTACTGTCTATATAAGCCAATCTGTCCTACCACCTGTTTCTGTGTGGTCTGTGACCTAAGAATAGTTTTTACAGATGAATACTTGTGATTAATTCCATGACAGAAAACATTAACTCTGAACTCCAATTAAACAAAATGCCACCCTCACAAGAATTCTATTCGTCTCACTATTAGACCTGTATTATAAAAAATTGTACTTTTACTGTTGAATTTTAAATTTCATTACTGCAAAAATTTTATGGAAGCTTACTTTCTTACTTGTATACATTATACAAGTAATGTATAAGTATTATATACATACTTAGATGTATTATATACATCTAAGTATGTATATAATAACTTTGATTTTGCCTCCTGGCCTGCAAAGCCTAAAATATTTACCATACAGGCCTTTACAAGAAAAGTTTACCAACCCCTGTGCTCTTAAACTCTATGGATAGGGTCAGTGGGGATCACTAAGGACTCACCACATCAGTAAATCAGAATCAGCCTTCTTAGTGATGAACGGTTGGTGGTGAAATAGATTCATGTTTTTGCAATTTATTCAAAGAGAACAGGGCTTACTAATTAGTGTTACATCTGTTCCTTTTACTAGGGAAACTATGTTTTTAAAGACAGTAAACTTACTGAATTATTTTCAAAATACTCCCTTTTTATTCATAAAAATGCTAAATCTAAATTCAGATGGATAGAACATCTGAGTTTAAATGGAACCTAATGAGCATCAGACTGGTTGAAAATAGGGAAAAGAGTACGTCAAGGCTGTATATTGTGACCCTGCTTATTTAACTTACATGCAGAATACATCTTGTGAAATGCCGGGCTGGATGAAACACAAGCTGGAATCAAGATTGCCAGGAGAAATATCAATAACCTCAGATATGAGGATGACACCACCCTTATGGCAGAAAGTGAAGAGGAACTAAAGAGTCTCTTGATGAAGGTTAAAGAGGAGAGTGAAAAAGCTGGCTTACAATTCAACATTCAAAAAACGAAGATCATGGCATAGAGTCCCACCACTTCATGGCAAACAGATGGGGTGACAATGGAAACAATGACAGAGACTTTTATTTTCTTGGGCTCCCAAATCACTGCAGATGGTGACTGCAGCCATGAAATTAAAAGACACTTGCTTCTTGGAAGAAAAGCTATGACCAACCTAGACACTTCATTTAAAAGAGAGACATTACTTTGCCAAAAAGGTCCATCTAGTCAAAGCTAACGTCTTACCAATAGTCATGTACAGATGTGAGAGTTGTACCATAAAAGCTGAGCACCAAAGAATTGATGCTTTCAAACTGTGGTGCTGGAGAAGACTCTTCAGAATCCCTTGGACTGCAAGTAGATCAAACCAATTAATCCTGAAGAAAACCAATCCTGAACATTCATTGAAAGGACTGATGCTGAAGCTGAAACTCCAATACTTTGGCCACGTGAAGCGAAGAGCCAACTCATTGGAAAAGACATTGATGCTAGGAAAGACTGAAGGCAGGAGGAGAAAGGGACAACAGAGGATGAGATGGTTGGATGGCATCACTGACTTAACAGACATGAGTTTGAATAAGCGTCAGGAGATGGTGAAGGACAGGAAAGCCTCGAACACTGCAGTCCACTGTGTCGCAGAGACAGACATGACTGAGCGATGCAACAACCATAACAACATTATCATTTACTTGGACAAAATTGAAGCTAAGAATTAAGTGGAAAAAAAATTCCCTTCCTAAAGTAGATTTATTTGGTGGCTCAGACGGTAAGGAATCTGCCTGCAAGGCAGGAGACCCAGGTTTGATCCGTGGGTCAGGAAGATTCCCCTGGAGAAGGGAATGGCGACCCAATCCAGTATTCTTGCCTGGAGAATTCCATGGACAGAGGAGTCTGACTGGCTACAGTCCATGTGGTCACAAAGAGTCGGACACGACTGAGTAACCCTTATTTGGACAAAGTGACAGAATGTACCCTAAGACTACATCTAACCATAATTCAAGGATCCTTGAATCTACGTGGAAAACTCCCAAGGACTAGGAAGAAGCAAAACAATACTAAGAAATTTAAAAGTCCCATAGTCCATGCACTCAAGTTCATACACTTAACTAGTAGGAGAGATCTTTAGCTTTCATTCAGAGCTTCTGTGTTCTAACTACCCACAATTCTATTAAACTTACATATATGATTTTCAAAGCCACAGCAAATTAGAAATCCCCAAGTAAAGCTGGGGGAAGAGAGGTTTGCTGACACCAACAAAAGCAGAGGTTGCCAACAGGTAACAAAAATACGAGGAGAAATAGTTTGCTAGAAACAGAATAGGCAGGGGAAAAAAAAAAAAAAAACCGACGTGAAAAGTATGGCACTGTAGAACAAATCAGTATAGAAGCGCATAGTCACAAATGCTTCATTAAGCCCAGAGGACGTCACTCTATTACACTATACTTTCGAAGTAATATTCATTTTAATAATCTCAAAAAAAAAACTAAATAAAATTACATTTCATATATTCTGTTTAGTGGATCGGGGATTCGACGAACACATTTTCCACAGGCTTTCAGAAGAAGTGATTTTTAAAAAAGGTTTGGTACTTAAGAGGGACAAAAGAGCTAAAATTAACATGTTTGTAGACAGCTGAAGCTTACCTGTGAACTTATTGGTTAACTTACTGTGATAATGATGTATGTATAACATAAAATGATACTTAACTTCGTATTCCTAAATGTGAAAATACGTATTTGATTGCGTAGTAAGAAACAAACAATTCTGAATCACAGTCCATAAACTAGGGTCAAAATACACCTCATCACCTAAATGCTTAAAAATTAGTTATTACTTATGCATTTGGCATAGGACAAAGATGAGTTCATCTTAGGTTTACTTGCAAAAAAGTATCATTATCAGGCAATCAGTCAAGTGACTATTAAGGCCAAGTACCGATTAAAACAGCGTGAAACGTATACAGTGGTCGGTTATGTAACAGGCCAACTGGTTGCTGCATCACCAACGGAGTGAAAGCACAAGAAGCAGTTTGCATTTCTCTAACACCTTCACCAGAACCCGCCGGCTCAAAGGTGCTCCGCGACTCGATACCCTTTCTAGACAGTGGCAGCGCATCCTGCAATCTCGCGCGACTTGCCGCCGGCTGCAGCCGCTCTGGCACCCCTTATTTTGCCCACTAAGCCTGACGCAGGGAAAGGCGCCAGTTCCAACTGCGCAGGAGAGTGAGGGGAGCCTTCCCCCAACATCCGCTCACCTGCTTCCGGGTGTCCTGTCCCCTAAGAGCGGCTCCTGCTCAGAATCGACCCCTAAATTCGCCATAGTTACAGCTCCCACAAGGCTTGGGGCCAACTCTCGCGACAACTCCTGCTCCCTCCCTTTCAGGACGTCCTGAAGCTGTCAAAACAGGCCGGCAAGTGCGCGGGCACGCAAGGCGACCAGAAAGGGCGGAGCGCCCCCGGGTCAGAGGCGGAGTCACGCAGGCGGCGGGGCGGTGCCGAGCGGATGATGGGGGTTAAGGGCGGAGCTTTAAGTCCTCATCCTCCTCTCGAGTCCGAGCCTCTCCGCCTCCAGGGAGGGTTGGGGGCGTGTCCAAACAGCCACTCTGCCCAGAGTTCATCCTCCTCCCTACACGGCTCTGTCGTCTACCTCTCGCTTCTCAGTTTCTGGGGAGACTGTTGTCACTGCGTTTGGGGCTCAGAAGGACGGCGAGTCCCAGGAGCCTAGGGAGCCGTGGCGCTGGGAGTCTCGGCCAGCTGGACAGCAGGCGTCCGCCAAGCGGCCACTGAGTGAGTAGCTGTTCCAGGCCGCGCTTCCCAAGCCTCTTGCAGCGCTTGCCTACGTGCCAGGAGGCAAGTACCGAGAGCGCAAGGCTTGGCGGGAGACTCGGGGGGTCCCAGCCGGAGTGAGGTGGGCTGGCGGGCTGTCCCTCCGCTTGTGGAAGGTGGAAGTGTGTACGCGCCGTGGTTTTCTTTGCTCGGCTAACTTCAAAGGCACCTTATCCGTGCTGCCTTATTAGGACCTGGAATGGAGATGAGGTCCAGCTGCTCCTCAGATTCGAACCCTTTGCAGCCTGCGTGGACTGGGGGCTTCAGCCTTGCAAGAGGTCACTTAGCAGAGTCTGCTGCTGTAACCTGGGGGTTAGAAAAGACACAGCACCAGTTTGACAATGACCAGCTCTTTTCATCACAAGGAATATGACAATTTTAAGAAGTATGTTATGGGTTGTTTTTGTTTGTTTCAGTAGATCATGGTGCTGTTTCTTTCCTGGCGCTTACATGTTAACATCTTACCCCTACAAGCAGGCCAGTAAGCTAATTGGTAGCAGCAGTCATGTGTGTCACAATTACCTTGTTATTAGCACTAGATACATTCTTATGTGATTTCATCTGATCACAACAGTCCTATGAGATAGGTAAAGCAGACACATTTCTACTTTACAGAGAACTAAGGCCTAGAGAAGTTAATAACTTACCCAGAATCACTCACTGAAAGTGGCAGAGTTGGGACCCAGATTCAATTCTTTTGATCAATATTTATGAGCACTTATCCTGTGCCAGGCCCTGTACTAGTTAATGTGTTGTATGGTAATATACCATCACTTCTGATCTTTGTCTTGTTTGTGACCTTGTGTGTATCCTGTTAGACACATTCCACTGGTAAACAACTAAACTTGAAATGTGTTTATTAGTTCAGGATTATCTTCTGAATCCAGACCTGACACTGTGTACTGGATTCAGTCTTGCAGATTTGTTTGTAACAATTTACAAAAACATATCGGATTTCTATGACTGGTTCCAAGAAAGTACATGGGTAAAATTAGTATTTTTTGTCATGATGTTGCTTTAATATATCTTTGACTTCTTTTTTAATCTCTGGAGTCTAGCACAGTGTATGGCATATATACATACATATATATATTTGACAAAGGAATTTTTAGCCAATATTGCACCTAGCAGAATGGTTACTAAATAATATATGTTGAATGAATACTTACTGAATTGCTTCATTTCATCCCTTCAACGATCCTCGAAAGTGGAATTGTCTCGAGCATACAAGGAAATTGAAAATATGGAGATTAAGTAATATGTGTAAGTAATTAGCAATAGAACTAGAATCTCATAAACACAGGACTCTTGACTATAAAGCCTGTGCTTTTCAGCACCAGTCTTCCTATGAAAAAAATGTAAAGAAGAATCTTTTCCCATATTTCTCAAAATATTTCAAAATAGATTATCAATTTTTATATAAATGAAATAATTTGCTATTATGTATTAGGCCAGCTGTTATTCCCCTTTTATAGTTTAAGGTGGCTTACTCAAGGTCACACTGCTAGTGGAGGAACCCAGGTCTTCTGACACGGCTGTTTTCCATTGTTGCCTCCAAGTGATGACTTTAGATGGCAGAAGTACATGGAATGAAACAACTGATGAAATGTAAATAAGCTTTGTGAATTGTACCAATTAAAAAAAAAGAAAAAGAACAAATCATTTCTTAGGAAACATACACACTCAAAGTAAACATTTTTAAAAAATGTTTAAAAACCTAAATATTTCTTTTAAAGCCCGTGGAAAAGTAGAACTAAATTTGAAATTTGATTATTTGCTGAATGTTTCACATAAGCATATGAGACAGTCTGCCTGTTGGATTTCCATAGGTGACTGCTTAGAATAGAATACATAGCAGATAGACAGCTAGACTAGATACCCCTCCAAACAAATAAATAAAGTTGTTTTTTTACTCTTCTCCAGTCGGAGGAGCCTGTTGGGCTGCCGTCTGTGGGGTCGCACAGAGTCGGACACAACTGACGTGACTTAGCAGCAGCAGCAGCAGCAGTGTAAGGTTAAAAGGAGTTAAATTTGTCAAGGTAGGGTAGTAAATTTTAATAGAGGATATCAGGTGTATCTTAACTCCAGTATAAACTGCTACTTAAATTTGTGTTGAAAATAAGTTATTTAAAAATGTAAAAATTAAGTCTAGATTTTTGTGGATTAAAGTTCTTATACATGGTGTTATAATTTCATGTATGCCTTTGAGATATGTGTGTATCACATATCTCCATTATCAACCATTTGAGGATAAATGTCCAGAAACAATTAGGGTTGCATTTAAATGCTTATGTACAGAGTGATAAGAGATGAAAGTACTAGATGGCATAATAGATGTTGAGTGTGATTTAGCAATGGAGCACATTTCTAGGAAAGACTTTTCATTCCTTGGCACTGTGCTAGAACTTCTATTTTTGTTTCACTTTGTTTTTCTTTTTTGCCTTGGCTATGTAAAAGTATAGATGACAATTGTGTCAGTCTGGCTTGATACAAACTTTGAAAGTGGGTCCGGTTTCTGCAGAAGCTCACTAATGTCAGTCGAGGGCTTTAAAAAGTATCTGATGTGGCTCCAGATGGTACCTTCTCATGGCAAATGGGAGTTATCTTTACCCTGGGTTTGGATTAAAATCTGTTTATGGTGGCACTGGATAGCAGTTAGCCCCGCTTGGAAAAACCTACAAGTTTAGAGCATCCCAGAAAACTTGGTCTTTTATATTGTTCTTAGTGATGAAATGGGGTTTAAGATCTTGAAGAAGGAAATGGCAAATCACTCTATTTTTGCCAGAGAACCTTGCTGGCAGGCTACAGCCCACAGGGTCGCAAAGAGTCCGACACCACTTAACAACTGAGCTTTTAGTGTAACCCCAGAGTCCCAGAGGGCTTCTGGGAAGAACCCGCCTGCCTAATGCAGGCGATATAAGAGACGAGGGTTCGATCCCTGGGTCAAGAAGATCCTCTGGAGGAGGAAATGGCAACCCACTCCAATATTCTTGCCTGGAGAATTCCATGGACAGAGGAATCTGGCGGGCTACAGTCCATGGGATTGCAAAAGAGTTGGACACTTTGAACTTAGCTACTAAACGGCAACAACAATAAATATAGTACTTTACAAAATATTTGAAGAGTTCACTTTTCTCAGGTTCATTTCCATTCTTTGGGGGTCTCCCCTGGCTCAGATGGTAAAGAATCTGCCTGCAATGACAGAGACCCGAGTTAAATCTCTGGGTAGGGAAGATCCACTGGAGAAGGGAGTGTCTACCCACTCCAGTGTTCTTACCTGAAGTGGATAAAGGAATCTGGCAGCCTATAGTCCATGGGGTCGCAAAGAGTTGGACACCACTGAGTGACTAACACTTTCACTTTCACTTTTTCCTGTTCTTTGGCAACTTTCTACCTTTTCTTTTTTTTTTGGCCATGCTGTGTGGCATGCATTATCCTGATTCCCTGACCAGGGGTGGAACCCATGTCCCCTGCATTGGAATCACGGAATCTTAACCACTGGACCATCAGGGAAGTCCCTGCAACTTTCTACTTTTGTGTGTTTGTTTTAGCTTGTTTATCTGTTACCAACTCAGAAGAATATGATGTAGAAAAATGGGTTGTCTCATATACTTTTGTTACCGTAAAACACAAGTGTTGGGATTTTGTTCTTTTTTACACTAACTTGGAATATGCATATTGCTGTTGATGGTATGGATGTAACAGGAAGATATGGACCATCCTCCCCCATTTTTTTCCTGCCACTGTAAAGAAAGTAAGTAGTCTAAAATACTTGCAGAAAATTATGAAGTCCTGTGTTGTAATGACATGCCATTGTTCTCCTACAGTGTGATAAATGTACACAAAAATGTATCAATACTATTTTTTTAACAATTCCAGAAAGATGAAAGAATAAAATAATTAAAATTATCATTTATCACTCAGTATTGTCTTTTCTTTATGCTAGAGTTGCATATCTTAATATATAGAGTTGGTCTCTTAAGCAACCCCATGGACTGTACAATCCATGGAATTCTCCAGGCCAGAATACTGGAGTGGGTAGCCTTTCCCTTCCCCAAGGGATCTTCCCAACCCAGGGATCGAACCCAGTTCTTTGCATTGCAGGTGAATTCTTTACCAGCTTAGCTACAAGGGAAGCCCTTATTTGAAATATGGAACACTAACTCAGAATTTTGCTATTTGGTTAAAGAATAAACTGTTCCATTTGCTTGACCAGCTTTTTTTTTTTTTTTCTTTACAGGGTAAATGTCAATATGTGTAGTCTTTGATCCCAGTTCCTGGGGTGGAGCTCCTAAAACTCTTGGAATTCCCTGAATGATAGGAGTGTCTTTATGCTAATGAGGTGACTCAAGGTGGGGCCCTAGATAGAGTCAGGATAATTTCTGCCTGGACACCAGAAAGACCAACTATTTGATTAGAGGGCTGACTTCGGGCCAGCCTGACCTCCAAGAGAAGTAAGGAGCCAGAGATGCACTGAATCACATTGCTAAGGATCCAATCAATCATGAAGACCCCGATGATGACTCTACAGACACTGAGGCATGGCAGAGCTTCTTGGTTAATGAACCTGTGTTGGAGAATGATGCACGCTGACTCTGGAATAAAAGAAAATGGAAACTTCACACTCCCTCTTATAACTTGCCTCAATTGTCTCTTCATGGGGCTGTTGCTAAGTTGTATCCCTTATTAAGAAGCTAGAAGAAGAATAGTATAGTGGTTTAAGTAGTTCTTTTGAGTTGTTCCGGCAAATTATTAACCCAAGTGGTCACAGGAACTCCCTATAGCCAAGTCAGTTAAAAATGTGGTTGGCATTGGAAGCAATGGCATCTGGAGGACTGAACCTTTAACTGGTGGGAACTGCACTAACTCCTGTGGTGTTAATCTGTGGGTGATTAATATCAGAGTTGAGCTGAGTATACCCAGCTGGGGTAGACCAAATAGTTCGTCTTTCTGGTGTCCAGGCAGAAATTATCCTGACTCTATCTAGGGCCTCACCTTGAGTCACCTCATTAGCATAAAGACACTCCTATCATTCAGGGAATTCTAAAAGTTTTAGGAGCTCCACCCCAGGAACTGGGATCAAAGACTACACATATTGACATTTACCCTGTAAAGAAAAAAAAAAAAAAAAAAGCTGATCAAGCAATTTAAACATAAACTTTATATACTTACTTGATTTTAATAATTGCACTAAATTAGAAAATATATATGATGAGGACAACATTTTAGAAGCCAGTTTACCTTTTATAATTTGTTTAGTGAGTAAAAAACAAAATGTTATAAAAAAAAAAAAATACTAAGATGCAATGGTCTTTATTTTGCTTTGAGGGATTTTGTTTGTTTCTCTGGGCAGGTGTTCTTGAGTGAATGGAAATATATAAATGTGATTTAGAAAAACTTTCAAGAGCTTACTTGCTTATAGACAGATGTTCATTCAGATCTATGCAATTTGTGTGTTTTCCTGTTGGTGGTACAGTGAGAAGATGGTGATTGTCACCTCTGGCATTGAGAGAAGCCTGAGATGTACAATTGGTTTCTCCCCGTGTGACCGTCTCTAAGGTAGCCCTCCTGTTTACTTCTTTGGGTAGTCCCCTCCCTTTGAGTGGGCAGGACTGTATAAGACTTTATCTTGTCAGCACACTCACTCTCACTGTCCTGTTGGCCTTAAAGAAGTAGACTTTTGTGAACTTGCTATGAAGAGAGCCATGTGGTAGGGAGCTGTGAGTAGTCTGTAGCAGCTGAGGCTGGCCTCTAGCTGAGCAAAATAATGAAGCTGAAATGAATTTTGTTAACAACCTGAGTGAACTTAAAACCGGTTCTTCTCCATTCAAGCTTCCAAATGAGAATGCAGCTCAGCCAACAACCTTCATAAGAGTTACATGATACCCTGAAGCAGAAACCCAAGTAGCCTGTGTTCTTGGAACTAATCCTCAAGACAGGGGAAGTGAGAAGACAGAGGGTGGGGGCAGAGGGAGGGGAGGGACCAACTTGATTCAGATTTGTTTCTCAGATTCTTTTATTTAAAGGTCTTAGTGAAGTCTTCAAATATTTAAATTACACAGTAGTGTTTTTTAGAGAGAATAGTAAGAGCCTTGAGTTCTGTTTTGGGGTCAATAGAATTACTTACAAATGATTTATTTCTGCTTACTGAGAAAGTTGTTAAGAGTGAAATTGTCAGTTTACTTCCTCTGAAAATTTTTGAAGAGAAACTATCAAATCAAATCAACTCCAACTTCTAAAATGGTTTCATATTTTTATGGTAAAATACACATTACATAAAATTCACCTACATAGCCATTTTAATTGTATGCTTCAGTGGTATTAGGTGCAACTGTCACCACCATCCATCTGTAGAATTCTCAGTGTGCAAAACTGAAACTGCACACCCATCACCCTCCTCCATTTCCCCTTCCCCTCAGCCCTTGATAACCACCACTCTGCTTTCCATGTATGAATCTGGCTGCTCTAGGTATCTCATAAATGTAGCATCATATAGTGTAACATTTGTTAGAATTTTACTCCTTTTTTAAGGCTGAATAATACGTCATTGTGTGTATATTTCCGGCTTCCCTGGTAGCTCAGCTGACACAGAATTTGCCTGCAACACAGGACGCCCCCATTCCATTCCTGGGTCAGGAAGATCCCCTAGAGAAGGGATAGGCTACCCACTCCAGTATTTTGGGGCTTCCCTGCTGGTTCCATGATAAGGAATCTGCCTGCAATGTGGGAAACCTGAGTTCAATCCTTGGGTTGGGAAGATCCCCTGGAGGAGGGCATGGCAACCCTCTCCAGTATTCTTGACTGGAGAATCCCCGTGGAGAGAGGAGCCTGGCGAGCTACAGTCCATGGGGTCGCAAAGAGGTGGACACAACTAAGCAAGTAAGCACAGCACATGTATATATACATACAATGTATACACGACATTTTGCCTTGCTTCCACTTTTTACAGCTACCAAATTCTAAATTTTAAGACAGAATATGGCTAATTGAAATTATTTTAGATAGAATACAAATTTTAGGTCTACCTTCTGACATAATGCCTGGCAGCTCAGTAAAGAATCTGCCTGCAATGTGGGAGATCTGGGTTTGATCCCAGAGTCAGGAATATCCCTTGGAGTAGGGAATAGCTACCCACTCCAGTATACTTGCCTGGAGAATTCCATGGACAGAGGAGCCTGACAGGCTACAGTCCATGGGGTTGCTACAGTCCATACAACTGAGCAACTAACACTTTAAATTTTCTGACATAATGAATTCTCTTAAAATCAATATCTGTATTTTATTTATGCAATTTTAGTTTATCTTTGCATTTTTGACAGTGTTGTGATATTCATGACATACCTATGATTTATTTGATTTTCTAGCTCAAGAGTAAGCAAATTATGGCCTATGGGCCAACCTGCCAGTTTTTGTATGGTCTACAAGCTAAGAATAATTTTTACAGATGTGTTAGTACTCAGTTTGATGATAGGGGTACCAACTATGAACCCCCATTAAGCAAAATCCCAAGTGACCTCTGATAAGAAAAAGGAATTTAACATTAAAAAAATTGAATTTTATATTTACTGCAGTGTTTTAGGGAGTTCTTTTGGATATGGTGCAATGGGTTGGTTTGATTATATAAACATTGAAGAAAACATGTGGAATGCATAAAAAACTAATTTTTAAAATTAGTGGAATGGTGAAAGCTTTTTGCTATGAATCTGATAGGTAAAGACTTCAAATCCAATCTCTATAGAAAATTATTATGAATCTTTAAAGTCAACAATCAGTCTCCACTAGATAAATGTTAATAATAGCATGACGTATTTCCTGCTCATTTGAGATCCTATTCTTTGGACCCTCAGTGTTATTTCAGCAAGTCACACTTTTTCACATCTTCCCTTTTGTGTTTGCATATCTTCTATCTGCCTGACTAATCTCCCTGAAGACTCAGTTAAAACATTGATTTTTATTTATAACCTTTCCTTCTTTTTTCTAACTGCTTTTAACTATAAGCATCTATATAAAATATAGGTTGTTCATTTTATGAAAATAAATCAGTTATACTTAGGATTTCTACTTTTATACTTCAGTTTATTTAAAAAGTTACAGAAACAGCAACAACAAATTGAGTGAACTCCTAACTACTTGAGAAAGTCTCCAAGCTTTGCCTTTCTACACCATCTCTGCAGCCTCTGCGAATGTTCAAATGACATTGCCTTTCATCACAGCTCTTTGCTAGTACATCACATCTGGTTATTCATACTTCATAGGACGATTCTTATCATATGCAGACTTTGACTTCACTAGGTGACAGCAAAAGATTTTTCAGCAAACTATGTATTAATGTCAGAATACCACGTAGTTGTAAAACATGTAAAACATGTTCTACTTGTAAAACATGTAGAAATGGGTAATTGAGGAAAGCTTGAAAATAGTATATAATTTTGTTCAGTTCAGTTCAGTCGCTCAGTTGTGTCCGACTCTTTGCCACCCAGTGAATCGCAGCACGCCCAGGCCTCCCTGTCCGTCACCAACTCCCGGATCCACCCAAACTCATGTCCATCGAGTCAGTGATGCCATCAAGCCATCTCATCCTCTGTCGTCCCCTTCTCCTCGTGCCCCCAATCCCTGCCAGCATCAGGGTCTTTTCCAATGAGTCAACTCTTCTCATAAGGTAGCTAAAGTATTGGAGTTTCAGCTTCACCATCAGTCCTTCCAATCAACACCCAGGACTGATCTCTTTAGGATGGACTGGTTGGATCTCCTTGCAGTCCAAGGGACTCTCAAGAGTCTTCTCCAACACCACAGTTTAAAAGCATCAATTCTTCGGCTCTCAGCTTTCTTCACAGTCCAACTCTCACATCCATCCGTGACCACTAGACAGACCTTTGTTGGCAAAGTAATGTCTCTGCTTTTGAATATGCTATCTAGGTTGGTCATAACTTTCCTTGCAAGGAGTAAGCGTCTTTTAATTTCATGGCTACAGTCACCATTTGTAGTGATTTTGGAGCCTCAAAAAATAAAGTCTGACACTGTTTCCACTGTTTCCCCATCTATTTCCCATGAAGTGATGGGGCCAGATGCCATGATCTTCGTTTTCTGAATGTTGAGCTTTAAGCCAGCTTTTTCACTCTCCTCTTTCACTTTGATCAAGAGGCTTTTGAGTTCCTCTTCACTTTCTGCCATAAGGGTGGTGTCATCTGCATATCTGAGGTTATTGATATTTCTCCCGGCAATCTTGATTCCAGCTTGTGCTTCTTCCAGTCCAGCATTTCTCATGATATACTCTGCATATAAGTTAAATAAGCAGGGTAACAGTACACAGCCTTGACAGACTCCTTTTCCTACTTGGAACCAGTCTGTTGTTCCATGTCCAGTTCTAAAAATCTTTCAGTCAGAAAATGTTATTTAAAAAAAAAAGAGAGAGAGAAAATGTTATTTAAGAGGTTGGTGCATTAAGGTAAGGAAATTCTTAAGTTTTTTTGTCCCACAAGATTCAGCTGAAACTAAAGTTGTTAAGTTTAGGTAATAACACACAAAGGCTTTAGCCACTGCCACAAAAACTAGTAACAGGAGTTCCCCTCTCTGATTAACAATGCAAACCAGTTGAGTAGAAAATTATTAACAGATAATGTCAACATTATTGACATTTCTCCCTTGTTAACATTAAATTTTGACTGTATTTAAAATATTGACTATACTTTTGTAAAGTAGTAAAAGAAAGCCGAAAATGTATTTTATCATCATCTGTAGGTATTCTAGGAAGCTGATGTCATTCAGTTCTGGATTAACTTTTAAAGTGACTATTGAAAATTCTTAGAATGTTTTAGGAAATGTTTAAAAAAATCTTTTTCAGAGGAAGTGGCAAATAAATGAGTACATAAGGATTCTTCAAATTGATTTTTGCTTTCATCCTCTTCTTTAAATGGAATTGATTTTCCTCCTATAAACTATCATAAATTATAGAAGTCCTATATGATTAGTATTTGATAGATTTGCTCCTTCAATACATTGATATACTAACATGGCCACAATAATATGATAATATCTTAATACAATAATGGTGATAGAAGTTTTGAATGGAATTCTAGTGAAATTTCTTCACAATAATAAATGTTTTTGCTGGTCCAGTCATAAAAATAATAAAGTGCTAGTGCAGTTGATGGTGGATTAGATTGTACACTTAATATAAAGAAGAGCACTAAAATGAACTTGTTTGTTACAAATCAAAGAGTAAAAATATAAGATGTAAATGGTGGTTCCCCCAACATTCAGAGTAATAATAGGTAAGTACTTATGAAACCTCATTGATTGAACTTTTAGTTTCCATTATCCATTTTTCTAAGTAGAATAAACCCTGAACCTGAATCAGGTTTTGCCTGCAAATCAAAACTGCACCATTCGATTTGAAAAGACTGAGGCAGATATTTTTTTAAAAGCTTCAGAACTATTTGGGAAAGACAGATAAGTGGTACAGAAGAGGTCACACTGATTAATTATGACTTTTCATGCACTGTAGTACAGAAGAGTAGTTAGATCTTTAGTCATGCGTTAGTCAGGTCTGTCTCCCACTTGTTGCGTGACCTTAATCACCTATCCTCTCCTTGTCTTGGGGTACTATATCTTTCTTCATAAAAATGTTGGAAGGTTTAAACAAGAACGTGTGTGTGTGTGTGTGTGTGTAGTTTTTAAATGGTGACTGGCAGATAAATCAGTATTACATATTAGCCACTCCTATTGTTATCAACAGATATTGAGTATTTGCTGTCAGTCACTGTGCTGAGAATGGGAAGGTGCTGCCTTAGAGAATTCAGTTTACTGATGCTCAGAGCTCTACTTCATCTTCTCTACTTTCGTCCTAGTTCTTTTTTCCTGTATCTTGTATCTTATTCCCAAGAGAATAAATTCAAGGTTCTAGTTTAATCTCATTATTTCATTGTCCCCCAGTCTTATTGGTATATAATGTTATATTTAAGTATACAACACAATGAGTTGATATATGTATATATTGTGATGCATTTACTACAAGTTTAGATAACATCCATCAGTCTGTAACCAGAGTTACAATTTTTTTTTTCCTATAAGATAAGTCACAGGGATGTAATGTACAGCATAGTAACTATTGTTAACAATACTGTGTTGTATATTGGAAAGTTGCTAAGAGTAGGTCAATCTTTACTTTGTACCTAATATGTAAAGAGAGAGTTAGAAAATTGACCTGCTGAGTAAAATAAAATATTTCAAGGTCGTTTAAATGTTTGTTTTGTAGATGTTTGTTTGCTACTGATGGGTGTGAGCAAGTTAGATATTCTATACCGGAGACTACTCCTTACAAAACTTTTTATCAGAGGATGGGGAAGGCCAGAGGATCTCAAAAGGTAAGCAGTTTCTCTGCATGCTTGCTCCAAGTTCGTTGTTTTAGTAAACATTTAAAATTTCATTTCAGTTTTTAAAAAAGCCTTTTTCTATAAATATAAAGTGATTGGTAAGTTAAGCATTAACTATTAAATAAAAAAAGAAATTATTTTCTCTCTAATTATTGCTGTTAAGTTTTAACTCACATAATCATAAATTGAACTATTTTTAAAGTAATTCAGACTTAAAGAGCTCTCAGACATAGATTTTTAACTTTGGTAATTATTGCTTACTTTTCATACTGTTCATGGGGTTCTCAAGGCAAGAATACTGAAGTGGTTTGCCATTCCCTTCTCCACTGGACCACATTCTGTCAGATCTCTCCACCATGACCCGCCCGTCTTGGGTTGCCCCACGGGCATGGCATAGTTTCATTGAGTTAGACAAGGCTGTGGTCCTAGTGTGATTAGACTGACTAGTTTTCTGTGAGTATGGTTTCAGTGTGTTTGCCCTCTGATGCCCTCTTGCAACACCTACCGTCTTACTTGGGTTTCTCTTACCTTGGGTGTCGGGTATCACTTCATGGCTGTTCCAGCAAAGGGCAGCCATTGCTCCTTACCTTGGACGAGGGGTATCTCCTCACCGCCGCCCTTCCTGACCTTCAACGTAGGATAGCTCCTCTAGGCCCTCCTGCGCCCACAAAGATATTAGAAGACTTCACCAAATCGCAACTGGTTTAGTTTTCCTGCGCACCCCGTCACCCTGTTTATTTAACTTATATGCAGAGTCCATCATGAGAAACGCTGGACTGGAAGAAACACAAGCTGGAATCAAGATTGCCGGGAGAAATATCAATAACCTCAGATATGCAGATGACACCACCCTTATGGCAGAAAGTGAAGAGGAACTAAAAAGCCTCTTGATGAAAGTGAAAGAGGAGAGTGAAAAAGTTGGCTTAAAGCTCAACATTCAGAAAACGAAGATCATGGCATCCGGTCCCATCACTTCATGGGAAATAGATGGGGAAAGAGTGGAAACAGTGTCAGACTTTATTTTTCTGGGCTCCAAAATCACTACAGATGGTGACTGCAGCCATGAAATTAAAAGACGCTTACTCCTTGGAAGAAAAGTTACGACCAACCTAGATAGCATATTGAAAAGCAGAGACATGACTTTGCCAACAAAGGTCTGTCTAGTCAAGGCTATGGTTTTTCCAGTGGTCATGTATGGATGTGAGAGTTGGACTGTGAAGAAAGCTGAGCGCCAAAGAATTGATGCTTTTGAACTGTGGTGTTGGAGAAGACTCTTGAGAGTCCCTTGGACTGCAAGGAGATATAACCAATCCATTCTGAAGGAGATCAGCCCTGGGATTTCTTTGGAAGGAATGATGCTAAAGCTGAAACTCCAGTACTTTGGCCACCTCATGCAAAGAGTTGACTCATTGGAAAAGACTCTGATGCTGGGAGGGATTGGGGGCAGGAGGAGAAGGGGACGACAGAGAATGAAATGGCTAGATGGCATCACTGACTCGATGGACGTGAGTCTGAGTGAACTCCGGGAGTTGGTGATGGACAGGGAGGCCTGGCGTGCCGCGATTCATGGGGTCACAAAGAGTCGGACACGACTGAGCGACTGATCTGATCTGATCTGAATTATTGCTTAGAGTTTTCAAGGACTGAACTTTCTTGAGTAACTTGAATTTGTGATGACTATAAAACTGTGATATACTATATAGCTCATGGAAACATTTGGATTTCTGAAAATTCAGAATTTGCAACTTTAATTTTGAGGCTTGCATATGTTAATTACTTTCAGAACAATGATATTTCTCATGTTTTTTCTGAAACAAAATTTCAGTCTTGAAAAAAACCAAAGCCTAATTTTTTGTTTAATTATTAAAATAAAATTTTAATACAGTTTGTAAACTGGACTTGCTAATTTTTAGTTACTTTTCAACAGTCTCAATATAATGGGAATAATGAATTTTTCCCTTTTCCTCCCTTCCCATAATAGACTCTTTGAATTCAGAAAGATTATTGGAAATCGAGAAAGATGTCAGAATCTGGTTTCAAGTGATTATCCAGTGTACATCGATAAGGTATTCAAATGAAAGAAATGCAATTATAGAAATTCAGGTTTTATATAACTGTGGCAAGAGTGGGCTTAATGTTGGAGTATAATAACAGTGAATTCTAAAACAATGAGTACAGTATAGATTTTTTTCATTTAATATTTTTTTAATGTTATTATTGTATATATTCTAACTGAATGCTTACAATAACTATCTGCATGTTTATATATAGGAGCATATTTTTAACACTTAGATAAATACAAGAAAATATTTAGGGCTGGATCTTTTTGAACCTCATCTTTTATCTTTAGGCTCAAGAAAGTTAAAGTAAATTATTCAACATTTCAGAAGAATTACAAATAATACAGGGAAGTACTCTAGTTAGAGAATCAGCACATGAGAAGTTGTTAGCCAAACAATTGTTATATAACATCAGGGAATTCTTATGGGATACAGTTAATTGCTGAGAGAAGGGTAGAAAGAAAATGCTATAAAATTAGAGAATATGAGAACATGTTTGAAATAGTTTTGTTTTTAAGCAGCCATGTTTTTTTGTAAAATATTTCTAGGTTCATGTAATTGGATATTTAGTGTTGTTGGGGAGGAGCCGCAAATGGTTAAACTTCATATCCCTCACTGCCATCAACCAAAATAACTCCACTTTCATCTCTTTTGTATATTGGATAAAAGACTTTCACTGCTAAACACAGAATCTTGTAAATTGGAAATCCCTCCTCTATACCATATAGCAGCTCCTTATATCTTCTGGATTTAGAACATTTCTCCCTCAAACGTGGCTAAATATTTCCATTTTCTCTCTTTTCTTCTACTAAAGACTCATGCTGCTGCTACTGCTAAGTCGCTTCAGTCGTATCTGACTCTGTGCGACCCCAGAGACGGCAGCCCACCAGGTTCCCCTGTCCCTGGGATTCTCCAGGCAAGAACACTGGAGTGGGTTGCCATTTCCTTCTCCAATGAGAAGAAAGACTCATAGGCTTAAACAAATTTAAAACATACCACATAAAGATCAGAACTCTAACTCCGGGCACTTTTTACCCCCTATTTCCATTTTCCTCCCTGGGAGGAATTACTGTTAGGATTTTAGAATGCTTTCTTGGAGATATCCTTCTTCTCCCCCAACCTTATCTCACTCTCACTCTCAGTGTTCAAACATTGAGAAATAATTCAAATACAGAAAAATCACCCTTTTAAAATGTACAATTCAGTGTAGTTTTTTATTATATTCCAAAATGTGCAGCTATCCCTGTCTAATTCCAGAACAGATAAATAGAACTTTTAAATAGAAAAACATCTATGATAGACTGAGATATCTTCATCCTTGTGTATACAACTTGGTTTTGCTTTTTCTTAGATTGAAGAGCAATCAGATTGTAAGATCCTAGATGGACACTTTGTTTCCCCCATGGCCCATTATGTGCCTGATATCATGCCAGTTGAATCTGTTATTGCTAGGTAAGAATTTTTATTTAGAAAGTTATGGTAGTAGGTTGTTTATGTTGATGTATGCAATTAATATCAATGTCATTATTTCAAATTACTTTTTAATTACAGTAATTATTCAGTATTTTTCCATTAAAATATGGAGGGAGAGTAAAAGTTTAAAGTTTAGTATACATTTGAACTTAAACTGTTACCAGCATAATCTTCAATATATCAAGAAGCAGTACAGTGCTGGGAATACTAAAAGAAGCAGTCATTGTGCTTAGTCACTTAGTCGTGTCCAACTCTTTTCAAACCCATGGAGGAGCCCACCAGGGGATGTCCTCCTCCAGGGGATCTTCCTAACCCAGGGATCAAACCCCGATCTCCCATATTGAAGGCAGACTCTTTACCAACTGAGCCACCAGGGAAGCCCAAAATGAAGCAGAACTGTTAACATTGGTAGTTTTGACTATGAGATAGAAAATTAAGAGTTAGTTTGCATGAGCATACAATAGAAATAATCATTAAACTGTCCTAAATTTACTTGTCTATATTCTATTTAACAATTTATTTACAGTAGGTAGGACTTCCCTGATGACTCAGCAGTTAAAGAATCTGCCTGCAGTACAAGAGACACAAGAGGCTCGGGTTTGATCCCTAGGTCAGGAAGATCACTTGGAGAAGGAAATGGCAACCCACTCCAGTATTCTTGCCTGAAGATTCCTGTGGACAGAGGACACAGTCCAAAGGGTCGCATAGAGTCAGACATGACTGAGTGACTAAGCACATACAAGTAGTGGTGTTTTCCCTTGCCCAGGCAAAGTAAGCTCAGAATTCAGGTTTATATTGCCCAAGACTGCAACCATCTGAGGTCAAACCTTGAGCTGACAGAATGCAGAATTCTACTATGATAATTATTCCAGAATGTCAACTGCTAAGAAAACTGAAGAGAAAAATAAATCAGTTTGGGAAGATAAAATTCTGAAAATGGATAGTGGTAGGGGTTGCTCAACAATGTAAATGTACTTAATGTCACTGAACTGTACAATTAAATATGGTAAATTTTATCTGTATATATCTTACTACAGTGGCTAAAGTCATATAGGAAAAAACATTATAGAGGAGACCAAATACTATAATAAGAAGACGACAAATAGATATTTGCTGCAGGGGCGTGGTTTGCTTTTACCGTCAAACATAAAAGTTTTAATAAATCCTGTCATACACTCCAAATTGAAAAAAAGATAACCATGAACTATTTTGTTGATACATCAACAGCTTGTACAGCCAAGCATTATTCCTGCAAGGAGAAAAAGTAGACCTGTCTAAAGAATTGCTTTTCTAGGACTTAATTATATTTGTTGATGTCTTTACAAAATGAGAAAATTTCATTTTGCATATATAAAGTTGTGGTATTGAATAAGGTGAAAATGACTATGCTAAATTCTGTGCTTATAATTAAATATTTTAACACTGTAATACAAAGCAAATTTACAATATCTTTCTTGCCATTGGGCAAACAGTAGTTTAATCAGTCACTTACAATATAAATGTCAAAATTCTAAATGATTTTTTCTCCCAAAAAATTTAATTATGGAACTTTAAAGAATTCAAAGTATGTATTTAAAACCTTTTAGTTTCACTGATGTGCCGTCTTATTTTAAATAGGTTCCAATTTATTGTGCCTAAAGAGTGGAATAGCAAATACAGACCTGTATGCATTCATCTTGCTGGAACAGGAGATCATGTAAGACTTTATTATGACACCCACCTACTCTCCTTAATAGATGTGTTTATTATATTTTAAAATTTGATTTATTTATTTTATATTTGAATATAGTTTATTTACAATGTTGTCTTAGTTTCAGGTGTCCAGCAAAGTCATTCAGTTATACATGTACATATATCCATTCTTTTTCAGATTCTTTTCCCTTATAGGTTATTACAAAATATTTAGTAGAGTTCCCTGTGCTACTTGTCCTTAATTTTCTATTTTTATATGTAGTTGTATATGTTAATCTCAAACTTCTAATTTACTTACTGTATTCTTAAGTAAGTCATCTTTTCTTTCCTTAGCATTACTGGAGACGACGAACACTAATGGCTCGTCCTATGATTAAAGAAGCCCGAATGGCCTCTTTGCTGTTAGAAAACCCTTATTATATCCTTTTATAATACCTTGAAATCTTTTATTTATTTATTTATAGATTTAGTTATCAAAAGGCATGATAGATACTATCCAGCTTTTCTACAGCAGTGAAATTTGTCAGTTCAGAAAATGCTTAAGAAGTAAGAAGCAAGAATGAAAAGAAGTGAAAAATTGTTTCATATCTTTTTTTTTGTTTGTTTCATACCTTTTTAAAAGGCAATTTATAGATTTTATTTCTATTGTATAATAAAGATAAACTGCCCTTCTGGTTCCTTTGAGTTTTATATGGGAAGTAAGTGTTTGACTTACAAAGGAAGCTCATATTTTATTTTATTTTTTTTTTTTTTGGAAGCTCATATTTTAAATGCATTTACATTTAAATATCAGTTGAGGTTTAGAAATAGTTCTTAACTTAAATTTCAAGATGACATCAGACTATTCCCAGAAGAAGGAAGGAAACTGATGCACAGATATAAAGAAATGTTCAGCATTGGTGGTAATAACAGAAATGTAAAGTTAAAGCAGCAATTACAAAAAATTTTTAAAAATAAAACACGGTAGCCATGAGGCTGTTGTGAAATGGGCACTTTCATTACTGATGACTGTTCAACTTTTTGAAAGCATTTTTACCATATGCATTGTGAGCCTTTAAAAATCTCACATCCCTTGACAGAGTCATATTAATTCTGGGACGTTTACTCTAAAGATAAAACCACTGGAAATAAATTAAATGTCTAATAGTAGAAAAATGGTTAATTAAATTGTGGTTTATAACATTGGAATGTTGTATGATTGGTTATTTTATGTTTGTTACTTTTTGCCATTTACTACCTGTATAACCTTGAACCTTTTAGTGCCTCAACTTTTCCTTCATAAATGGGAATAATCTCTTAGGTTATTTAAAGTCTTAAATGATTATTCCTTTCTAGAACAGTGCCTGGCAAATAACAGTCATTCAGTAGATTTTAGCAAGTTATTATTAAAAGTTTACAATAATGAATGAAAAGTATTTTTAATGCAAAAATAATGTATAAAACTATGATATGACATAGGTATAAAAAAACCTAGAACAGTAAGTTCATTTAAAAAACTGTGCAAAAAAAAAAACTGTGCAGAAGTGAAAATGTTGGAAAGAAGTATACCAAAATATTATTATGGTTTTCTGTAGATAAAATAGTTTTTCTTCAAACATGCTTTTCTGTATTTTCAAGATTTTCTATAAAAATGTATACATGAAGAAAGAAACCAATAAACTTCATTTTTAAATTAAGTTGACAATTACACAACCTTGTTGAATATACTAAAAACATTGAGTTGTACACTTTAATGAGTGAATTGTCTGGTTGTGACTATATTTCAATTAAGCTTTTTTAAAAAAGAAAAAGAATTAAGTTGAAAAACTTGAGAACTTATAAACAGCCTATATGAGATAACTGGAAAATAGTTAATTTCAGCATTAAATTGTCTTCAAATTTAACTGTTTTGCTTAAGTTCATGTGTTTTGAGACACAGTACATTTAATTATTGTCAAACTTTCTCTTTGACCCACATTCTTAAATGGCTGCAGGAAACCCAAGGACCAAATGTAAGTATGTGTTACCTTCATTTTCCATTCTTTATACTAAATTTTCAGCAATTCTGAAATTTTTGATAGGCTAAACATTTTTAAGTTTAATATCCAAGTGTTATTGGGGAAGATTTTCTGTTATAAAACTCAAAATTTAACGCATATTATCTTAAATTGTTGTTTTAAGCTTTTTGCAATGTCTAATAAAAAGATAAATAAGAAATTTTAATAGGCTGACTAAAGATATATTGTATTTGTAAAACTGTAACCAAAGAAATTAAAAGACTTTCCCTTTTTAAGGTACATTTAGTTTGTGAAATGAAACACTACTCTTTTTATTCTTGCAATGTGTAGTATAGGTAATCTGAAGATAAGCTTTTTTTATTTTCTTGTCTTTTAAAATGATAAACTTTTAAATCAGTTTTCTTGTGTTTCCATAATTTATTAATATATTGTGTTTGATTTTGGTTCATTCAATAGATATTTGACCCTAACCACTGGTAAGATAGCAACAAAACGACAAGGTTCTTACCTTCATAGAGTTTATATTCTAGTATGGGAGCTAGATAAAAATAAAAGATAATTTTAGGTGCTTATCAATGCCATGAAGAAAATGAAGCAGATAAATGGGAGAAAGAATTATAGGGGGTGAGTGCATGGTTGAAGCAGTATTAGATATGAGGACATGATATAATGAAAAGGAACTTCCGGGAGACAGTGAAGGACAGGGAAGCCTGGCATGCTGCAGTGCATGAGGTCACAAAGAGTCGGACATGACATAAACAACAATCGTGCTTTGAATTTTACTGTATGTGCATTGGGAAACCTCTGGAGAATTTCAAGCAAAGGAGTGATCTGATCTATGTTTTTAAAGGCCTATCTGGCTTACTGGGGCAAGAGTAGCAATAAAGTAGCTTCACATAGGAGACTATTACAATTCAGTTCAGTTCAGTCGCTCAGTCGTATCCGACTCTTTGTGACCCCATGAACCGCAGCACACCAGGCCTCCCTGTCCATCACCAACTCCCAGAGTCCACCCAAATCCATGTCCATTGAGTCGGTGATGCCATCCAACCTTGTCATCCTTTGCCGTTCCCTTCTCCTCCTGCCTTCAATCTTTCCCAGCATCAGGGTCTTTTCCAGTGAGACAGCTCTTTGCATCAGGTGGCCAAAGTACTGGAGTTTCAGCTTCAACATCAGTCCTTCCAATGAACACCCAGGACTGATCTCCTTTAGAATGGACTGGTTGGATCTCCTTGCAGTCCAAGGAACTCTCAAGAGTCTTCTCCAACACCACAGTTCAAAAGCATCAATTCTTCTGTGCTTAGCTTTCTTTATAGTCCAACTTTCACATCCATACATGACCACTGGGATAACCATAGCCTTGATTAGACGGACCTTTGTTGGCAAAGTAATCTCTCTTCTTTTTAATATGCTGTCTAGGTTGGTCATAACTTTCCTTCCAAGGAGTAAGCGTCTTTTAATTTCATGGCTGTAATCACCATCTGCAGTGATTTTGAAGCCCAGAAAAATAAAGTCTGACAGTTTCCACTTTCCCCATCTATTTCCCATGAAGTGATGGGACCAGATGCCATGATCTTCGTTTTCTGAATGTTGAGCTTAAGCCAACTTTTTCACTCTCCACTTTCACTTTCATCAAGAGGCTTTTGAGTTCCTCTTCACTTTCTGCCATAAGGGTGGCGTCATCTGCATATCTGAGGTTATTGATATTTCTCCCGGCAATCTTGATTCCAGCTTGTGCTTCTTCCAGCCCAGCGTTTCTCATGATGTACTCTGCATATAAGTTAATTTCAATAATGCAGGGGAAAATTTGACTAAAGTCAAGTGGTAGCAGAGGAAATGAAGTACTAATGTACTTTAGATAAAATTTACAAGTTGAAATAAGACGACTTGTTAAAAAATTGGATATTGTAGGTAAGAGATCAAAAGTTCTTCCTTGGACATGTTAAACTTGTAATGACTGTTAGACCTTCAAGTGAAGAAGTAGGAAGATGGAAAGTGCTGGGGAGAGAGAAGTCACGTGTTCAAAGTGGTCGTAACAGGCTTCCCAGGTGTCTCAGTGGTAAAGAATCCTCCTACCAAGCAGGAGACCTGGGTTCGATCCCTGGGCTGGGACAATCCCCTGGAGATGGAAATGGCAATCAACTCCAGTGTTCTTGCTTGAGAAGTCCTATGGAAGAAGAGCCTGGCAGACTACAGTACATGGGGTCACAAAGAGATGGACACAATTTAGCGAGTAAACCACCACCATAGGTCTTTATAAAGTGGTGAGAACGTGAAGGAGGTACAGACAAAAGCACAGTGCAGTGGAGGCAAACCTATATTCTGTGAAGGGTAGTTTAGAATCTCCTTTCAAAACCTTGTGAAAAGTTAAAATGCAAAACTAAATAGTCCAAGAATTCTTACTCAGGAGCCATGCCATAAATTCAGAACTAGGTGTGTCATATAAGTGGTTAAAAAGTACAAGAGGTTATTGAGTTCTAAGAATCAGCGTAAGTTTAATAGGAAGACTGTGACTTTGGAGTCATAAATATACTTTGGAATCATAACTTACCATTTGCTAATTGTATGGCCTTGGTCTCTCCAAGTATCAGTTAACTCATTTATGAAGTGGGAATACTAAATAATTTCTTCCATGAAGGATTGTTGAGAATTATGTTTATAAGTTATCCTATCAGATATTATATACCCAAGAAATGTAATACTTTATTTTGTTTTTCTTGAACAATTCATCCTAAGTAAGAAATTGCCTATAATTTAAATTATAATAAACAGTTTTCTCTCACTTTCATCTCTCTCTCTTTCTCTCTCTCAAAGCCATCTATGCCTGCTTTCATCAAAAATGGTTAAACCATTTGAGACTCAGTCCATTGTTACAAAGAACCATTGTCCTAGAACCTACATTAGTAACTTCTATGTAAAAGAACCAACTGAAGTGAAACTAAGATTTCAAACTTCCATACAAGGCTAAAATAAGTAATCAGGAGAACTATGATCATAAATAGAAAATTGGAACAAGGATAGAAATCCAATGTAGCGATAAATAGGCCTTTTTATGATGATGAATATAATTTATTTTGGCAAAAGATAGCATAGTTTCTATAAAGAGAAAGCTGCTTTGTGGACTTAACTCTAAGAGGATATGGTAGGACAGTGGAGATAAGGTCTTCTGGGAGCCAGAGTTCTGTTTTTCAAAGCTTTGCATTCCTATGGCACTTGGTTCTTTGCACATAATTATTCTACATAGGCACATAATAAGTCTACATATTTATTAATATAAGTCTACATTAATTAAGTCTACATAAATAAGTCTACATTAAAATAAGTCTACATAATTATTCTACATATAATAACCATTGACAAAGTGAATTTTTATACATTCTGGCAATGTTTCCTATAGGAGTATGTCTTTATGTGAATTAAATTTTGAAAAATAGATTATAACTTGGTCACTTTAGTAATAAAGTCATATTTTTTATCATTATATAAGAATGGTTCTGGATTCTAAAAATATGGCATAAAATAATTCTTACAAGTAAATACTTGTATGTACAATCAGTTTCTAAAACAAAGTTTCAGTTGAATTGGTGTGTTTAAATTCATTAAAACATGTATTTTTATAAAAATTATTTTTCTAATAGTCGAGATTTCAGTAATCCAGGAGACTAGTATTAGGTTGAATTCTTTTACATTGCTATTTATTTTCCTTTTGTTATTGTTGCCTTGTTCCTTTTTTAATATTTTAATTTTATTGGAGTATAGTTGATTTACAGCATTGTGTTAGTTTTAGGTGTACCAAAGTGATTCAGTTATACATCTAGTCATTCTTTTTTTGATTCTTCTCTTACATAGGTTATCACAGAATATTGAGTAGTGTTCCCCGTGCTATACAGTATGTCTTTGTTGGTTATCTATCTTATATATTGTACTGTGGGCATGTTTATTCCAAACTCCTGATTTATCCCTTCCCTTCACATTTCCCCTTTGGCAGCCATACGTTTATTTTCAGTATCTGTAAGTCTGTTTCTGCTTTGTAAATAAGTTCGTTTGTATCCTTTTAAAACTAGATTCCTCATATGAGTGATAGCCTATGATATTTGTCTTTCTTTGTCTGACTTAGTACGGTAATCTTGAGATCCACCCATGTTGCTGCAAATGGCATTATTTCATTCTTTTTTATGGTTGAGTAATAGTCCATTGTATATATGTACCACATCTTTATCATTCTTCTGTCAGTGGGCATTTAGGTTGCTTCCATGTCTTGGAGAAGGAAATGGCAACCCACTCCAGTACTCTTATCTGGAAAATCCCATGGATGGAGAAGCCTGGTAGGCTACTGTCCATGGGGTCTCAAAGAGTCGGACACGACTGAGCGACTTCACTCACTCATGTCTTGGCTATTGTAAATAGTGCTGCAGCAAACACTGGGATGAGTGTATCCTTTTGGATTTTGGTTTTCACCAGATATATACTCAGGAGTGGGATTGATGGATAATACGGTAGTTATTTATTTTTTTATGGAACTTCCATACTGTTCTCCTTAGTGATTATACCAATTTACATTCCAACCAACGGTGTAGGAGGGTTTCCTATTCTCCTTACCCTCTCCAGCATTTACTGTTTGTGGACTTTTTTTTTTTTTTGTGTGGACTTTTTGTTAATGGCCATTCTGACTGGTATGAGGTGTTACTTCATTGTGGTTTTGATTTGCATCTGATAATTAGTGATGTTGAGTATCTTTTCGTGTGCTTTTTGGTCATCTGCCTGTCTTCTTTGGAGAAATGTCTTTTTAGATCTTCTGCCCATTTTTTTGAGTGGGTGTTTTTTGTTTTGTTTTTTTTTACATAAAGCTGCATGGGCTGTATGTCAGTCGCTTTGTTTACACATATTTTCTCCCAGCCTGTGGGTTGTCTTTTTGTTTTGTTTATGGTTTCCTTTGCTGTGCAAAAGGTTTTGAGTTTAATTAGGCCTCATTTGTTTATTTTCATTACTCTGGGAGATAGATCAAAAATGATATTGCTGGACTTCCTGGCAGTCCATTGGTTAAGACTCTGTGTTTCCAATGCGTGGGGCACAGGTTCAATCCCTGGTCATGGAACTAAGATTCCACATGCTGTGTGGTACAGCCAAAAAAAAAAGATATTGCTGTGATTTATGTCAAAGAGTGTTCTGCCTGTGTTTTCCTCTAAGAGGTTTTTGTGTTTTTTAATCTTATGGCCACACCATGCAGCATGTAGGACCTTATTTTCCTGACCAGGGATCAAACTTGTACCCCCTGCCTTGGAAGTGCAGATTTTCAACAACTAGACTTCCAGGAAAGCCCACTAAGACTTCTTAGTTTCTGGTCTTACATTTAGGTCTTTAATCCATTTTGAGTTTATTTTTGTGTATGGTGTTAGCGAGTTTTTGAATTTCATTCTTTTACATGTATCTGTCCAGTTTTACCAACACCACTTATTGAAGAGACTGTCTTTTCTCCATGGTATATTCTTGCCTCTCTTGTCATAAATTAAATGACCATAGGTGCATGAGTTTATTTCTGGGCTTTCTATCCTATTCCATTGATCTAGATTTCTGTTTTTATGCCATTACCATATTGTCTTGATTACTGTAGCTTTGTAGTACAGTCTGAAATCAGAGAGTCAGACTCCTCCAGACTCCATTTTTCTTTCTCGAGATTGCCTTAGCTTTTCGGGTCTTTTGTGTTTCCATACAAATTTAAGAGTTTTTTGCTCTGGTTCTATGAAAATTATTATTAGGTTTCAATTAAACCTAAACAAAATTACTATTAGGTTTCAATTCTTTTATATATATATTTTTTTTTTAATGTGAGCTTTAAGCTCTATTGTAATTTTTTTTTCCTAAGAAGGGACAACTGTAAATTTGTTTTTCCTTTTATTGATGTGGTAATTTAACTAAAAATTGACAATATAGAAATATTATTTTCCCATACATATTTTAACACTTTTAAGTTCTGTCAAATAAATAATATGTTCTCCTCTGGATTTCGAAATAGTTCAGTAGTTGAAATTCAATGAAGGTTGTATGTTGTAGAGCAGATACAACTTTTTAAATTTTAGGTGATTAATATGTAGAACAATGTTAGCAGCAATTTAATTTTAATCAATTTATACCATTGTTTTATTAATACTTAGCTATCTGGTCCTTTAAAAGAAAAACATGCATTTTGGCTGCCTATTGTAAATTTGTGTGTATAAAAATGTAAAAACATAAATAATTTTCTCTTTTGTTTTGTGAGGCTAGAAGGTCCAGCTTAAAAAACGTGTCCGACCTTTTTGTGATGGGAGGAGCTCTCGTTTTAGAGTCTGCAGCTCTCTTGCACTGGCTAGAGAGGGAGGGTTATGGACCTCTAGGAATGACCGGAATATCCATGGGAGGACACGTAAGCATTTTCATTTCAACTTATATTTAATTGTGGTTATGTTTATAAGATCTATGGAATCAAGCATGGTAATGGATTTATGGCTTGTCCTCTGTGGGCATCTAACAGTAGACCCATGCCAGAGAAAACTGCAGCTTCAAACTATTGCCCTGTCTCCTTACCTGTGGGCTATGAGCACTGAAGAGGGTTGTGAAGTGGGTGGAAGGTCTAGAGAATCTAATTATTTACAAATTCACTTTAGGGACTTCCCTGGAGGTCCTGTGGTTAAGACTCCATGCTTCCAGTGCAGGGGTGTGGGTTTGATCCCTGGTCAGGGAACTAATGCTGCATGGTATGGCCAAAAGAAAAGAAATCACTTTAGGTATAGAATTAATTTTACTTTTGGTGAAAGCAGAAACCGATTTTTTTAAATATTTCTTCTTATTTTTTTTACTTAGCTTCTTCAGGTCTTAATTGCAGCACACAGCATCTTGTAGTTGCAGCATATGGAATCTAGTTCCCTGAACAGGGATCCAACCCGGGCTCCTGCATTGAGAGTGCAGAGTCCCAGTCACTGGACCACCAGGGAAATCCTGCAGGAACAGATTCTAAACTTTTATTCCAATTATTAAATAATGATTTTTTTGTGATTTATGGAGATACTGATTTTACTACTTACTTCACAGCTATGTCTCAGGTATTAGATTTAATATTTTGTTAAAAGTTGATAATAAAAATTAGCTTTTCAAATCTCAACTATAAATGCCTTATTTTGCTATTAAATTCCTGAAGATAGCTGATTTGCAAAACACTTTTCGATTATCTCTTCCCTCCATCCCCTACTATCAACCTATTTTATCTTTGCTTTCTAGAGTGTACAGTCCCCTCATTGGTTTCTCCATTTAGTCTTTTCTCTCCTCAATCTTTTTCTTAAGAGCTTTTTCCCACACTATAACTAGTGTGGTCTTCCTAAATCTGTTCTCTGCTCTCTCCTGCTTAAAACCTGCCAAAGGTTTTACTATGGAACTGGCACTAGCTGTGCATCCCTCTAGTGCCCCCTCACTCCTTATCACCTAGCCAGGTAGCAGCTTGCCCTTCCGCTTCCAGGTTAGAGCTGGAAGAAGCTCTTCCTGATTCCCAGACCACACTTCATTTTTCAGTAACATGTACTTATTTCTTTGCACTGTGGCTGTTTGTCTAGCAGTCCATTTTCTCTGTAAAGCAATTGATTCAGTGAGGGCCAGGAACATGACCCTCTGGCTCATTTCTTGGACATAACAATCATTCAGTACGTTTATATCTATATCTATAGATACATATTTTTTATAATTCATTTGAGTTATAAGATTAAGTTTAAAAACTTACTCAAATTCAAAGCAATTACCAAAGGCTGAAACTGATAAAATTAGCTTCAAAAACTCAAATTTGAAACAACTAAAGACACTGAAACTGAAAGGTGGCAAAAGATTGATTTTCCTATCTAGTACTGTTTCCATTTTTATGACCTAAGTCAGAGTGTTGTAACTTATAAGCTGGACTGCTACCTATTAACTGGTTTCCCTACCTCAAATCTCACCCTCTCTAATCAATCTTATAAAATACTTTTTAGCTTCATTGAATCAATTCTTTGACAATAATGCTACTTTGTTCCGGTTTCTTTATTAATTCCCCATTATCTATGGAACAAAGGAACCTCTGATCTGATCCTGATCAAGCTTTCTGGCCCTACCTGTCTCCCTACTCCTCTGGATACATGTGCCCTATTGACCAGCCTAACTGAAGTATATTGGCTGTTTCCCCACCAGACCCTGTATTTCTCACCATCTGCCTTTGATCATACCGTCTTCTTTATATAGAAGACAAGACCCCGTCTATCTTTTCCCCTAAAAGATCGCTATTTCATGAAGCCTTCTGTAATTCCTCTAGCCAAAAGTAACATTTCACTTCTCTAAACATACTGCATCATTTTATATCAGCTATATAATCTGCTTTGTAGTTCACCAAATTCTTGACACCTTTCAGTCAACCTCAAAAGTCTGAGATTTTTAGTTACAATCTTGCTCAGCCTGAGCAGGTCACTTAAGTAATGAGTGTGCTTAGCCTACTGCCCAGGATCTACATCCCAGCATGTTTGCTCTATATTTACCCAGTAGAAGGTAGGTTTCTGTGAAGGGTCTTAAAATTTAAAGATACTTAAAATTTCCTAATATACTTTATTGGTTTTTTAGGAGGCAATTATATGTCATTGTTGAGTTTATGATCTGGGGAATTTGGAGAGGTTGCTAGACATTCTCATGAGTGTTTAAGAGACTTTGTGTTCATGTTTTATTTCACCAACTACTATACAAAAATTTTTTTTAACTGGAAGATAATTACTTTACAATATTGTGATTGCTTCCACCATACATCTAACATGAATCAGCCATAGGTATATATTTATCCCCTCTCTCTTAAACCTCCCTCCTACCTCCCTCCCCATCCCAGTCCCAAAGTGCTTCTTAATATTAAATATTTTTCATTTAATGACTGTGAACTTTAAACTGAATCTCTCTGTGTTATCTTACAGATGGCTTCCTTAGCAGTATCCAACTGGCCTAAGCCCATGCCATTGATTCCATGTCTGTCGTGGTCCACAGCATCTGGGGTCTTCACTACGGTAATTTAATTGCAGTTAATATTTAGATAGCTATATATAATTAAACATAATAGTTTTCAGGGTTCCCAAAATCACCCCCAGGTTTGGTGATTCACTGGAAGGAATCACAGGACTCCATATATAGTCATATTCACAACTAAAACATATTGCAGCAAAAGGATTCACTATAAAATCAGCCAAGGAAAAAGGCACACAGGGTACAGTCCAGAAGAAACCAAGCATAAGCTTCCAAAGGAGTCTTTCAGAATGTGTTTAATTTCTTCAGCAGTGAGTTATGACAATAGGTGCAAATTGTTGTCCATCAATGAAACTCACCTGAGCCTTGAAGTCCGGGGTTTATATCAGAGGTCAGAGTTCTTAGGTATTCTCAGCCTCACATACTGAAATTCCAGAAGGAAATCCAGTGTTTAGTAGAAACAGCATTGTTTGTATCAGCAGTTTAGGCTTAGAGACCCACATCATTTTGGAAGTTTTATATCAGGGTAAAGAATTATTGTTTACTAGTTAAATAGGTCCAACCTTATAAGTAGGCTTGTCCAGAGATAGGAAATCTCAAGCCTGCTTTGTTAATTTTTTTTCTGCACAGTAAGAATAATCAAACTATTGGACAACATGCTTTACAGATGTGATCTGATCTTAATTTAGTTTGTTATTTCAGGGCGTGCTAAGTAAATCAATTAATTGGAGGGAACTAGAAAAGCAGTATTATACACAGACAGTTTATGAAGAAGAAATTATTCACATGCTTGAATACTGTGGAGTAAGTATTTTTAACTTTTGCATAACATGGCGGGGGGTGGATTTTGACCATGGTTAATGATTCAGATTTTTTAAAAGAATTGCAGATTTTTTAAAAATATATGTATATTTGTTCTTTCTTTTTTTTTTTTTTGACCGTGCTGCATGACTTGTGAGACTTTGGTTCCCTGATCAGGGATTGAACCCAGGCCCTCGGCAGTGAGAGCACAGAGTCCTAACCACAATCATGCAAAGCTAATGTATAGCTTACTACGTTTATTAAATAGCTAATGCATTTGTAATAGGTCAAGAATAGAACTTGACCACCCAGCTCAGCACTTTAGCACCCAAACCAAAAACGTCTTTCATGTGTCCTAATCAAAAGGCCCTCCTCCCTCTACTGTTTAGTTATCATCATCCTGATTTTTATAGTAATTACTTCCTTCTGTCTTTAAGATAATTTTATTGTCCAGATATTCATTCCTAGATACACATCTTTTATTTGATGTGTCTTTTAAGTATCTTTAATCTATAAATTCTTCTTCATTCCTTTCTTTTCATTATAATTTATCTGTTGAAGAACATAGGCTATTTACTTGTAGAGTTTCTCACAGTGGAGATTTTTGTTTGTATTCTCATGTATATTCCTCCATGTTCTTTGTCAAGAGTATAGGGAGCAGGTAATGTCTGGCTGCTCTTTCCTGTGGTGTAAGCAGCCATTGATGCTTAATGCCTATGTCTATTACATTGAGAGTTGCAAAATGCTGATACTCTAATTCTGTCCTTTTTTTTTTTTTCATTTATTAATTTAAATACTTTTATTTTAAAAAGTCACTTCCTTTGCTAATTATTTGGTTGTCTCATAGTTCAATTCATATTGTTGTTATTTAGTCACCAAGTCTCATCTGACTCTTTTGCAACCCATGCCAGGCTCCTCTGTCCATGAGCTTTCCCAAGCAAGAATACTGGAGTGGGTTGCTATTTCCTTCTCTAAGGGATTTTCCTGACCCTGGGATGGAACCCAAGTCTCCTGCATTGGCACACAGATTCTTTGCCCCTGAGCCTCAGATCATATAGGAAAGGGTTAATTCTTTCCCTTAATTTACCAATTTACCAATTCAGGGAAATGAATTGCTTCCTGATTACTCTCCTAAAGTAACCATTCTTTTCATAAATTTTAAAGTTTTGCACATTCAGTTTGAAAGTTACTGATAATCTGGGTGAGTTGGGAGTCGGGGAGGCTGGTGGCACCCACTGCACAGGTTTTGCCCCAGTGTTAGCTGAGGCAGCCATGGTACTTTGCAAGGAGTGGCGGGGACCACCCCTGATTCTCACACACCCCCACCATGTGAGCCCCAGGCGGAGGGAGGGTCAGCTGAGTGTGGCCCCAGGGGCCGGATGCAGGTGGGATGGCGGTGGGGGCTGAGGAGGGGGTTGGTGAGGAAGGGTGAGTGAGTGAAGGGGAAACACCAGTATGAAGGAAAAGTGCAGATGGCTTCAGGTGCCACGCTGGTCTGGTCTGGAGATCAAACCCAGTCTCAGTCCCTTTTGGATGGAAGAATATTCCTTAAAGAAATAATATTTATTCCTCCAAGCATGAGCTTGGAATCTGAAATTGAGGTACATGAGAACATAACAGAATTTAAGCCTTATCTCAGAAGTGTATGGTAGAGCTAAAGAAGACAACCAACCAAGGGTCACCTGAAAATGTGACTGGCTAATAATCCCAGGACAAAATCAGAGACTACTCAAGTTTCCCTCCTGGCCCAGACAGTAAAGAACATGCCTGAAATGTGGGAGACCCAGGTTCGATCCCTGGGTGGGAACAGTCCCTTGGAGAAGGAAGTGGCAACCCACTCCAATATTCTTGCCCAGAGAATTCCATGGACAGAGGACCCTGGTGGGCTACTGTGCATGGGGTTGCAAAGAATCAGACACAATTGAGCAACTAACATTTTCACTTTCACTCAAGCATAAGGTCTCTACAAAGATGTTTGATGTACAGGCCTGGGCTGAGTATGTTGTGGTATAGGCTTGCAAAAGATCCACATGGCTTCCTTACAACAGTTATTTTAGTCCTTACTCCATTGTTTCTGGCAAGTGCTGCACTGGTTTAGAAATTGGCAAGGCTGATTGAGGCCAAGGAAAAATGTCAAGAAAATATTTCGAAAGTTAAAGGACTGAAAAAGGATTGATGGATAGAAAGGGAGTTTGGGGGAGAATGGATACATATACATATATAGTTGAGTCCCTTCACTGTTCACCTTGAAGCTATTACAACATTGTTAATAGGCTATATGGCAACCCACTCCAGTGTTCTTGGCTGGAGAATCCCAGGGACGGGGAAGCCTGGTGGGCTGCTGTCTATGGGGTCGCACAGAGTCGGACACGACTGAAGTGACTTAGCAGCAGCAGTGCAAAATAAAAAATTTAGAAAAACGAAAAAGGAGTGAGGGGATGAACAGGCTCTGTAATCAGAGGAAAATTGTTTGGAAAATTATGCAGCTTTAGGAAGACCCATTAAAGTTTATTTTCAGATCTTATGACAGTATTATTTAGTAAACAAAGTCTGAGAACATGGAAGAATCATGTTCTCACCTGTACTGTATCAACTTTTAGGCTTCATGTAGAAGTTTGTTGACAGTTAATGTAAATTTATATTTATTATGCTATGGATTCTTTTTAACTGACTTAGTCATTTGCCATTTTGCAGCTTCTGTATTAAAATGAATACATCCTGTGGAGAAAAATGGCTTTCGATTATGAACTCTGTTCCAATAATGGCTTAAAATGGGGTCCTGTTCTAGACAAAGGAGATTAAGAATGTCAAAATCAGAATTGTCCTGAGGTGAAATGCATGCTAAGGCTTAAAAGAGATATAGTGCATTAATTACATCTTTTATCATTATTACTTATTTCTTGGAAGGGAATCTTTTCTGGCTCCCTCAAAGCAAAATAATATTTATTCAATGAGTACTTACTTTCTGTATTTTTCTCATTTTAGCTTTTGAGATACTTGTAATTACCAGACATTCTGCATTCTTAAAATTTTTCAGGATGGGGAACACATCTACACCCACGTCTGATTCATGTCAATGTATGGCAAAAACCACTACAATATTGTAAAGGCAGTTAGCTCTTTGTCATAAAAGTTGCAAATATATTTTTCCCAGGCTGTTGTTCTTTTCTTTGACTGCTTTTAGTATCTGACAAACTTTATTTTTACTTAAATTGTAAGTTCTTAAACTTAGTGTGTATTATACTTTGGGAATTTTAATAATTAATATTTTTTCTTGATAATTTTTAATTTGTCTTAGTTCAGCCTAAGAAAAGAATTTGGGGTGACTAAAGTATTACTGCTAGGATGCACTCCTAAGAATTTTAGAAGTTCTAAGGTTAAAACAAATCATGGATTTCAAAACTGTGACAATAAAAACATGACACAAGCAAGATTTCCCTGGCTGTCCGGTGGTTAGGACTCTGCACTTGCACTGCTGGGGGCCCAGACTCAATCCTAGTCTGGGAAGCTAAGGTCCTGCGAGCCTAGTGGTGCAGCCAAAACAAACAAAACAAAATGTGTCACAGCCTAAATGATAATCTTTATCATTTAGTAGGAAACATTTAGCAATAAAATACAATTTGTCTTAGTCCTCAGTTAAATTTGGATGCCTTTTTTTCTGTTTTTTTTTTTATTATGGTAAAATATATATCACATAAAATTTACCATTTAAACCATTTTTAAATGTACAGTTCATTAGTATTAACCATTTTAACCATTTTTAAGTGTACAGTTCAGTAGTAGTAAGTACATTTACAATGTTGTATAACCATCACCTCCATCCATCACCACCATTCATCTCCAGAACTTTTTCCTCTTCCAGGAGTTGGTGATGGACAGGCAGGCCTGGCGTGCTGCAATTCATGGGGTCGCAAAGAGTCGGACATGACTGAGCGACTGATCTGATCTGATCTGAAACTGAAACTCTGTACCCATTACACTAAACTCTGTTCATCCCTCTTTCTAGCCCCAGGCAGCCACCATTCTACTTCCTGTCTCTATGAATTTGACTGCTCTAGATTCCTCATAAAACTGGAATCATACAATATGGTCCTTTTGTGTGTGGCTTATTCATTTAGCAGAATGTCTTCAGAGTTCATCTATGGCGTAGCCTGTGTCCGAATTTCATTCCCTTTTAAGATTGAGTAATAATCTATTATATGTATATATTATATTTCGTTTGTCCATTTATTCCTTGATGGATATATGTGTTTTCTCTTTGTTTTGACAGGGTTGTTACATAAAACCCTATTTTATATTAAATGACATTTTCTTCTCTTTCATATGTTCAGACAGATTCTTTCAAAATGGGACAAGAGTTCGTGAAACGCTTCCCTAGCAGTGCAGACAAGCTAACTAACCTTAATCTGGTTTCTAGAACTTTAAATTTAGATATGACGGACCAAGTTGTGTCCCAAAAACCTGTTGAGTGCCATAAATCTAGTAAAACATCTATCAGTGCCACATCAGAAGGACTCTTGTTACAAGATACCTCTAAGATGGACTGCTTCAATCACACACTTTCAACCAACAAAAGTAGTTATACAAGTTGCAGTCCTCAGTCATGCCACCTACTCAGTAAAGAACAAAGAAGAAACAATCTTCAGAAAGAATCTTTAATATTTATGAAAGGAGTTATGGACGAATGTACTCACGTAGCAAATTTCTCAGGTATTAATTTTCATATGAAATTGAGAATATATGCTGATGATAGGTAAAATGTGTGAAATATTTTTAAAGTATGCTATAAGATAATTTCATTTATCGTTGGCTCCACAATGTGTTTTCTAAGATAAGTGAGTTATTTAAACGTATATTTAAATTTTATCCATGAAAATCCAAGACCATTTTATTCGTTAAAAACATTGGGGTTTGTATCTTCTTTAGAATACTCATCTTACTGTATTAGAGATGAATATTATAATGTTATGGTTTAGTATGGTTGATTTTTTTAAAACTTATTTTGTTTGTTTATTTTTCACTCTGTTGGGTCTTCATTGCTATGTGGGCTTTTCTCTAGCCACAGGTAGTGGGGGCTACTCTCCTGGTTGCATGGGCTTCTCATTGCGGTGGCTTCTCGTGCTCAGCTCTGGGGTGCTCGGGCTTCAGTCGTTGCGGCTCCTGGGCTCTAGCGCACAGGCTCAGTAGTTGTGGCACACAGGCTTAGTTTGCTCCACAGCATGTGGGATCTTCTCGGACCAGGGATAGAACCCATGTCTCCTGCATTGGCAGGTGGATTCTTTACCACTGAGCCACCAGGAAAATCCAGTATAGTTGATTTTTAATTTAATGATCAAAAGTTTTAGTTTGGCAAGTATTTTTTGCATACTTACTGCATTGTATGGCGTATTTTACTTTTCAATATGGTTACCAGTATTTATATATAAAATTCTTAGAGCTTCTTCAAAGTATATATGTTGCATCTTAAAAAATCCTGTGCCTAGTTCCAGTTGACCCAAGCCTCATCATAGTGGTTCAAGCCAAAGAAGATGCCTATATTCCACGAACAGGAGTTCGAAGTCTGCAAGAAATTTGGCCTGGTTGTGAAATCCGATATCTAGAAGGGGGTCATATTAGTGCTTATCTTTTTAAACAAGGACTCTTCAGGTAAGATGATTGGTCTAATTGGTGTATGGTGTCTGTTACTTGTTTGGGGGATTGTTTTTTTCTCAATAAATATGAAAAAATTGATATTTGTCTTATAGATTTTAGTCCTCTTATTTCCTTCCTGCTTGTCTCAATTCTCACATTGTGATGCTCTTTCCTATCTTGTCTTATTTTCTTTTCCTTCTAGAGAACTAGGAAATAGCATGTGATAGGCGTGTTTTATTGTGTGGTTTTACCCTCTTCAAATATTAATAACCAGGTATTTTAGAGTGTAGGGAGGAACACTAGGGTTTGTAAAACTTGCTTTGACTCATGATGAATTTTTCACTCCACTCTGATGTTCTGTCAGAATGACCTGAGCATCCCATGGAATAATCTAGCAGTGTGTTCCAGCAGCCAGTAAATATTGAACCTTAAATGAGAAGTGAAATACTGATTTTATTGTTAATAATCTTGTATGACTCCATATTTGTTAGAACTTATAAATAAAAGCTTTCCTGCAATGCGGGAGACCTGGGTTCAATCCCTAGGTTGGGAAGATCCCCTGGAGAAGGGAAAGGCTACCCGCTTCAGTATTCTGGCTTGGAGAATTCCATGGACTGTATAGTCCATGGGGTCGCAAAGAGTTGGACACGACTGAGCAACTTTCACTCACTCACTTATAAAAACTTTTATGCTATTATTCTAGTTTTTTGATATGCCAGTTTTTTTCTACTTCTGTTCGTTTGATTGTAACAGTTATTATTAGAATATTTATCATTAATCAGTTCACATCAAGAGGTTAGACCAGTGCCCTGTGCAGTGTTCCAAAAATGCCAACTGGACAGTCATATCATAGAAGAATTGTGTGTGTGGTATGTTTGACATGTTTTTAGCTCTTTTTTAATCTAAGAAATAATTATCTGTATGTTGTTGCTTATGTAGTTCAGTGTAGAGATGTCACCTTCTTGAGGTACAGATTAATTCTTCAAGTCTGTAATGTCCTCAAGAATGTAACACTTTCTTTTTATATAGTATGATCTTTAAAAAAAAAGATACTCATTTGTAAAGCAGTGAGTTAGTCAGTGAGCAGACTATTTACCCAACACTCAAGTGACCCTCTGGCACAACAAAACTAAAACAAAAGCAAACAAAAATTGTGCGTAGGGAGGGTTGCTAGGGTTGCCCAAGAAGAGTCTAAAGTTCTGTTACATGTGAATGCAGAGAACCCACATGCTTGCTTTAGTAAATTGTTATCAAATTTATTTTATTACTCTTTTATGTATAAATGTGGGAGTATGGCTGAGAGGCATTAAGAAGAATAGATGTAATCAAAGTCAGCTATAAAAACTCCTCAGTGCTCACTTGAAGGCTTCATTTGAGAAAGAAATAAATGTTAGCTATCAGTATGTGCCAGGTACTAGAGCGATTTCTTCTGGTGTTACTTTTAATATCCCCTTTTATACAGAAACACAGAGAACAAAAAAGATTAAATAACTTGCTCAGGAGGAATAAATACTAAGCTATTTGACTTATACTCCCCACTAGTCACTTTAAAACCTAACGAAGTTTAGATGACATTGGAATAGCAGAACTTGACAAATTCATCCTTATCACTCATCAGATTTAAAAGTAAAACAAGCCAATCCTTTGTGTGCTCTAAGAATTTGGGTTAAGCTGTTTGGATTGATAGTACAAGTGAGTAAGAGACTATTCAAGTGATTTAAAATGCATATGTATACCTTTACTAACCCTTCTCATACCATGTACAGTAGCCCAGATTGCAACCTTGGGTCTCATTTTATATATTTTTGAGCCACACAAGAATGATACAAAACTTTTTCTTTCCAACAAATTGGAAATCACAGTACATAGCAGGTGCCAGTTTTAAAGTTAATCTTAGTATCTTTTTAAGGATGTAGGGAAATGCTTAGTCAAACAAGTACAATATAGGATTAATATTAATATGATCTCAATTATTATTTATTTATTAAAATTTTTATTTATTTATTTGGCTATGCCAGGTCTTAGTTGTGGCATGTGGAATCTAGTTCCCTGACCAGGGATCAGACCCTGTCCCACTTCATTGGGAGCGTGGACACTTAACCACTGGATCACCAGGGAAGTTCCTCAGTTATTATTTAAACTGAGGAAAAAATACAGACATGAGCATTAAAAAAAAAAAAAGCCTGTAGGAAAAGATTAAACATACATACCTTAGAGTGATGGGATTATGACTTTTTTCTCTTTTTCTGAATTTTATACAATGAAAATGTATTTGACAATAGGAAAAAAAGCCAAAATAAGCCTGACAAATAATATCTTATGAACTTGGGCCAGGTCAATTTGACTATTTCTTTCCAATTAAAATATTAAAATACCTAGTGAAGTTAATGTAGGAAACTAAGGCTTTTGAGTTCATGTGCTATATCATAATCTATGAAACAGATTGAATATGACATTTGAAAAGTTATATAGCCAGTTAATTTTCAACAAGTAGAAAGAATAGAAAGAACCAGTTCCTTTTCATTTTATCGTATTTTAAAATAACATAAATTTCAAGGCACAAAAAAAGTGCTTCTCAGGAAAAGATGGCTTTTATCAACCTTGAGTTTATAAACCATCAGTTTCTGAACCATAAGTTGGAAGCACATTTGAAGTTTTCCAATAGTGGTGAATTACATGGATCCAGACACCCTCACGTACCTGTCCGTTTGGAGACAAGGCCAGGTTGCAAGCTACAGGGTATTTGGAAATAACTTATAGTAAAAGCATTGTCTGTCCCCCTTTTTTGCCAAATACTTGAAGTTTTTCTTTCATGTTTAATTTTAGGCGAGCCATCTATGATGCATTTGAACGCTTCCTCCATAAATACGCCAACTAATGGGATCACTCTGTGCAGCCAGTGGAGCCATCATGTTTCTCACAAAAGGAGCTCCACCCTTTGATGATGTGAAGAACAAGCGCAGACAGCACTATATACTCTACCTGCTGTCAGTTGAGCCTGGAATTTATATTACAAATCAGTCAACTGTTATCTTTAAATACATTTGAATAATTCTAAACCAACATTTGGTGAAATAATGTTAAATATTTTGTTAGTTTGTGGGAGTCCCATAAAAATCAATTATCTATTCTCTTGTTATTTATGAAAACTTTACATTTTTATTATGAATAATTTATTGATTTAAAATAAAGGCATTCATAGAAACCCTTTTGGTTTTTAAAGAACTGCTAAATCAAACTTGGTTTGTAATATGTCAGCCTGTGTTGTACATATTCCCTTACATGGTATTTCTATTATTGACTTGATTTGAGAAACATGTTTCTTCTATGGATCCATAGTGAATTTATAATCCTATTTTCAATACTAATTTTCTGCCATGGATAATTCTGTGTAAAATCAGTGTTAATGTTAACTTTGAATTCTAAGAAATCCTGATTGCTTTGTATTTAAGTGCTTTTAATAATTGAATGTGAGAATGAAGATAAGATGCATAAGACTTTAAAACTTTGCCAAATATGAGGTTAGAAAAAAAAAATGCCAAACATATTTCCCCTACTTGAAAAGTTTCAATTCATGAAAAATGAAAATGGACACAGACCTATTGCATTACTTGATAACAATTTCTTAACATTTTCTTGTATACATACTTAGAGTTTGCTAAACATCTAACTTTAAGCCAGATACTTAAACAGCTTTGACTTTTTAATTTCAGAAATTAATGGCCACTTATAAAATTGATTTGTCCCATATACACTTCACTTTATAGAAAAGATATAATAACTAGTAACTTTTAAACCTTTTTAAAAAGAAGTATTATATGGTTACACTTGGTGCTTTCTTTTTATGTTAAACTTCTGAAGCCAAGAGCTAAAATGTTTTTTAAAAGTAGAAGATATTTTGGTAGGAATAAATGTATTTGAGTTGCATTTGTTTGAAGTATGTGTTGTCTGTGGGTTACTTTATTATAAGTAGTCGTACTCTAGTAAGGATATTTGAATTATAAGGTGCTTTTGCAGCCTTTTTAAAGGAGATTTTATTTGTCCTTATAATGCCTCCATCACCTTAATTTTTAAAAACTATTTTTAAATGATTAACGTGAAGTCACCAATGGCATACAATGTTGTAAATTCTGTAAAACTGCTTTGACATAATGAACAAACATGGTTTGAGCTGTAAAATTTTACTTGTTTAGATTAGAACCTTTATACTGACAGTATGAAATTACTAAAGTTCTCCAACAAAATATTCTTTAAAGATAAACTTGTTGGTTAACTGAAATACAAGTATTTTCTTATGTATTTAGTGAGGTGATTGAATGCTTTCTGAGCAATGGCTTGAGCAAACCCAGTACTTTATTTTTCACATAAATATTTCCTATAAGCAATAATGTACATAATAATGTATGTAACTTTCTATTTGTAAAAGAATAAAATTCATTTAATTTTAATAAACTCTTAGGCATAACTAATTTCTCCTAAATAAATGTGAAAAAAGGTATTTTTAAAAATTTCTTCTCTTAGTCAGATGTTTTAAGAACATATCCACACAACTACCTAAAGAAATGTTCTCATTTTTAAGATTGGGTACGTAACTTGCTAGAAATTCATTTAGCCCAGAGCTGCAAACTGACAGTCAATTCAGGCCAGCTTGGCCCACAATTGTTTTATTCAGTGTGCATAACTCCAAAACTTCTGAATTCAGAAAGTCTTTGTATTGGGTATGCAGTCCCCCGTTTGCCATAGCTCACCAGACTCCAGGCTCTTACATGAGACTACTTCACTACTTTGTGTTTCCCACTTGGCCCTGAAGACATCTGAGCTTGAGACCTCAGTTTAGATCTGTGGTTTAAAAAAATTCCAAGATAAAACTGTAAGTACTGTTGAATCATTTTAGCATATGCATTTTTAGATTGTGTCTTATGAATGTAAATTTTAATGTGGTGCTTTCTTTTGTAAAGATCATTGAATTATTAACTCTGTAACTGAAATTTTAAAATCATTTCCAGATATTTTATATTCACAATAAAAGTCTATTTAAAAAATTACTTGTTATGTTCAAGAGGTTTTATTCTAAATACAGAACACCCATGTCACATTTGATTAACATGGCCTAATTTGGGACTTCCCTGGCCGTCCAGTGGTTTAAGACTCTGCACTTCCACTGCAGGAGTCATAGGTCCCATCCCTGCCTGGGGAACTAAGATCCCACAAGCTGTGGGGCACAGCCAAAAAAAAAAAAAATCTTTAAAGAACATTCACAATGTAAAATTAAAAGGGACAAGAATTGACACACACCCCCATAATTATTTTAGTTAAAAAACAGTATAAAAATAAAACTAGCTTAACTGCTGCTCTAAGGAAATGGCAATGTACTCCAGTATTCTTGCCTGGAGAACCCCCGTGTACAGAGGAGCCTGTCAAGCTGCAGTCCATGGGGTCACAAAGAGTTGGACACAACTGAGTGACTAAGCATAGAAGAACTGATCAAAGAGTTAAGTCTGTTTAACGGAATCTGCTCCTAAAAATATTTTAGAAGTGTTATGACTAGATCATGCATTGTCCTGTAGGTTAGGTTAAGGATTTTGGTATTCACGCAAAGCTACAGAAAGCCATGAAGTGTTTTCTTCAGGTGGGGATGAAGTGGGGGAGACATGAAGTTGGTGGAGATTAAATATATGATTTCATGTGTTTTAAGAAATTAACTCTGGCTTCAATGAAAAGAACAAGTTGTAGGGGGCCGGCAGTCCTTGCAGAGATAAGCTAGAAGGCTATTAAAGTGGCCCAGGTGAAGAATGATTATAGCTAAGATTATGATAGCAGTGGGTGGATACAGAGAGAGCTGGATGGATTTCAGATGATGGATTGGTGATGAGTTGGAATGAGGTATAAGCAAGTGGTATAAGGTATAAGCCTTTCGAAGAGAACCCTGGAAGAAGACCAGTGTGAGGGAAAGCATCTAGAACCCAGTCTGGCATATACAGATTTTTGATGTCTAAAAAATAGACAGTAGGATATGTAAATCAGAGACTCAGAGCAGAGAACTGGACAGAAGGGGGGAAAAAAAAGACTTGGAACCACCAGTGTTTATAGGGTGACTGATATTATAGGTATGGTTAAGATTTTGAGGCATCTAGGGAAGAAAAAGGACAACGGTTCTCTTTTTGATCTTAGGAACCCTTTATACATTTAACACGTGAAGGCCCTAGGGAGCTTTCAGTTATGTGGATTACATTTATCAATATTACCACTTTACAAATTGAAACTAAGAAATATTTTAAAATATTGATTAATTTTAAAATAATAAACCAATACATGTTGTATTAGATTTCTAGGGTCACTGTGAAAAATGTAACACAAAATGGCCTTAACCAAAAGAAGGAGAAGGCAATAGCAACCCATTCCAGTACTCTTGCCTAGAAAATCCCATGGACAGAGGAGCCTGGTAGGCTGCAGTCCATGGGGTCGCTAAGAGTCGGACATGACTGAGCACCTTCACTTTCACTTTTCACTTTCCTGCATTGGAGAAGGACATGGCAATCCACTCCAGTATTCTTGCCTGGAGAATCCCAGGGACAGAGGAGCCTAGTGGGCTGCTGTCTATGGGGTTGCACAGAGTCAGACACGACTGAAGCGACTTAGCAGTAGCAGCAGCAGCCACAAACAACAGAAATTTCCTCGCAGTTCTGGAGGTTAGAAGGCCAAACTCAAGGTGTCCATAGGTCCTTGCTCCCTCTGAAGTTTACAGTGAAAGATCTGCTACATGCCCTGCTCCTAGCTCCTGATGGTTGAAGACAATTTGTAGCATTCCTTGGCCTGTAGATGCATGATTCCAATCTTTGCCTCCTTCCTCACATGGCATTCTCATTTCTGTATCCAAATTACTCTCTTCTTATAAGGACATCAGTCATTGGATTAGGACCCACTCTAATCCAGTACGATCTAATTTTAACTAGATTACATCTGCAAAAATCCATTTCCTAAGATCATATTCAAGGTACTGGAGGTTAAGACTTGAACTTATCTTGGGACTTCCTCAGTGACCTAATGGTTAAGAATCTGCCTTGTAATGCAAGAGGACACAGGATTGATCCCTGGTTGGGAAAGTAATACCCCACATGTCACAGAGCAGCTGAGCCTGTGTGTCACAAGTAGACAGTCCATGAAAGTGAAGGTCGCTCAGTTGCGTCTCTTTGGACGCCATGGACTATACATATACATATAGTCCACGAAATTCTCTAGGCCAGAATACTAGAATGGGTACCCTTTCCCTTCTCCAGGGAATCTTTCCAACCCAGGGACTGAACCCAGGTGTCCCACATTGCAGGCACATTCTTTACCAGCTGAGCCACAAAGGAAGCTATGAGAGAGTCCGTGCACCCCAACAAAAGATCTCACATGACATAATGAAGAGCCCACAAGCTGCAACTAAGGCCAGATGCAGTCAAACATTAATAAATACTTTTAAAGACTGGAACACTCACAAATGTTAACAGTTTTAATAAAAAGTAACTTGTTTTCCAATACCCCAAAAAAATATTTTTAGTAGTGTAGCATTATTTTAGTCTTGTGAAACTTAAATATCTAACTTTAGAGAAGACAGCTGGACTGCCATATCCACTTCTGCATTTGATCTGTTCTGAAAGGTTAAAAGGATGTGAATAAAATCTGGCTGGAAGAAGGAAAAGTGTTTTCCTTTTTAGATAATTGAGGATATTCCTCCTTGATACTACACCCAAATACCATAAGTGATCGTTTCTTAAACAATGCAATGTGGTATCTCAAACCATATTAACTTTTCATTCTCTAATTCATTAAAAACCATTGTTTTCTATCCTGGAACAGAAAAAGGACATTAGTGGGAAACTTTCTTAGTTTTGACAAATGAACCATAGTTACGTTAAGATTTTAGGTGTAGATCAATGAAAGTCATTTGGGAAATCTTGCTACTTCCTTTCAGTTCAGTTCAGTCCCTTAGTTGTGTCAGGCTCTTTGCGACCCCGTGGACCGCAGCACACCAGGCCTCCCTGTCCCATCACCAACTCCCAAAGTTTACCCAAACTCATGTCCATTGAGTCAGTGATGCCATCCAACCATGTCATCTTCTCCTCCTGCCCTCAATCTTTCCCAGCATCAGGGTCTTTTCAAATGAGTCAGCTCTTCACAGCAGGTGGCCAAAGTATTGGAGTTTCAGCTTCAACATCAGTCCTTCCAATGAACACTCAGGACTGATCTCCTTTAAGATGGACTGGTTGGATCTCCTTGCAATCCAAGGGACTCTGAAGAGTCTTCTCTAACACCACAGTTCAAAAGCATCAATTCTTCGGTGCTCAGCTTTCTCACATCTATACATGACTACTGGAAAAACCATAGCCTTGCCTAGACGGACCTTTGTTGGCAAAGTAATGTCTCTGCTTTTGAATATGCTATCTAGGTTGGTCATAACTTTCCGTCCAAGCAGTAAACATCTTAATTTCATGGCTACAGTCACCATCTGCAGAGATTTTGGAGCCCCCAAAAGTAAAGTCAGCCACTGTTTCCACTGTTTCCCCATCTATTTGCCATGAAGTGATGGGACCGGATGCCATGATCTCAGTTTTGTGAATGTTGAGCTTTAAGCCAACTTTTTCACTCTCCACTTCCACTTTAATCAAGAGGGTTTTTAGGTCCTCTTCACTTTCTGTCATTCTCCCGGCAATCTTGATTCCAGCTTGTGCTTCCTCCAGCCCAGCATTTCTCATGATGTACTCTGCATAGAAGTTAAATAAGGAGAGTGACAATATACAGCCTTGACGAACTCCTTTTCCTATTTGGAACCAGTCTTTTGTTCCATGTCCAGTTCTAACTGTTGCTTCCTGACCTGCATACAGGTTTCGCAAGAGGCAGGTCAGGTGGTCTGGTATTCCCATCTCTTGAAGAATTTTCCACAGTTTATTGTGATCCACACAGTCAAAGGCTTTGGTATAGCACTTCTATAAATTTCAAGTTGTTTTACACTAAAAAAGTTTCTTTAAAATGGATGCTCATATTAACACATTTATTAATGTTTTGCAATTTTAAAGATATTTTCACTTATCTTGCTATATCGTAACAAATGAGTTCACAATAATGGCTAGAATTACTATGTCTACTTTAGTGTGTTAGTCTCTCAGTCATGTCTGACTCTTTGTGATCTCATGGACTGTAGCCCACCAGGCTCCTCTGTCTATGGGGATTCTCCAGGCAAGAATACAGGAGTGGGTTGCCATTTCCTTCTCCAGGGAATCTTCCTGATTGAGGAGACTCCATGGGCTCCCAAATAGCTTTACACAACTGAGCAACTGAACAACAACAATAAAGTTTCTAATCTTTTCTTTCTATAACCCCCAGAGCTTACATTTATCTTACCCTTATCTCATTATATTTAAGTACTCAACTGTTTGTGCCCCACCCTCTCCAAACCCAGTCTGTAAAACAAGCAGGTCTGATTCATTTTTTATGCTGGAATAGTTCAAGGACTACCAGCTGGTCCATTCCGAGTGTAGTGCTCTTTTCCGTGTACCAGATTATAATTTTAAACCACAGTTGACCCTTGAAACTCAGGGGTTAAGTTAGGAGCTTTGACCCTCTGCAAAGCAAGAAATCCTTCTATAATTTATAGCCAGCCCCACATTAGGTGTACTTGGTTCCAAAGTATTCCCTGCTCAGCATTCCTATATTCTACCAACACTGCTTTGGTCCTGCAGTGCTGTGGTGTTTATTACTTTTTTAAAAGTCCAGGTATTTTGGACGGACCCAAGCAGTTCAACCGCCTGTTGTTCAAGGATCAACTGTACATTAGATTCAGCAGCTGAGGAGAGAGGGAAGCGATAGCCTTGGTGGAAGATCCTATTCTTTGGTGAGAAGTGCCATCTTTTAGGGAGAAGGCAATGGAACCCCACTCCAGTACTCTTGCCTGGAAAATCCCATGGAAGGAGGAGCCTGGAAGGCTGCAGTCCATGGGGTCGCTGAGGGTTGGACACAACTGAGTGACTTCTCTTTCACTTTTCACTTTCATGCATTGGAGAAGGACATGGCAACCCACTCCAGTGTTCTTGCCTGGAGAATCCCAGAGACGGGGAAGCCTGGTGGGCTGCCGTCTATGGGGTCACACAGAGACGGACACGACTGAAGTGACTTAGCAGCAGCAGCAGCCATCTTTTAGGGATACTTTCCCAGGTTCAAGTTAGAAGTGAGACATCTAAGGATCGCTCTAAAGATAAAGGAGCACCAAGGAGTAAAGTGAGAAGCATTGAGACAGGGGTAAAACAATAGACACAGTGCTTCCAAGGGTAGCAGCAGATCTTCATCCTGCTCCACCTCCAGCTGTGACCCCAACACTAGCAGCAGCTCAAGGGCAGGGAAAGTTTCAGCAAGTCAGTCCGTCTAGCACCTCCAGCTCCCAGCAGCTCCTGTGCCACTTAAGTCTCTCTCGACGCACATGTGCCAAAAGGTGGTGTTCCTGCTTCCCATGCAAACCACTTAAAAGAGATGAAAAAGGAAAAAAAGCAGAGACCTTTCCTGAAACCCCACAAAGTGCGTATCAGGAAGCTGATGAAGCATGTGATGAAGGATCTTGTCATGGAGATATTCTCCACCTGTGGGGAAATTTAAATGAATGACACAAAGAAAATGCCTGTATGAAGAAAGCATCTAGATCTATCTGCAGGCCACATAGTAGAGTTTGAAAATCCCTTTGGAGGTACAAAGGCCCTGAAGCACGCGGACAGAGGATACACTGGTGACCAGGGGATCGCCGTCACTGCTGTGCGGGCCCCCTGAGCAGGCTGCCCCCACCTTCTCCACCCCAGGCGGTGGGGATGCCGCCAGGGGCCCCCTGGTGGCTCAGTCTCCGCTTCCCCGGCCACGCCACAGAAGCTGCCCCAGCTCCAATTCCTCTGGGTAAGCAGGGCCACCCAAGTCCTGCTTCGTGTGACTTATACCCCATGCAACTGGTTTTGTCACTCTTCTAGTGAAGGAGGAGAGATCGGAAAGAAACGCTCGCAGAGGCAGGCTTCTAAGGCAGCAGTTGAGACTTTTCTGTGAAGCCTGAGTTCTGGCTGCAGGAGTGCTGCTGATTTGGGATTAGACCTCCAGTTTCCTGGCTAGAAAACTCACACCTTTGAAGATCCTGTGACACAGTTGGTTCAGTGGCAAAGCCAGCGGAGACAAACAGAGCTCCAGGTGACAGTGTGGCCCCTGCCTGTGTGTGCATGCTAAGTCGCCTCAGTTGTGTCCGACTCTTTGCAACCCCATGGACTGTAGGCCACCAGGTTTCTCTGTCCATGGGATTCTCCAGGCAAGACTACTGGAGTGGGTTACCACGCCCTCCTCCAGTTGCCATGCCCTCCTCCAGTCTGGGGGCACATTTTTCCTTTCCATAGATGATCTGGGGCCAGACTGGGGGCCTGGTCATACTTTTGCTTGTTACCCTGAGAGATCCTTCAGGAAAAGGAGGGGAGCTTTAGTGCAGCTCCCTTTTCTGTTCAGCCTGGCCCCTGCTGCCCTAGGGTCAAACATCCAAAGAAGAGCCTCCCTCCCTCTGTTACCCCATTAGTTGGTTCTGTTTTTACCTGTATTCATGCAGTTATTTGCACATCTTATAATTCCCTTTCTCTCTCTGAAATTAGTGAACAGGTCGCGAGCCAGCTCTGTAGAGTTCTTATGGACACCTCTGCGGCTGATATACATGGTTGGCCTGCAGGTTACCTTGGCAGCATGTACATTCTTTTGGCTTTTATTGTACAGTCAGTACAATGGGAGAGAGGGACTGGAGGCTGAATTAATTACCAATGGCCAATGATTTAATCAACATGGCTAAGTGATGAAACTTTTGGTGAACACATCAAGGTGCTGTGAAGGGGAGGGTGGGTGTGACATGCTGGGAGAGAGGAGGGAAACTCAGTCCCTCCTCCCCCATACTTTGCCCTGTGCATCTCTTTCATCTGGCTGTTCCAGAGTTGTATCCTTCATGATAAATTAAAAAATGTAAACAAAGTGTTTCCCTGAGTTGTATGAGCCTTTCGAATGAATTATCAAACCTAAAGAGGAGGTTGTGGGAACCTCTGATTTGTAATTGGCTGGGCAAAAGTGTGGGGGGCCTGAGTACTCTGTTTGTTGCTGATGCCTAAAGTGAGGGCAGGGGAGTTTGGGGGAGAATGAATACATGTATGTGTATGGTTGAGTCCCTTTGCTGTCCACCTGAAACTATCACAACATTGTTAATTGACCATGCGCCAATGCAAAATAAAAAGTTTAAAAAAAAAAAGAAAAAAATGATAAAAACTAAAGTGAGGGCAGACTTATGGGACTGGGTGTTTTTTAAGTTCTGAAGTAGTTCATGTCAGAACTGAACTGAACTGTTGGACACCCAGGTGGTGTAGGAGAGTCAGGAAATAGAATTGATGGATGGTGTCAGAAAACACTCCAGATCTACATCAAAATCTGTTCCAAATAGTCATCTGTAAATGCTGTTCCATAACGAAATTTCACATATTTCAACTTTAAAAGCAACTTTTCATGCAGATATGTGCTGCCAAACGATTGATATCCATTTAAGGCAAATGCTTTTAATTAAACATATTCACCATCCTTTGGAAGCCATTTACAGCATTTGATTAGACTCTATTCTCTGGATATCTGCCTTTTAGCAATAGTACAAAGTGGTTAAAGCACCACATATGGTCTCTGTCACAAGTACTCAACTCTACCATTGTAGTGCAAAGGTAGCCATAGGCAGTACATAAATGTATGAGCATGCTGCATCCCAATAAAACTTATTTATACAACTGGAATTTAAATTTCATATAGTTTTTATGTACCACAAAAACTTCCTTTTACTTTTTAATACTAAAAGATATAATAACAAGTTAAGAGGAAAATTAAGATTCAGGCCTTTAGGCTGAAAGATCTGGTTAGAAAAGGTGTTGCAGTCAGAAGGAGCTAGATTTTTATTCTGAAAAGCTACTCAATTATACAACTGACCTTATGGCTTTGGTTTCCTTGGAGGGGAACCTCAACAAGATGTCTAAGGTCCAACATTTTTAAAGTTTGCATCAAATATATTCTAGACTTTAAAATTTTATGCAATATACAATTATTACATTGATGGAGGTCAAATTCCAAGCTAATAGCTATTGACCCCAGCCATTATCATATTTAAAAGTGAATTTATGGCTTCTCAGCCTTCTGGCTAAGATCAAGTGTAGTATCTGTTCTTATCAGTTTAATATCTGATACATCCTCTATCCGAGAACAATATATTAAATGGATTTTTGAAGCAGAGAGTTGGAATAGGAACTTGCTCTGTTCACGACCTGATACTGCAGTACTTCCAGGAACGGTGCACCCACCTCGGGGACAATTTTTGAAGTACCGAAAGGCAGAAACTGCCCTTTCCTGTCCTGGAGTGGGGTTTTCATTGTAAGCTGTCTGCAAGCTAGCTCAGGAAGTTGATTTTCTCAGGTTTTCCTGCATTACTTGTAAGAGTTCCTGACAGATGCTGAAAGACAAGCAAATAACTGAGTCTGGTGGGGTGGGGGGAGGGGGAGTAAAGTGAATGGAGAAGTGTCGTTTAAAAGTTTGGCTTATTAAGTCTAGAGATCTAATATACAACATGATGACTACAGTTCTTAATGTTGTATCAGGGACTTCCCTGGTGATCTGGTGGCTAAGACTCTGCTCTCAAAGCAGGGGGCCCAGGTTCAATCCCTGGTCAGGGAACCACATCCCATATGCCACAACTTAGAGTCCCCATGCTGCAACTGAAATTCCTGCATGGACAGTCTTCGTGGAGAGTCGCCCGGGTTTTCTGCGCCAACAGTGCTCGAAGGGAACCCGGTAGCTCCTCCCCCGCCTGCTCGTCCCCGCCCCAGCCGGACTCCTCACCACCTGACAGTGCCCTCCAACAGGCCCAAGGTCCCCGCCGCTGCTCCAGTGCCGCACAGCGGCCACCACCACCGCCTCTTCTCAGCCGCCTACGATGACGACCGCATCCCAGTCGCAGGTGCGCTGGAACTACCACCAGGACTCAGAGGCCACCATCAACCGCCAGATCAACCTGGAGCTCTAATGCCTCCTATGTCTACCTGTCCATGTCATACTATCTTGACCGTGATGATGGGACTTTGAAGAACTTTGCCAAATACTTTCTTCACCAATCTCATGAGGAGAGGGAATATGCTGAGAAACGGATGAAGCTGCACAACCGACGAGGTGGCCAAATCTTCCTTCAGGATATCAAGAAACCAGACCACGATGACTGGGAGAATGGGCTGAATGCAATGGAATGTGCACCATGCTTGGAAAGAAGTGTGAATCAGTCACTACTGGAACTGCACAAACTGGCCACTGAAAAAAATGACCCCCATCTGTGTGATTTTATGGAGACGCATTACCTGAACAAGCAGGTGGAAGCCATCAAAGAATTGGGTGACCACAAAACCAGTCTGCGCAAGATCTGGGCCCCTGGATCTGGCATGGCAGAGTACCTCTTTGACAAGCACACCCTGGGACACGGTGAGAGCTAAGCCTCAAGCTGGCTTCCCGTAGCCACAGGGGTGACTTCCCTAGTCACCAAGGCAGTACATGTATATTTGGGTTATAATCATCTTTTCTATTCACTTTCACTTTCATGCATTGGAGAAGGCAATGGCAACCCACTCCAGAGCTCTTGCCTAGAGAATCCCAGGGACGGGGGAGCCTGGTGGGCTGCCGTCTATGGGGTCGCACAGAGTCAGACAAGACTGAAGCGACTTAGCAGCAGTAGTAGCAGCATCTTTTCTATAAGTTGTACCAAAACATCTACTTAAGTTCTTTCTTTAGTACCATTCCTTCAAATAAACTAATTTGGTACCAAAACAAACAAACAAAAAATCCTGCTTGCCACAACTAAGACCTGGCACAGCCAAAAAAATAAATGGATATTAAAAAAAAACAAAAACACTATAAAATACTGGAAATTTGCTAAGAGCATAAATTTTAACTGCTATCATCATAAAAAAATATATGGTAAAACTATGCCAAAGCCTTTGACTGTATGGATCACAATAAACTGTGGAAAATTCTTCAAGAGATGGGAATACCAGACCACCTGACCTGCCTCTTGAGAAACCTGTATGCAGGTCAGGAAGCAACAGTTAGAACTGGACATGGAACAAAAGACTGGTTCCAAACAGGAAAAGGAGTTCGTCAAGGCTGTATATTGTCACCCTGCTTATTTAACTTCTATGCAGAGTACATCATGAGAAATGCTGGGCTGGAAGAAGCACAAGCTGGAATCAAGATTGCCGGGAGAAATATCAATAACCTCAGATATGCAGATGACACCACCCTTATGGCAGAAAGTGAAGAGGAACTAAAAAGCCTCTTGATGAGAGTGAAAGAGGAGAGTGAAAAAGTTGGCTTAAAGCTCAACATTCAGAAAATCAAGATCATGGCATCTGGTCCCATCACTTCATGGGAAATAGATGGGGAAACAGTGGAAACAGTGTCAGACTTTATCTTTTTGGGCTCCAAAGTCACTGCAGATGGTGACTGCAGCCATGAAATTAAAAGACGCTTACTCCTTGGAAGAAAAGTTATGACCAACCTAGATAGCATATTGAAAAGCAGAGACATTACTTTGCCAACAAAGGTCTGTCTAGTCAAGGCTATGGTTTTTCCAGTGGTCATGTATGGATGTGAGAGTTGGACTGTGAAGAAAGCTGAGTGCTTTAGAATTGATGCTTTTGAACTGTGGTGTTGGAGAAGACTCTCGAGAGTCCCTTGGACTGCAAGGAGATCTAACCAGTCCATTCTAAAGGAGATCAGCCCTGGGTGTTCTTTGGAAGGAATGATGCTAAAGCTGTAACTCCAGTACTTTGGCCACCTCATGTGAAGAGTTGACTCATTGGAAAAGACTCTGATGCTGGGAGCAATTGGGGGCAGGAGAAGAAGGGGACAGAAGATGAGATGGCTGGATGGCATCACTGACTCGATGGACGTGAGTCTCAGTGAACTCCGGGAGATGGTGATAGACAGCAATGCCTGGCGTGCTGCGATTCATGGGGTTGCAGAGTCGGACACGATTGAGCGACTGAACTGAACTGAACTGAAAGTGTCATTTTGCTATTCTTATGTATATCAAACCATCATACTGTATACCTTAAATATGTACTATTTTATTTTAAAAAAATATCCAAAGATACAAAAAAAAAAAAAAGGAACAAAAAAGAGGGAAAAAATGTAAAAGCCAGTCAGTATTCTGTAACAACCCACATGGGAAAAGAATCTAAGAATATGTGTAACTGAATCACTTTCCTGTAGACCTGAAACTAACACAACATTGTAAATCAACTATGAAGTGAAGTGAAATGAAGTGGTTCAGTCGTGTCCAACTCTTTGCAACCCCATGGACTATAGCCTACCAAGCTCCTTGGTCCAAGGGATTTTCCAGGCAAGAATACTGGAGTGGGTTGCCATTTCCTTGTCCAGGGGAACTTCCTGACCCAGGGATCGAACCTGGGTTTCCTGCATTGTAGGCAGATGCTTTACCATCTGAGCCACAACTATACTTCAATATAAAATAAAAATCAAATTAAAATTTTAAAATGTAAAGCTACTCTTACACTGCACGTGTATAAAATAAGTGGTGGACAGGGTTTGATCCAGAGGTTACAGTTAGCCAAGTCCTGATCAAGATAATCCATAAATCCCTTCTGTATAGGCAAATCTTTTTTTTTTTTTTTTTTTTATTTATTTATTTTTGGTTTGCACTGAGTCGTCTTTGCTTTGTGCGGGCTTTCTCTAGTTGCAGTGAGAGCTTCTCACTTCGGTGGCTTTTCTTGTTACAGAGCACAGATTCTAAACACATGGGCTTCAGTAGTCACAGCATGCAGGCTCAGTAGTTGTGGACACACAGGCTTAGTTGCTCCACAGCATGTGGAATCTTCCCAGACTAGGAATTGAACCCATGTCCCCTGCATTGGCAGGTGGATTCTTATTCATTGTACTACCACGGAAGTCCTCAATAGGCAAATTTTTGATGAAAAGACAGGTTTGGTCATCATAGACTCAAGAGCAATGGAGAGTAAGAGTTAGGAGGTATCTTCATGCCTATGTACTTTATGGTGGACAGATATGTCTATCACAACTTTGAGATGTTCAAATTTTAAAATACTCTCATTGTAAGAAATACTAGTAGGAATTCCCTGGTTGGTGGTTAGGACTCTGCACTGCCACTGCAGGAGACACAGGTTCTATCCCTCACCTGCCTCATGGCACATCCCTCCCCTGCCCCCCCACACACACAAAACCAAACTAATTCTGCTATGAACATTTGGTTCATGTCTTCTGGTGCGCCAGTTACTGTTGGGTATATACATAGGAGTAAAATGCCTGGGTCAGAGATATGTTCATGTTCAACCACACTACATACTGGCAAACAGATTTCCAAAATGGTTGTGCTAATTTATATTACTACTGTATAAAAGTTCTCATTAATCCCCATCCTCATCAATAATTTTGAAAGTGTCAGACCTTTTTGTAGCCACACTGATGGGTTATAGTGGTTTTAAGCTGTATTTTCCTGACTTCTTTCTTTCTTTTTCTGCCATGCCACAAAGCTCTTGAGATCTTAGTTCCCCAACCAGGGATCAACCAGTGACCCCTGCAGTGGAAACCTGGAGTCCTAACCACTAAATTGCCTGGGAATTCCCATGCTTTCCCCTAATTTCGAATGAGGTTGAACCTGATTTTCATGTTTAGTCCTCACATTTTGATTCCGATTTTACTCTCAGTCAATTCTTAAAAATTTCTCTGACTTAATTACATGCTAAGGATACTAAGAAGATGAGGCAAAGTGTCTATACCCACACTCCTATCTCAACCCATTATTCTAGGGAGAAATTTAGAACTTGATTCTTTTCTTTATCTTACTTTGAACAGCTATTAGATCAGCAAGTCCTATTTCCAAAATGAATCTTAAGTCACTCTACTGCCATATGTACTGCCACAACTTGAATCCAGACCAATGTTTCATTCCTGGACTGCTACAATCACTTATTTTTATCACATTTTGGCTTTTGTCACTGCCCATCTCCCTTTATTTTCCATTTTGCAGCAATTGTTTTCAATGATAGAAACCTTTTTGTGGTTTCCTATTACTCTGAGAATAAAATTCAAGCCCTACCACTTATAGCTTCCCTGGTGGTTCAGATGGAAAAGAATCTGCCTGCAATGCAGGAGACTTAGGTTCAATTCCTGGGTCAGGAAGAGCCCCTGGAAAAGGGAATGGCAATTCATTCTAGTATTCTTGCCTGGAGAATTCCATGGACAGAGGAGCCTGGAAGGCTACAGTCCATGGGGTCACAAAGAGTCAGACCTGACTGAACAACTAACACATTCACTTTCACCACCTCTGCAAGCTGCAGGTTTGCCTTAGGCTATCTCTCCAATCTCTCCAACCCATGCTTTGTTTATTGTGTCCTAGCTACAGTCCTCTTATCAGGCCTCAGTAAAAACACTCCCTCTTCACTCATCTTCTTTCAGTCCTTAACACCAAACTTCTTTCATTTTAACTTTAAATACTTTCATTTTAACTTTAAATACTTGTCCCAGAGCCTGGTTCTTCTCATCCTTTAATTGTCAGTTAAATTTTACCTTATTTGTTTCCTTCATAACATTTATCAATAATCTGTAAGTAATGAGTTTGTTTGCTCTTTGTTAGTTTCCTTTAATAATTATTATAATAGTAATAAAACAGGAGGGAAGGAGGGCAGGGCATAACATTTAAAAGAATGATATAGCCCAAGGACATGACATAAACTGATTAGAACGAAATGGGTTCAAGAAGGCAGATGAGTCATCTTCCACTAAACCTTGAGCTGCAGTATAGGCTCATTGTAACACATAGCAACAAATTAATAGTTCCTGGTGGCTCAGGCTGTAAAGCGTCTGCCTGCAACCCGGGAGACCCGGGTTTGATTCCTGGGTCGGGAAGATCCCCTGGAGAAGGAAATGGCAATCCACTCCAGCACTTTTGCCTGGAAAATCCCATGGATGGAGGATTTACTTCTTTTTATGGGATCGCAAAGAGTCGGACACAACTGAGCGACTTCACTTTCAACACACAGCAAACTAAATGAAACATCCACAGGCACTATGACAGTTCCAAGGTGGACCATAAATGAAACAGGAGGGAAGGGGGCAGGGCTCAACTTTTGAAAAACTGATGCAGCCTGAGAACACAACATAAACCAATTAAAATTAAATGATGCTGAAGCTAAAGCTCCAATACTTTGGCCACCTAATGCAAGGAAGTAACTCATTGGAAAAGACTCTGGTGCTGGGAAAGATTGAAGGCAGGAGGAGAAGGGGATGACAGAGGATGAGATGGCTGGATGGCATCACCAACTCGATGGACAGGAGTTTGAGTAAGCTCTGGGAGATGGTGAAGGACAGGGGCGCCTGGTGTGTTGCAGTCCATGAGGTTGCAAAGAGTCAGACACAACTGAGTGATTGAACAATAACTGTTAGGAAGTGGCAGAGCTGCTATTTGAACCCAGATGACTGAACAACAACAGTCTAGTTATGGGCTCCCCAGGGGTGCTAGTTGTAAAGAAACCGCCTGCCAATACAGGAGTTGGAGGAGACACAGGTTCAATTTCTGGGTTGAGAAGATCCCCCGGAAGAGGGCATGGCAACCCACTGCAGAATTCTTGCCTGGAGAATCCCATGGACAGAGGAGCCTGGAGGGGTTCACGGGGCCACAAAGAGTCAGACATGACTGAAGCAACTGGGCAGGCAGTGTAGTTTCATTTTAACCAGTGCCACTGTCATTTTTATTTTCTAACTGTAGGTTACAATCTATATGTACCTGTATCAAGAAATTTAGGGCTTCTTGAAAAAAATTAAAATGGAAAAGAATAAATCCTTACTCATTTAGTAAGGATGAGTACTGGTTTTGAAGCTTTTGACTCAATTATATATAGAGAGAGAGAGTCACGAGGTGTGAAAGCTACTGTACTATGCATTCTGCCTTTCTGTATAAGTTTCAGAACTAACCAGTGACCAGGTTCACCAGTGTATTCCAAGGGTCTAGCCCAGCCACTGGATCACAGTAAGCACCCAGTGCATATTTATTAATTTACCAATAATAAACTATGATAAATACTAAAGTGAAAGTGAAGTGAAGTGAAGTCACTCAGTCATGTCAGACTCTTAGCGACCCCATGGACTGCAGCCTACCAGGCTCCTCCGTCCATGGGATTTTCCAGTCAAGAGTACTGGAGTGGGGTGCCATTGCCTTCTCCAGTTAAATATTAAGAAGGTGATAAAAACTTTTCCTTAATTTCTCTACAAAGTTTACTTCTTCTTATGTCAACCACTGATTTGAACTTGAATTTGTGCCAGTATTCATAAAGCTATACTAATATTAAATCTAACTGGTTGAAGAATTCAGAAGGGTTATTAATTTGTTGTATACCCTACTATTTGAAAATCTGTTCTTTGAAAACTGAAAGAGAAAAAGATATGCTTCCTTGAGCTTATACTTTTAAAACATTTTTTTAAAGATTAAATATTACTTAACTATTATTTGTGTTATTTCAAGTTATTGTAAAAGCACAAAGAGTAAATAATGTGGCAGGAAAGGCAGACAGTTGTTGAGTGTCAACTCTAGGCATTACTGGCTGAGAGTTTTCAAGAAAGACACTTAAACTTTTGAAAGTTCCTATTTTGTTCAGTTCAGTTCAGTTGCTCAGTCATGTCTGACTCTTTGCGAGTCCATGGACTGCAGCACACCAGGCTTCCCCATACATCACCAACTCCAGAGCTTGCTCAAACTCATGTCCATTGAGTTGCTGATGCCATCCAACTATCTCATCCTCTGTCATCACCTTCTCCTCCTGCCTTCAATCTTTCCCAGCTTCAGGATCTTTTACAATGAGTCAGTTCTTCACATCAGGTGGCCAAGGTATTGGAGCTTCAGCTTCAGCATAATTCCTTCCAATGAATGTTCAGGACTGATTTTCTTTAGGATTGACTAGTTTGATCTCCTTGCAGTCCAAGGGACTCTCAAGAAGTCTTCTCCAACATTATAGTTCAAAAGCATCAATTCTTCAGTGCTCAGCTTTGTTTATAGTCCAACTCTCACATCCATACATGACTACTGGAAAAACCGTAGCTTTGACTACAGGCCTTTGTCAGCAAAGTAATGTCTCTGCTTTTTAATATGCTGTCTAGGTTTGTCATAGTTTTTCTTCCCAGGAGCAAGCATCTCTTAATTTCATGGCTGTAGTCAGCATCTGCAGCCATGATCTGCAGTCAAAATCTGCAGATTTTGGAGCCCAAGAAAATAAAGTCTGTCACTGTTTACAGTGTTTCCCCATCTATTTGCCATGAAGTGATGTGGCTGAATGCCATTATCTTCATTTTTTGAATGTTGAGTTTTAAGCCAGTTTTTTCACTCTCCTCTTTCACTTTCATTAAACTGGTGTATTCAGAACAGATCAGATCAGATCAGTCGCTCAGTCGTGTCCGATTTTTTGCGACCCCATGAATCGCAGCACGCCAGGCCTCCCTGTCCATCACCAACTCCTGGAGTTCACTCAGACTCACGTCCATCGAGTCAGTGATGCCATCCAGCCATCTCATCCTCTGTTGTCCCCAATCCCTCCCAGCATCAGAGTCTTTTCCAATGAGTCAATTCTTCACATGAGGTGGCCAGAGTACTGGAGTTTCAGCTTTAGCATCATTCTTTCCAAAGAAATCCCAGGGCTGATCTCCTTCAGAATGGACTGGTTGGATCTCCTTGCAGTCCAAGGGACTCTCAATAGTCTTCTCCAACACCACAGTTCAAAAGCATCAATTCTTCAGCGCTCAGCCTTCTTCACAGTCCAACTTTCACATCCATACATGACCACAGGAAAAACCATAGCCTTGACTAGACGAACCTTTGTTGGCAAAGTAGTCTCTGCTTTTTAATAGGTTCATCATAACTTTCCTTCCAAGGAGTAAGCGTCTTTTAATTTCATGGCTACAGTCACCATCTGCAGTGATTTTGGAGCCCAGAAAAATAAAGTCTGACACTGTTTCCACTGTTTCCCCATCTATTTCCTATGAAGTGATGGGACCAGATGCCGTGATCTTCGTTTTCTGAATGTTGAGCTTTAAGCCAACTTTTTCACTCTCCTCTTTCACTCTCATCAAGAGGCTTTTTAGTTCCTCTTCACTTTCTGCCATACGGGTGGTGTCATCTGCATATCTGAGGTTATTGATATTTCTCCCGGCAATCTTGATTCCAGCTTGTGCTTCTTCCAGCCCAGCGTTTCTCATGATGTACTCTGCATATAAGTTAAATAAGCAGGGTGACAATATACAGCCTTGATGTACTCCTTTTCCTATTTGGAACCAGTCTTTTGTTCCATGTCCAGTTCTAACTGTTGCTTCCTGACCTGCATACAAATTTCTCAAGAGGCAGATCAGGTGGTCTGGTATTCCCATCTCTTTCAGAATTTTCCACAGTTTATTGTGATCCGCACAGTCAAAGGCTTTGGCATAGTCAATAAAGCAGAAATAGATGTTTTTCTGGAACTCTCTTGCTTTTTCCATGATGCAGCAGATGTTGGCAATTTGATCTCTGGTTCCTCTGCCTTTTCTAAAACCAGCTTGAACATCAGAAAGTTCACGGTTCACGTATTGCTGAAGCCTGGCTTGGAGAATTTTGGGCATTACTTTACTAGCGTGTGAGATGAGTGCAATTGTGCGGTAGTTTGAGCATTCTCTGGCATTGCCTTTCTTTGGGATTGGAATGAAAACGGATCTTTTCCAGTCCTGTGGCCACTGCTGAGTTTTCCAAATTTGCTGGCATATTGAGTGCAGCACTTTCACAGCATCATCTTTCAGGATTTGAAATAGCTCAACTGGAATTCCATCATCTCCACTAGCTTTGTTTGTAGTGATGCTTTCTAAGGCCCACTTGACTTCACATTCCAGGATGTCTGGCTCTAGGTGAGTGATCACACCATCGTGATTATCTGGGTCGTGAAGATCTTTTTTGTACAGTTCTTCTGTGTATTCTTGCCACCTCTTCTTAATATCTTCTGCTTCTGTTAGGCCCATACCATTTCTGTCCATTATCGAGCCCATCTTTGCATGAAATGCTCCCTTGGTATCTCTAATTTTCTTGAAGAGATCTCTAGTCTTTCCCATTCTGTTGTTTTCTTCTATTTCTTTGCATTGATTGCTGAAGAAGGCTTTCTTATCTCTTCTTGCTATTCTTTGGAACTCTGCCTTCAGATGCTTATATCTTTCCTTTTCTCCTTTGTTTTTCACTTCTCTTCTTTTCAAAGCTATTTGTAAGGCCTCCCTAGACAGCCATTTTGCCTTTTTGCATTTCTTTTCCATGGGGATGGTCTTGATCCCTGTCTCCTGTACAATGTCACGAACCTCATTCCATAGTTCATCAGGCACTCTATCTATCAGATCTAGGCCCTTAAATCTATTTCTCACTTCCACTGTATAATCATAAGGGATTTGATTTAGGTCATACCTGAATGATCTAGTGGTTTTCCCTATTTTCTTCAATTTAAGTCTGAATTTGAACCTACCTAAAAATAGAGAGATCTACCTTGTTAGGAATGGCAATCTGACTGAAAGGTAGCCTAGTTTTGTTTTGAAGCTATGATAAGCACAGGGTTTTTACCTATCTGTATGACACAGATAAGGTTAAAAAAAAAAAAAGCAAATTTTTATAAAGGTGCTTTTATTCTGACTTTATCTAACATTGAATACCTCAGTTGTATTAAGTGAAGGGAAGGAGCAAAGCACATTATCATTGATCCTACGTTGAAGCTTAGAGATAAGTGGAAGCATTTACTACTTACCTTAGAATTAGCTTATTATTAAAGCAATTATGATAAACAGAGTCTAAGGCTCTTCAATAGGAGGTAAGAATGGCTCAATCGGAGAAGGCAATGGCAACCCACTCTAGTACTCTTGCCTGGAAAATTCCATGGGTGGAGGAGCCTGGTAGGCTGCAGTCCATGGGGTTGCTAAGAGTTGGACACGACTGAAGCGACTTAGCAGTAGCATATCTAGTTTAAAAATCTTTTTAAAAAATGTTATTTTATAGGTAGTTAAAAAAAAAAAAAACTCGGGAGTTCCCCAGTGGTCCAGTGGTTAAGAATCAGCCTTCCAGTGCAGGGGACATGGGTTCGATTCTTTATCTGGGAAGATCGCACATACAGAGGGGCAACTAAGCCTGTGCACCACAACTACTGAAATCCACCCGTCTTAAATCCTGTGCTCCACAGTGAGATAAGCCAACACAATGAGAAGCTGGTGCACCACAACTAAGAGTAGTCCCCACTTGCCACAGCTAGAGAAAGCCTGCACGCAGCAATGAAGACTTAGCACAGCCAAAAATATATGAATTAAAAAAAATCTCTAGGGGACTTCCCTGGTGATCCAGTGGTTAAGAATACCCCTGCCAACACAGGAGACAGTTTCTATCCCTGGTCCGGGAAGATCCCACATACTGTGGAGCAACTAAGCCATGCACCACAGCTACTGAAGTCTGTGTGGTTAGAGCCTGTGCTCCACAACAAGAGAAGCCCCCATCTCTGCAACTAGAGAAAGCCCTCTCACATTAATGAAGACCCAGCACAACCAAAAAAAAAAAAAGTCTAAAAAAAATCTCTGGGCTCAGTTTTATCTTATCCTTGAAATTTAGGACTTTGGAAAGTCCCTTGAAGATATATATTAACATATTATAAACAGGAAAAACAAGATTCACCTCTTAGAGGTTCATTTGAACATGTGATCATCAAGTTTGTATAATTACTTTAGATATTCCATTACTTCTGAGCCTTAGAGACCCATTCTTTCTTTTTTGAAAAGATAATCCTATACCTCTGTTCCAGATTCCAGTTTCCCATTTAAATAATAAAAAAAAAAAAGATCAGACTTCTAACCTTGGTAATGCAGTAAAATTAATGGTTGGTTAAGCATATGCATTTAAAAGCATAAAAATAGGTAGTAGTATTGAGCTAAGCTCTTGGTAAGCATTTTACACATATTATCTTATATAATCTTCACAGTAATTATATTAAATAAGTCTAAGTGGAGGGAGAGAGGCTGGCCAGTTAAAAGATTGTAACAGTATTGTTGTTCAGTCACTAAGTCATGTCTGACTCTTTGCGACCCAGTGGACCACAGCACATCAGGCTTCCCTGTCCTTCACTATCTGTCAGAGTTCTCTCAAACTCATGTCCATCAAGACTATGATGCCATCCAACCATCTCATATTTTGCGGTTCCCTTATTTTTTTGCCTTCAGTCTTTCCCAGCATCAGGGTCTTTTCCAATGAGTGAACACTTAGAATCAGGTGGCCAAAGTATTGGAGCTTCAGCATTAGTCTTTTCAATGTAACAGTATTACAGAAGCATAAAGGCAGTTAGAGTAGGGTAGTGGCAGTGGAGAAAGTAAGACTTTGTGATAGACACTTAGGAGGTACAATCAACTGGTCTTGGTGAGTGTCTAGAACCTGCTTGGCAGATGCTTGAGAGATATTTGTAAATTAATAGATTATGGAGAGTGAGGGTTAAGGGAGTAAAGGGTCACTCCTAGGTTATATGGTGGTACACTCACTAAGATAGGGAAAAGGGAAGGAAACCTGGTTAAAGGATGTACCTTTCTCACATTCCTACTGGTATCTGGTTTTCTCATCCCCATTGCCTTGATGGCAGTATTTTGAACCAAATAACTTTTTTCTCCAGGCCAGATAGGGAGCCTACCCAAGGGCAGATAATTCATGGGATGGCTAATGATCTGTGTGATCTGGGTACAAAACATAAATTAAATCGAGTCTTTTTTCATTTATTTTGAACTAAGAAGCAGAGGCAGAATCTGGCAGAAGACAGGCCAAATGACTTAACCTAACAGAGGTTCAGCAGTGGCAAATGAGGTCAGGTAAGTTCCCATCAGATATCAGGTGGAAAGTGCAAACTGAATAATTTGAAGAGAGTTATTAAATTATTTGAGAGCTTCCCAACAAATGGCTCAGTGGTAAAGAATCTGTCTGCCAATGCAGGAGCCCCAGGAGGCTCAATCCCTAGGTCCGGAAGATCCCCTGGAAGAGGAAATGGCAACTTGCTCTAGTAGTCTTGCCTGGAGAATCCCAGGGACAGACAGAGCCTGGTGGGTTACAGTCCACAGCATCCCAAAGAGTCAATCACAACTGAGCACACACATACATTAAATTACTTACAGAGGTGCAGGTAAGAGTCAGGGAAAACCAACAAGTGATGGTGCACTACCTCAAGGGCTAGTGGTTATTATTACACTTAGGCCTCTAGAGGCAAAGGGAATGTTTAGAGTCTGCAGTCAACCCTTGGTGATCCATCTTAGGCAATAAGGACTATGACCCCACTATCTTCTGGCCTTGAATCTCCAGCAGATACGTCTCACTACCTGAATCCACAGAGATACCAAGCAGGACAAGGGATTATCACAGGTGTAATCCAGGCGGAGTCAGCTCTTCCTGACACAAGAGCAGGGAAGGGGTGGAGAGCAGATATGGAGGAGCAAATAGGAGACAGGTGAGGTTGTTTCCAACAGTCAGTTACTTGGAAGCAAGAGTTAGTAACATGTGTTTGAAAGAGGACAACAAATAGCCAGCTCCCTTCCCTGACATCAGTGGTAATGCACTAGAGTGAAGATACCTTATCATCTTGAGTTCTTTGCAGGCCTTTTGAATACACACTAACCCTCCAGTTCTCTCCTTGCAAGTACAACTTATTGCCAAGAAAGTCCTTTTGTGTTTCTTCAATAAAGCATTATGATTTTTCACTTCAGAAACAACAACAACAAAACAGCAAACAAACAAAACCACCAACCATGGTTAAGTAGTCCATATGAATCTAACTTCAGGAACCACTCCACATACCCATCTTTTCAACTGAATCTACATCTTTAATCCACTCTATTTAAATAAATGGTAAAACAGCTGAGAAAAGAGACACTAAAGGCAAAGGAGAAAAGCAAAGATATACCCATCTGAATGCGGAGTTCCAAAGAACAGCAAGGAGAGAGAACACCTTTCTCAGTGATCAATGCAAAGAAATAGAGAAAAACAATAGAATGTAAGACTAGAGATCTCTTCAAGAAAATTAGAGATACCAAGGGAAAATTTCATGTAAGATGGGCACAATAAAGAACAGAAACGGTATGGACCTAACAGAAGCAGAAGATATTAAGAAGAGGTGGCAAGAATACACAGAAGAACTATACAAAAAAGATCACTCACCTAGAGCCGGACATCCTGGAATGTGAAGTCAAGTGGACCTTAGGAAGCATCACTAGGAACAAAGCTAGTGGAGGTGATGGAATTCCAGTTAAGCTATTTTAAATCTGAAAAGATGATGCTGTGACAGTGCTGCACTCAATGTGCCAAGAAATTTGGAAAACTCAACAGTGGCCACAGGACTGGAAAAGGTCCGTTTTCATTCCAATCCCAAAGAAAGGCAATGCCAAAGAATGTTTAAACTACTGCACAATTGCACTCATCTCACACACTAGTAAAGTAATGCTCAAAATTCTCTAAGCGAGGCTTCAACAGAATGTGAACCAAGAAATTCCAGATGTTCAAGCTGGATTTAGAAAAGGCAGAGGAACCAGAGATCAAATTGCCAACATCCGCTGGATCATCAAAAAAGCAAGAGAGTTCCATAAAAACGTCTACTTCTGCTTTATTGACTATGCCAAAGCCTTTGACTGTGTGGATCACGACAAGCTGTGGAAAATTCTTAAAGAGATGGGAAAACCAGACTATCTTACCTGCCTCATGAGAAATCTGTATGCAGGTCAGGAAGCAACAATTAGAACTGGACATGGAACAACAGACTGGTTCCAAACTGGGAAAGGGGTACATCAAGGCTGTATATTGTCACCCTGCTTATTTAACTTATATGCAGAGTACATCATGAGAAATGCTGGCCTGGAAGAAGCACAAGCTGGAATCAAGATTGCCGGGAGAAATATCAATAACCTCAGAAATGCAGATGATACCAGCCTTATGGCAGAAAGCAAAGAAGAACTAGAGTCTCTCGATGAAAGTGAAAGAGGAGAGTGAGGAAGTTGGCTTAAAACTCAACATTAAAAAAACGAAGATCATGGCATCTGGCCCCATCACTTCATGGCAAATAGATGGTGAAACGATGGACACTGTGATAGACTTTTATTTTCTTGGGCTTCAAAATCACAGCAGATGGTGACTGCAATCATGAAATTAAAAGATGCTTGCTCCTGGAAAGAAAAACTATGACAAATCTAGACAGCATATTAAACAGCAGAGACATTACTTTGCTGACAAAGGTCTGCCTAGTCAAAGCTATGGTTTTTCCAGTAGTCATGTATGGATGTGAGAGTTCAAACATAAAGAAGAGTGAGTGCCAAAGAACTGATGCTTTCAAACTGTGGTTAGAGAAGACTTGAGAGTCCCTTGGACTGAAAGGAGATCAAACTGGTCAATCCTAAAGGAAATCAGTCCTGAATATTTATTGGAAGAACTGATGCTGAACCTGAAGCTCCAATACTTTGGCCACCTGATGTGAAGAGCTGACTCACTGGAAAAGACCTTGATGCTGGGAAAGAATGAAGGCAGGAGGAGAAGGGATGACAGAGGATGAGATAGTTGGATGGCATCATCGACTCGATGCTCAACTCCCAGGTCTGAGCAAACTCTGGGAGTTGGTGAAGGCCAGGGAAACCTGGTTTGCAGCAGTCCATGGGGCTGCAAAGAGTTGGACCCGACTGAGCAACTGAACTGAGAACAGATACCATTTTAACAAGCTTTTGTAAAAGAGACTGAAGACGTACCTGGGGAAATTCCAAAAGGTTGATTATAACAGGAAGATCACCTAGTTGATAGGTAAAAGCATAAGGCTTCACCAATAAGAGTAAGTGAAGATGGTGCATGCTAAGTCGCTTCAATCCTGTCCAACTCTTTGTGACCCTATGGAATGTAGCCTGCCAGGCTCCTCTTTCCATGGGAGTCTCCAGACAAGAATACTGAAGTGGGTTGCTATTTCCTCCTCCAAGGGATCCTCCTGACCCAGGGATCCAACCTATCTCTCTCTCTTAAATCTCCTGCATTGGCAAGCAGGTTCTTTACCGCTAGCACCACCTGGGAAGCCCAGTAAAGATGGTGCCTCTCTGGAAACACACTTTAACGTGGACGTACAATGACTTATTTAATTGGAAATGGGCTTCCCTGATAGCTCAAAGGTAAAGAATCTGCCTGCCATGCAAGAGACCCGGGTTCGATCCTGGGGTTGGGAAGAGTCCCTGGAGAAGGAAATAGTAACCCACTCCAGTATTCTTGCCTAGGAAATTCCATACACAGAAGACAATGGCTGGCTACAGTCCATGGGGTCACAAAAGAGTCAAACATGACTTAGCAACTAAAGAACAATGACTAGAAAAAGGTTTATAAGGTTGCTTAGGATGGGGTAAATTGTAAATTAGTGATGTAGAAAACAAGAAGAGGCTTTATTGTTTATAGTTGTTGTAATGTGTGAATAGTTTATTAGTCTTAGGAAAATAAGGAATTTACACCTAGTACAACTTTTGAGTAAACAAAAAATATACTTATCTCAAGTTTAATGTGATCAAAACAAGACTCATGGTAGGTGAGTCCTGGACACATTTCTCAGCCCTTAAAGGAAGCCAGGAGGGATCCAAAGCCAGGTCCTTACAGATGTCAGGTACAGCTATTTTGTGGGGTTTGGGGGGGCCAGTCCTGCAGGTAAAACTTTTTCACCTAGCTGAACTCATTTTCAGTAAACTTGTAGGGCACAAAAACATTATTAACTCATAAAATAAACTCACATGAAACCAATACACCAGTATCATTTACTTGAGTGCCAAGTAGAAAGCTCTTATTGTATTTTAAAACTCAAAACATATTTATACCTTATTAACGCTAGTAAAGTAATGCTCAAAATTCTCCAAGCCAGGCTTCAGCAATACGTGAACCATGAACTTCCAGATGTTCAAGCTGGTTTTAGAAAAGGCAGAGGAACCAGAGATCAAATTGCCAACATCTGCTGGATCATAGGAAAAGCAAGGGAGTTCCAGAAACACATCTATTTCTGCTTTATTGACTATGCCAAAGCCTTTGACTGTGTGGATCACAATAAACTGTGGAAAATTCTTCAAGAGATGGGAATACCAGACCACCTGACCTACCTCTTGAGAAACCTATATGCAGGTCAGGAAGCAACATTAGAACTGTACATGGAAGAACAGACTGGTTCCAAATAGGAAAAGGAGTACATCAAGGCTGTATATTGTCACTCTGCTTATTTAACTTCTATGCAAAGTACATCATGAGAAATGCTGAGCTGGAGGAAGCACAGGCTGGAATCAAGATTGCTGGGAGAAATATCAATAACCTCAGATATGCAGATGACACCACCCTTATGGCAGAAAGTGAAGAGGAACTAAAAAGCCTCTTGATGAAAGTCAAAGTGGAGTGAAAAAGTTGGCTTAAAGCTCAACATTCAGAAAACCAAGATCATGGCATCTGGTCCCATCACTTCATGGGAAATAGATGGGGAAACAGTGGAAACAGTGTCAGATTTTATTTTTTGGGCTCCAAAATCACTGCAGATGGTGACTGTAGCCATGAACTTTAAAGACGCTTACTCCTTGCAAGGAAAGTTATGACCAACCTAGATAGCATATTAGGAGAAGTCAGTGGCATCCCACTCCAATACTCTTGCCTGGAAAATCCCATGGACAGAGGACCCTGGTAGGCTCCAGTCCATGGGGTCTCTAAGAGTTGAACACAGCTGAGCGACTTCACTTTCACTTTTTACTTTCATTCATTGGAGAAGGAAATGGCAACTCACTCCAGTGTTCTTGCTTGGAGAATCCCAGGGACGGGGGAGCCTGGTGGGCTGCCGTCTATGGGGTCACACAGAGTCGGACACGACTGAAGTGAATTGGCAGCAGCAGCAGCAGCAGATCAGATCAGATCAGATCAGATCAGTCATTCAGTCATGTCTGAGTCTTTGCGACCCCATGAGTCACAGCACGTCAGGCCTCCCTGTCCATCACCAACTCCCAGAGTTCACTCAGACTCACCTCCATTGAGTCAGTGATGCCATCCAGCCATCTCATCCTCTGTCATCCCCTTCTCCTCTTGCCCCCAATCCCTCCCAGCATCAGAGTCTTTTCCAATGAGTCAACTCTTCGCATGAGGTGGCCAAAGTACTGGAGTTTCAGCTTTAGCATCATTCCTTCCAAAGAAACCCCAGGGCTGATCTCCTTCAGAATGGACTGGTTAGATCTCCTTGCAGTCCAAGGGACTCTCAAGAGTCTTCTCCAACACCACAGTTCAAAAGCATCAATTCTTCGGTGCTCAGCCTTCTTCACAGTCCAACTCTCACATCCATACATGACCACAGGAAAAACCATAGCCTTGACTAGACGAACCTTTGTTGGCAAAGTAACGTCTCTGCTTTTGAATATGCTATCTAGGTTGGTCATAACTTTCCTTGCAAGGAGTAAGCGTCTTTAAAGTTCATGGCTACAGTCACCATCTGCAGTGATTTTGGAGCCCAAAAAGATAAAATCTGACACTGTTTCCCCATCTATTTCCAATGAAGTGATGGGGCCAGATGCCATGATCTTCGTTTTCTGAATGTTGAGCTTTAAGCCAACTTTTTCACTCCACTTTGACTTTCATCAAGAGGCTTTTCAGTTCCTCTTCACTTTCTGCCATAAGGGTGGTGTCATCTGCATATCTGAGGTTATTGATATTTCTCCCAGCAATCTTGATTCCAGCCTGTGCTTCCTCCAGCTCAGCATTTCTCATGATGTACTCTGCATAGAAGTTAAATAAGCAGGGTGACTATATACAGCCTTGATGTACTCCTTTTCCTATTTGGAACCAGTCTGTTCTTCCATGTACAGTTCTAATGTTGCTTCCTGACCTACATATAGGTTTCTCAAGAGGCAGGTCAGGTGGTCTGGTATTCCCATCTCTTGAAGAATTTTCCACAGTTTATTGTGATCCACACAGTCAAAGGCTTTGGCATAATCAATAAAGCAGAAATAGATGTGTTTCTGGAACTCTCTTGCTTTTTCCATGATCCAGCGGATGTTGGCAATTTGATCTCTGGTTCCTCTGCCTTTTTCTAAAATCAGCTTGAACATCAAGAAGTTCACAGTTCACATATTGCTGAAGCCTGGCTTGGAGAATTTTGAGCATTACTTTACTAGCGTGTGAGATGAGTGCAATTGTGCGGTAGTTTGAGCATTCTTTGGCATTGCCTTTCTTTGGGATTGGAATGAAAATGGACCTTTTCCAGTCCTGTGGCCACTGCTGAGTTTTCCAAATTTGCTGGCATATTGAGTGCAGCACTTTCACAGCATCATCTTTCAGGATTTGGAATAGCTCAACTGGAATTCTATCACCTCCACTAGCTTTGTTCGTAGTGATGCTTTCTAAGGCCCACTTGACTTCACATTCCAGGATGTCTGGCTCTAGGTGAGTGATCACACCATTGTGATTATCTGGGTCATGAAGATCTTTTTTGTACAGTTCTTCTGTGTATTCTTGCCATCTCTTCTTAATATCTTCTGCTTCTGTTAGGTCCATACCATTTCTGTCCTATATCGAGCCCATCTTTGCATGAAATGTTCCTTTGGTATCTCTGATTTTCTTGAAGAGATCTCTAGTCTTTTTGCATATTATAAAACAGAGACATTACTTACCAACAAAGGTCCATCTAGTCAAGGCTATGGTTTTTCCAGTGGTCTTGTATGGATGTGAGAGTTGGACTGTGAAGAAAGCTGAGTGCCGAAGAATTAATGCTTTTGAACTGTTGTGTTGGAGAAAACTCTTGAGACTCCCTTGCAAGGAGGTCAACCAGTCCATTCTAAAGGAGATCAGTCCTGGGTGTTCATTGGAAGGACTGATGCTAAAGCTGAAACTCCAATACTTTGGCCACCTCATGCAAAGAGTTGACTCTTTGGAAAAGACTGGTGCTGGGAGGGATTGGAGGCAGGAGGAGAAGGGGAAGACAGAGGATGAGAGGGCTGGAAGGCATCACCGACTTGATGGACATGAATTGGAGTAAACTCAGGGAGTTGGTGATGGACAGGGAGGTCTGGCGTGCTGCCATTCATGGGGTGGCAGAGTTATAGACGACTGAGCGACTGAACTGAATTGAACGTATATCCATTCCATGAAAAAGTATTTGGACTACGGGTTAATTAATAAACAAGGGTTCTCTACAAAGCAAAACAAAACAAAACCTTCTATAAAAAACTAACAGTGCTTCCCTGGTGGCTCACTGGTAAAGAATCCACCAGTCATTGCAGGTGACATGTGTTAGATCCCTGGTCAGGGAAGATCTCACAAATGCCCAGCAACTAAACCCATGGTCCACAACTATTGAGCCTGTGCCTTAGTGTCGGAGCCGCAACTACTGAAGCCCTGGAGCTCTAGAGCCTGTGCTCCTGCAACAAGAGAAGCCATGAAGTGAGAAACCTGACCACTGAACTAGAAAAGTAGTACCCCTCGAAGCAAGAAAGACCTAGCACAACCCCAAATAAACAAACAAGAACATAATATATAGCACAGAGAACTATATTCCATATCTTATAACAAGCTATAATGGAAAATAATTTGAAAAAGAATGTATATAACTGAATCCCTGTGCTGTACACCTGAAACACTTAAAAATTTTTTTTAAAAAAGACACAGACAAAACCTGTAACTTATTTTTTCTTTTTCTAAGCCGGCTTAGTATTATCTGTTTTACTCCTAAGCATTTTAAAAATTTCGGATTTTGGGTGGGAATAAGGGCGGGGAAATGCACTATATCTGGTCTCGGGGCAAAGGTTTCTTAAAGTTACCTATAGATTATTTCGGATTGTGGGTGGGAATAAGGGCGGGGAAATGCACTAATTCTGGCCGACTCTTTGCGACCCCTTGAATCGCAGCACGCCAGGCTTCCCTGTCCATCACCAGCTCCCGGAGTTCACTCAGACTCTTGCATCGAGTCAGTGATGCCATCCAGCCATCTCATCCTCTGTCGTCGCCTTCTCCTCCTGCCCCCAATCCCTCCCAGCGCCAGTTACCTATAGATTATTTCGGATTGTGGGTGGGAATAAGGGCGGGGAAATGCACTAATTCTGGTCCCGGGGCAAAGGTTTCTTAAAGTTACCTATAGATTACACTGTTTTTTATTTTGGACATGGCTCAAGATCACAGGGGAGAAGGCAATGGCACCCGACTCCAGTACTCTTGCCTGGCAAATCCCATGGACAGAGGAGCCTGGTAGGCTGCAGTCCATGGAGTCGCGAAGAGTCGGGCACGACTGAGCGACTTCCCTTTCACTTTTCACTTTCATGCATTGGAAAAGGAAATGGCAACCCACTCCAGTGTTCTTGCCTGGAGAATCCCAAGGACGGGGGAGCCTGGTGGGCTGCCGTCTATGGGGTCACACTGAGTCGGACACGACTGAGGTGATTAGCAGCAGCAGCAAGATCACAGGTCACAGTGCCCGAAAACGCCGGGGGAAACCTTTTCACCGGGCGAAGGGACGGACGCGGGGAGCAAATTGGCCGGGTGGTGGTGGTGGGAAACTAAGGCCCATTCGGGAGCAGCCCGGGGTCGACCGCCCAGATTACCCACTTTGCCCCGAGGGAACTGGTCTTCAGGGACCGGGGCACAGAGACTCCAGCCCCGGGCTGCCCAGATCCACGTGCGTCGGGCGCCCCGCCCCTCCCTCAGAGCCGGCGGAGCGAAGCGCAAGCCGGTTGCGAGTCACAGAGGCCTGGTGCGCGCCCCGCCCCTGTGCCCGTAGCGAGGGCCGCCGCGGCCCTGGAGCCGGGGATTCGCCCTATTCGCCCTCCTTTCCCCTCGGCTGGCCGCTGGGGCGGGGCCGGCCCTCAAGCAGGGCGGCACCCAGGCGGGCTCGTCAGTCACCCACCGCGGGCGGCGGCCTGGCGAGGTCTGGAGCCGGTGAGTAGCCACGTCACGCTCCTCCGGGAGGTCCCGCCCCCGCTCCGTCCTCTCGGACCGCCCCCTTTCCCGGCCCCGCCTCCGCCCCCGCGAGCAGTTACCGGCTGAGGTAGCGCGCGCCTCTCCGACTCTGCTAGAGGTCCTCAAGCCTGGGCTTGCGGTGCTTTTGCCTCAGCCCGCGTCGGGTGAGGGCTCGCGGCTGCGGCTGCGACACCCGGCGCGTGTTGGCAGGCTCGGGGCTAGCGCCGCTGAGGCAGGCTGGGCCGACGGGCGGTTAGCGCCCCGTTCGACGCGGGGAGGGGCGGCACGCCGAGAGCTGCACGGCCTCCTCACCCGACGCGGGCGGCCGTGGCGACGGCGGCCGGGTTCTCGGGTTCTCTTCCTCAGGCCGGAGCCAGTCGGTGTCCCGGCGGAGCGACGGGCAGCCGGGCTCCCTTGCCCCGGGCCCCCCCTGGCTGGGGCGGCTGGGGCAGGGGGACCATGTCTGCTCGCATTCCAGTGCCCGCCGCTCACCCTCGGGAGGAGCCTCCCGCGGGAGCAACTGAGAGGGAGTCGCTGGCGGCCGCGGCGAGCCGGCAGGCTGAGCAGCTACCCCCGCTCGAACGGGAGGGCAAGGAGGCGGCGAGGGAGGAGAGGGCCGCGACCGCCACCAGCGCGGGGGCGCGGGGTGAGCCGTCGCCGACGCCGGTGCTGGGACACAGCGTGCCTCAGGCGGCCGTGCCTGTGAAGCCCCTGGCGCTGCACCTGGCGCACAAGGCGCGCGGGCCCGGGGGGCCCTTTGGCGGGGAGCCGCCGCGACCGCTGCCGCGGGACCCGCCGGCCGAGAACGCCCGGGAGGAGGAGGCGGCGGCGGCCAGCTCTGAGGAAAAGCTGCAGCCGCCGCCGCCGCCGCCGAAGGAGAATCCCTGGACCAGAAAGCCTCCCCAGCACCTGTCCCCCGCCGGGACGGGGCCTCTGCCGTTGCCCCCACTGGAAACCTTGGAGGCAGGTCTGTGGCTCCTCTGCGGTAGGCACCGGGAGGGTGTGTGCAGGGGCGACTCGTGGAGACCAAGGCTCCGCGGGGCTGGGGGAGGGGCAGGGGCAGGGCTCCTTGCCCTGTCAGTCGGAGGTGTTTCGTTCCAAGGTGTCATTCATTCTGCCTATTTACATAAATGGACATCTGGGAAGGGAGCGACAGGAAGAGGTGGGACCTCGGGTTCTCCTTGACTAGTGGAGGCACGGCGAGGGCAATGGAGCTGAGCCACTCCGCTGGCACTGCCTCAGTTTTGTCTTGCCTCCACGTGGTAGTGACTTGGGAAAGCTGACTTGAGGTAGATGTTCAGTTCATCCTACAGAAGTTTCTGTAGACTGAGAAGAGGTGAAGCAAGTCGGACGGGGGATTTATTAATAATTGGAAGCGTAGTTGTGATTTTTTTATTAAGAAATAATTGATAAGCTGAAAATTGTCAGGGTTTTCAAAACGGTGTTAAGTAGTCATATTAAAAATGAGACACTGTACTGTAGTTGTTAGTAAAAAGTTTTGAGTTCATAATTGTGGGAAATTGTTGAAATTGGGTAGTTGACCGGAGAGTGAATTGCTCATTAGGTGAATAGTAGTCATAGTAGTCTTGTGGTTCAACGGTAAAGAATCCTTCTGCCAATGTAGGGTATGCCTGTTGGATCCCTGGGTCGGAAAGATTCCCTGGAGAAGGAAATGACAACCCACTCCAGTACTCTTGCCTGGGAAATCTCATGGACAGAGGAGCCTGATTGGCTGCAGTCCATGGGTCGCAAAGAGTCAGATACGTCTTAGCGACTATACAACAACAAACATTCAGTTACCTCTCCTTCCTAGAGGAGGTAAGATTGTGCCACTGAATTTGATGCGGACCAATGCCCTATGTTCCCTAGAGATTTATTTTGGTTATAACAGCGTCAGGTTTTTTTTTTTTAAGTTAAATAGATATCCTAAATAAAACGAAGACTAGTTTTGCTGTCTAAGTTGTAGTAAGTTAAGCTTTTCATATAGAAATTACAGCTGTTTACTTACAAGTGTTTGCTTTTCTTAAAGGTTAACAGTGAAACAGGGAAAATTTAAGCGTGTTTACAGGGTTGTGAGGATCAAATGAGACTAAGGAATGGTCAAATATAAGGTGATTGTTATAGACACATTTTGCAGCTACAGTAACATTTCTTCTAAGGAACTCCAATAGAGGGAGATAAGAGTTGGTTTGCACAGTAATAATCATTTTTTAATGCTGCAGAACAGTATAACTTTAAATAGTTATTTTACATCTGAGGTTTGATGGTCTTTAAATTATCATTTGATAAATCTTAACACAGAAAAATCTACTCAAAATTTTTTCTCTAAATTTAAACTTAACACCATTTTCTCCTACCTGCAAAGCTCCATTTGTTTACCACTATTACTAACTGAAGAGAACAGAAGTCTTAAATCGAAAACTTTAGTGAATCTTAATGTCTGTCTCACCTCCCTACTTTGAGACTTACACACATTATACATTATAGTCAGTGATCTACCAAAAAAAAAAAAAACCCCTCTTGGTTGTACAATTAATTTGACAGGTTTTAAGACTCAAATTTTAATTGGAGATTACCTTGCTAAAATATTTAACAGTTTATTATAATTAGCCTGCAGGTGCCTTCATTAGGGACCTTAATCTTTGTTGCAGATTAAGCATCTGGTGATTAACCAGGTGTGGTTCCCATGGACTTTAATTTTGCTGATGTTTCTCTGTAGGCAACATTTCTGTTCTTGGAATCTATTCTGTACCTGCAGGAATACTGTTCTTTATATTTGGAGTGCTGTAGTAACTTTATAGTCTATCCCCAACACTGACTCTGTACTTCTACACAAAACTTCTACACAACTTCTATTCGTAACTGAAAAACTTTGTCTAGGTAACTTAGATAAGAGTTTGTGGAGTAGAAATGCACAGCTTGCATTCTAGACCAGATTAGCTACTACCTAGCTAGTTGACTTTCAGCAAGATTTCTGGGCCTTGTAAATGAATGAAGTGGATGTATTTTCTTTCATTTCTTAATACCAGAGGGCCTTCTGTAACCTAGGTCTGCCAGCTTTCTATTTTCCTAAGTAAATTTGCAACCTCAATCATAATGATATAGGAGCAGACGCCCTTTATGGTTCAGAGTCCAGAATAGGTACAAACTTAGGGGAGTGTTAAATTAGTACAATAATCTTTTTCGTTGGAAACCTATGTGATTTATCCTATAAACCAGGAGATTCATGAGAGGGAAAGAGGATATTAATTATGCTATAATATCAGAATTAAACTTACGTTTTTCCTAGCCAAACGAGGATTTACTGTTACTCACTTAATGAAGTACCAGAATTCCATCCATAAAGTTTTTGCCAGAAAGTTTACTACCAGAGATAGAAACATAGGAGATGTAGGGAAGTATTTCTGGACTTGTAGTCATGAATTTTTTGTTAGAACCTGGAGTTCTAACTGAATTGCAAGTGAGGAATTCTTCAGCCCTGTGACACACTTTCCTCCACTTTGGGAATGGTTCTGGCTTGTGTATTGGTGTTTCTGGTAATCCAGATAAGAACCTCTTTTCAGCGAAAGCCCGGCCCACAAGAGAGCCTGGAATAGTATCACTGTGGTCTTAAATTCTGGTCAGGAGACTAGAAAGAATTGTTCCCCGATCCATGTTTAAAGTAATTTTACTTATTTTGAAGACCTTTACTAAAGTCACAGTATGGGATTTATGAGTCACTTACCTTGTACCCATGGTTATATTTTGCATATTAAAAATCAGCTTTCTAAATTTAATTTTTACTCACAAAAATATTGATTTGGGGACTTGCCTGGTGACCTAGTGGTTAGGATTTGGCTCTTTCACTGCAGAGGGCCTGGTTCAGTCCCTGGTTGGGGAACTACCCTTCATGCTGAGTGGTTGGGTCACAATACAAAAAATTATTTTTTTCTTTTTCATCTTTAGTCTTCTTGACCCCCATCAACCTTTTCTCCAAGTGTGTTTCCCAGAAACCTCAAATAAGCTTACTGTAAATCTAATAATGTTTTACTTGTTATATAAATTATACATAAATATGTTTTTATAAACACAAATTTGCTGTTCCCTTCAAAAAGAAGAATAGTCATGTTACCAGTTTATTGAATATCCTTTTAGACCTTTCTGTGAAATTATTTCTAAATACAGTGTTTTGTATGTGTATTTAGACTATTCTCAATTTAAAATTTTGCCTGATCCTTTTATTTTTCTTTACAGTGAGTTTTTAAATTATATTAACACTAGTTTCAGGTGTGTGATTCAGATTTGCATATGCATATTGTGGACTTCCCTGGTGGCTTAGTGGTAGAGAATCCACCTGCCAATGCAGGAGATGCGGGTTCGATCCCTGGGTCAAGAAAATCCAGATTGTGCTAGTGGTAAAGAACCTGGCTCCAATGCAGGAGACTTCAGAGGCACAGGTTTGATCTCTGGGTAGGGAAGATCCCCTGGAGAAGGAAATGGCAACCCACTGCAGTATTCTTGCCTGGAAAATCCCATGGACAGAGCTTCCTGTCAGGCTACATACAGTCCATGGGGTTGCAAAAGAGTTGGACACGAATTAGCAACTAAACAACAACATTGCAAAATGATCACCATATGTTTAGTTAACTACCATCTACATACTTTTTATAAAAATTTTTTCTTGTGATAAAGTTGATGCTTTTTAGTCTAAACTTTAAAAAACTGCAGAGAAGTGGTCTATAAATATAACTGATGTAGTCAGTTTAGCCATTTACCCATTAATCAACATCCTGGTTGTTTCAAACATCTTTATGCATTTCTCTTATATACTGTCTGATTTACTCTAGGATAGCTACATGGAATTGTTAGGTCACAGTGTATTTGTTGACAGGTTGTTCTCTAAAGTGACTACAGATTGATAGTCTCAATTTTAGAGTCTGAGAAGTTAAGTAGGCTTTTTTACATATTTTTTTAAGGCACTCATTTACTGTAATAAAATGGCATTTGATGACATTTCTCCCTTAAATATAATAAAACCATGTGATTAATGATTGATAACTGTCAATGCCTTTTCTTAATTAAAACTTTGCTAAAGATTATGGTCATGAAAATTAGAGTAAAATCACCTATAATGTTGCATTTTTTTATTCTCACTATCCAAGCTTTTCAAATGAGTTGTTTTCTTATCAGGAATTGTTTCCTTATAGATTAAGATATTGCAGTAATACTCAAAGTTGCATTTTGGCTCACCAGTGATTGAAAAATGGATATATGAAGATCACGTAGTTGTTTATGTGTATGTATATATGTGTGTATATATGTTGGATATATATACATATATATATATGTATATACACATATAAACGTGAGTGTGTGTATATATACATTGGAGCTTAAATTTCTTAGGTTTCATCTGTCTGAAAATTTTTTAAAATTAAAGTTTCTATATTTCTAAGTTTTTAGGTTGGCTTTCTTTTTTAGTCTTAGATTTTTACCTAATGACATACTGGAAGAACAGCTTCCTCCATTTTGTTTGGAACATGGGAAAATGAAAATATTTTCTTGGTCTTGTTTTGCCTGTTCTATATGTGTGTATAAAATTATATGTAGAATCTGGTATATTAATACATACACATTTGTCTTATTTCTTAAGTTTTGCATTATTTTTTATAAATGTACCAATAAAATCCCATGGATGGAGGAGCCTGGAAGGCTGCAGTCCATGGGGTCGCTGAGGTCGGACACGACTGAGCAACTTCACTTTCACTTTTCACTTTCATGCATTGGGGAAGGAAATGGCAATCCACTCCAGTGTTCTTGCCTGGAGAATCCCAGGGATGGGGGAGCCTGGTGGGCTGCTGTCTATGGGGTCGCACAGAGTTGGACACGACTGAAGTGACTTGGCAGCAGCAGCAGCAGTACCAATAATATAACTACTATATTGTTGAATATAGGAGTTATATATTTATTTTTTGGCTATGCCACACAGCTTGTGGGATCTCTGGAGCAGTTTTCTAGAACAGTCATGGCAGTGAAAGCCACGAATCCTAACCATTAAGCTACCAGGGACCTCCCTAGAGGTTATTTATTTAAATACAGTTATCTAGGGAACTTCCTAGAGGTTATTTGTTTTAATGAAGTCTGGTGGATCTTCCAACCCAGGGATCAAACCCGTGTTTCCTGTGTCTCCTGCATTGGCAGCCAGATTCTTCACCACTGAGCCACCTAGGAAGCCCTTTATCTGCTACAATGAACATAGTTTTTTGGCTGTGCTGCTCGGCAAATAGGATCTTAGTGTCCAGAGTGTCCAGTTGAACCCATGTTCCCTGCAGTGAAAGCATGGAATCTTAACCACTAGCCCGCCAGAAATCCCTACAGTGAAAATTTTATACAGACATCTTTGTATCTTGTCTTGATTCTCAGATAATTTCTGAGAAATGGAATTTTTTCCTTAAAATGTATATGCATTTTATTTAATTTTTAAAAACTTTATTGGATTCCAGTTGATTTACAATGTTGTGTTAGTTTTAGGTGTACCTCAGAGTGATTCAGAATGTATATTCATTCTTTTTCAGATTATTTTTTCATATAGGTTGTCATAGAACATTGAGTACAGTTCCCAGTGCTATACAGTAGGTCCTTGTTGGTTATCTTTTAAAAGGATATATATATATTAGTAGTAGTAGTACTTTTTTTGCCACGTGGCTTGGGGGTTTTATTTAGTTCTCCCACCAGAGATTGAACCCAGGCCCTTGGCAGTGAGAGCAGAATCCTAACCACTGGATTGGCAGGACATTCCAAAAATAGTATATACATTTTAAATGACAGATTACCCTTGAAAGAGTCTACTACTTCATATTCATTCCAACAGCATGAGAGAAATGTCCATTTATACAGGCTTCTCAACGCTTGGCATTTTCTTTTTTGTCAGCACAATAGGTGAAAATTGTCTTCACTTAAATTTCTTAGTGCCATTTCGTGTTTGGCTACTGCTATTTCGTTTTTGAATCATATTTATCTTTTATTCAGATTTGTTTTTTTAAAGCTTATGTCATTCTTTTAACTAAAAAAAGAGTAGGTTGATGAGGTGGTCTAAGAGAGCAGCACAAAGGACTTCCTTATGTTGAATTTGGAATTAGACAAATGTATTCACAGTTGGCGTTGCACAACTGCGTGTTCCCTTTCTGCCTCTGTTGGGTAGTCTACCCTGTGTGGTTAATAGCATGAAGGAGCAGACCAGAATGCTTACTTTTTGTGGACAGCTAGCTCCCAAAGGAAAGAGGGGAAAGGTGCTGGCTTTGCAAGTCAGTTCTTTTCCTAAACTCATTAATCAGGAAACATTGTTTCTGTGGAAACAATTGGGACTTGGGAACAGGAATGTTCTAGGACAGTCTTCCTTTTAAAAAAGTAAATTAACTAAAAGTGCCACTTGGTAACCAGTATTAAGAAATCCTTCTTTCTTATCCCGGAGTATCCAACCACAGTAGCCAGCATAATTTGTCAAATATCTTTTGATGAAAATAAATTACCATATTGGTAAACTATAAATATCCAAATTACAGTGTGTACTTAAAGATACTCTTATCAATAAAATGTCAGAATTATAGAGGCCACAGAATTAAATGCGATCAATTTTCCCATGTATTACCTGAGGAGTTGAGAGATTAAAATTTAAACAAAAGAATTGGTTGAAGTAAAAATCTCTTTTCCTTTTATTTTTAAATGTGTGACGAAATAAAGATCCAAGATTCTACCTTCCTGGCTGCCCTGCATGGCTTGTGGAATCTTTTGTTCCCAAATCATGGTTTGAACTCAGGCCTCTGGCAGTTAGAGAACTGTGTGCCAGGGAGTTACCTCCAACTTTTTTTTTTTTTTAATTGAAGTATAGTTGATTTACAGTATTGGGTTACCTTCCCAGCTTCTTTTAGCCAGAGGTTATAATCAGTGTCTGTGTAGGGTATGGCACCATGTTGATTTTTAAATCAAAAAGATTATTAACTTACATTCGAATATTTTTGTTTGTAAATAACTTACTTGTCATTTAATACTGAAGTTTAAAAGTTTATGTGGTCAGAATAATTTTTAAATTTCTGACCTTAATTTTGTGATTATTAATGTCTTCTTGATTGTAATAAAACTCACTTTTGTGGCCTATGCCTAACTACTTCCCATTACATCAAATAGTTTGTGTAAGGCTGTGTTTTGTAACCACCAGGCAATAATTTACTTGACTTAGCAATATTTTGGGATGTGTTTTTATTTGGCTAAGGGAAAAGTCTTTCAAATGTTTGATACTGTGTAACTTTCATAAAATATATGTGCTATTTATAGAACATACCTTAGTCAAATTCCAGATAATATTTGGACAAATACTGTTTTTGTTAGATTAGATTTTTTTCCTGCCTCCCTTTTTGTCCTACCCGTCTATCATATTTTTTTCTGCATCTCATTTTTCTTAATGAAGTATTTATCCCTATGCATATTTATATGCATGTATACATTTCCCTGTAGTAGTTTCTGTAGACTTTTTAAGAAGTGGTGAAGCAAGTTGGAGAAGGGGGATTTATTTATAAATGGAAGCACAATTGTGAATTTTGTTATGAAATAATTGATAAGCTGAAAATTGTCAGGGTTTTCAAAACAGTGCTAAGTAGTCATATTAAAAATGAAACTGTATTATGGTTGCTACTGAAAAATTTTGAGTTCATAATTGTGGTGGGAAATTGTTGAAATAGGATAGTTGGACCTGATAGTGAATTGCTCATTAGGTTAATAATAGTCTTGTGGTTCAACGGTAAAGAATCCTCCTGCCAATGTAGGGTATGCCGCTTGGATCCCTGGGTTGGAAAGCTCCCCAATGACAACAAACTCCAGTATTCTTGCCTGGGAAAATCCCATGAACAGAGGAGCCTGATTGGCTGCAGTCCATGGTCGCAAACAGTCGAACGTGACTTAGTGACTGACTACACAATATGCTTCCCTGGTGGCTCAGATGTTAAAGAATCAGCCTGCAGTGCAGGAGACCCAGGTTTGATCCCTGGGTTGGGAAGATTCCCTGGAGAAGGGAATGGCTACCCTTGCTTGGAGAATTCCATGGACAGAGGAGCCTGGCGAGCTACAGCCTATGGGGTTACAAAGAGGGGGACATGACGGAGCAACTGACGTTTACTTACACATTTACTTGTGTCCCTAAAGTATAAGGAAGTGTAGAGCAAATAGGCATGTACTCACTATCTGCTTTAGGAATAGAATTTCTACAGTTTTCACATTCCTTGTGTGCCCATCCCTGGGGATGTCGTCATCCTTCATCCAGCTTCCTTTCATAATATCTTATTTGAATTTTTCTGGTTTTAACTCAAAAATCATTTTATTTTACTCTGAATTAGTCATTGCCATGATTTATGGGATTCGTTGTTTACTAAATTATTGTGTTTTCTGTTTATTCGACTTTAATATTTACTTTAGGGCATGTTTAACTAGATAATCATCGTGCTAGATAAAAAGACATTTTAAAGCTTCATTTGGAGACTATTGTTATCCACCATTGTCTTCTTATTCAAGATAGGGACAGGTGATGATACTGTGATAGTCTTACACATGCTTTTACAGACGTCTGTTTTATTTTTTATGGCTTGATTCTAGAGATAAGCTATTTTGGTTTTTCCAAAGACAAATTGAAGTCTTCTGACTTATTTTCTGGATGCTTCTTGATGTATGTGAATATATTTATATATACAAATATATTTATATATTATATATTTAAATATTACATGTATTATATATATAATATATGGCTTCCCTGGTGGCTCAGTGGTAAGGAATCCACCTGCCAATGCAGTAGATATGGGTTTGATCCCTGGGTTGGGAAGATCCCCTGGAGAAGGAAATGGTAACCCATTTCCTTGCCTCGGAAACTACATGGACAAAGGAGCCTGGAGGGCTACAGCCCATGGGGTTGCAAAGAGTCAGACACTACTTAGCAATTAAACAGCAACAACATATATATATATATGTTATATATATATATATGTTATATATATATGTTATATATATATATGTTGTTGCTGTTTAATATATATATATATATACACACACACACACGTAATATATACACACACACACACACACACACACACACATATATATATATAAATATATATAAATCCCATTGGGAATTGATTCGCCAACTTTACAAAAATGTGTTATATTTCTAATTTTTCCATGTTACACCTGTTAGTGAAAGGACTGGTCTGTCAGTTCAGTAAGCTGTTAATATTTTCTTCTTTATTTGAACACTGTAGACCACTTTCAGTCCATGTTTGAAATGTGGTTGATTTCTTGTTAGGAATTTGAGTCTTAGAACTTTGCATTTTGTTGAAAATAATGACTACGTTGACTTACTGAAATTGCTTTAATTGTTACTTTGTCAAATATTTTAAGTGATACGGCTGTAAAAAACAGTTCTTTGTATTTTTTTTTTTTTTTAGAGCTCAGTTCCCCTCAAATTATAAAAGCAGGAAAACTCAAGACAAAGAAATCCAATAAGGTATATTTGACAATAAATAATTTTTGACTATTCTGAAAGGAACTCCTCAGATTACTGTGTATTTTTCTCTTCTGTCATTGATGTTTGATATTAATATACTAGAGAATTGTAGCCTTTTCCAGATCTCCATGTGTATATGTTATGCTGCATCTATCAGTTTAGTCAAAGTTGTTAATCGTGCCAGAAGTTGGATTATAAGACCAAAGCATTCTTTCTGGGTTCTGTTGTTTGGAGAAAGTTTTGGATTAATTTGGCAAATGCCTACATATAAATGAATGTAGATGATTTTAAAAGTTACATTTACTTTTAGAAAAATCTTTTTCTATTTAAAAAATTCCTAATTTGTATAACATTTCTTTTATTACTTCTTAGGCTAGTGATTTCAGTGATATGGCAAATTGGCCAACACCAAGTGAATTAGTGAACACTGAAGTGAGTATTCTTTTAAAACCTTTTTTTAAATAAAGGGAAAGTATTCTCATTTCACATGCAAACTTTATTTTACTTCAAATTTAGAGAATCACATTGATAAAGTACCCATTTTTCAAATACTTTGATTTCTTTCATCCCATTGCCTTCATCTGGTTGTATTCTCAGGACCATATATTTGGAAAGGTGGGGTACTGTGATGTCAACTTCATGTTATGCCTACAAATAGATTATTTTTTAAAGTAATGTCTAATTGAAGCCCATTTTGTATTTCAAAATTTATTTCATATACATTTGAGTAAAATTTTTTCAATGTGTTGAAGTCTTAAGTCTTTATATACACATACATATATATATGTATAACATATCAAAAGATGTTCAATATATGGATTTTTAAAAACAGTTTTAGATTTTTATGTTTGCTTTATTTATTTATGACTCTGCTGGGTTTTTGTGCTGCTCTTGGGCTTTCTCTAGTTATGGTGAGCAGGGGTAGAGCATAGGCACAGCAGTTGTGGTGCACAGGCTTAGTTGACCCCGGGCTTGAGGAATCTTCTTGGACCAGGAATTAAACCCATGCCCTCGGCATTGGCAGGTGATTCTTAACCACTGGACCACCAGGGAAGTCTTAGTAAATGGATTTCTAATTTAACTATGAAAGAAGCTCTAAAAAGATATTCTGAAATAGTCTGTCAAAAGGCTTTTTAGGGACTTCCCTAGCTGTCCAGGTGTTAAGACCATGCTTCCACTGGAGGGGGCATGGGTTCAGTCCCTGGTTGGAGAACTAAGATCCCACATGTTGGAGCCATAGTCAAATAAAAAAATAATAATAAAAAATAAAAAGGATTTTCTTTTTAAAGAAGTAGTATATATAGTCATCTGGTTCCATGGTTTCATTTGACACTGTACATTTTGTTATTTGTATTTTGTGCAGTAATATGGGAGTATAGTTTAATATATATGAAACAACTTGATGAATAAACAACATAATAAACTGTATATGAAGGGTACAGTCTGATATACTTTGACCTGTGAAACTTTCTCCACAAACAGGGTAATGAACTTGATTTGTAACTCTTCTCTGTCATGTCCCTTACCACGCCATTATCCCAACCACTGATAAGTTGTACTTAGTTAATTTGCCCTTTCTCCAGTTTAAAAAAAATTTTTTATTGGAGTATAGTTGATATACAATGCATTTACTACAGTTTTATATAGGTGGAGTTATACAGCATGTACTTTTTTTTTGCCCCTGGCTTTCATTTAGCTTAATTATTTTGAGATTTATTTATGTTATATATATGAGTAGTTTGTTTTTATTTACTGGGTAGTAGTCAATTGATAGATATAATGCTGTCCATTCACCTACTGGTGAACATTTGTGTTGATGCCAGTTTTTTGACTGTTAGGAATAAAGCTACTACATAAACATTTGTGTACAAAATTTGCATGGATATATGCTTTTATTTTTCTTGGGAGTAGAATACGTGGATTTTATGGTAGCTATTTAAAATGTTAAATTACTAAACTTTTTATTCCACCAGCAGTGTATGAGAATTCTAATTGCTCTATATTCTCACTAATACTTGACATGGTCAGTCTTAATTTTAATCAGTTTAGAAGGTGTTTGATGGTATCACATTGTAGTTTTACTTTGCACTTTTCTGTTGATGTCAAGTACATTTTCATGTATATTTGCAGTCGGTATATCTTTTTGATGAAACGTCTGTTTAACCCTTGCCCACTTTTTGTTTCCTTGTTGCTGCATTTTAGAGTTCATTATATATCTTGGATACAAGTCCTTTTATCAGATACTTAGTAACTATTTTCTCCTTGTCTTTCACTTGACTTTTCTCTTAACAGTGTCTTTTGTAGTTTTTTATTTTTGTAAGAGTTGTCATTTGTTTTACGATATGTAGGTAAGGTATTACCACAAATTTGGGAATGTGTTAGACAAAATGTTCATGAAAATTTAACTCTGTAAAACCTTTTGCAGTGTCAGAGTGTCATCAGTCAAGGCAATAAGAAGCCACAAAATAGAAAAGAAAGAGAAGACAAGGTTGAAAAGAGAAGTGTTAACAATGAAAGCAAAGAAAACCGGGAAACAAAATTAGATGGTCCTGGTGAAAATGTCAGTGAGGATGAGGCTCAGTTAAGTAATCAACGAAAAAGAGGTTGGTTTGTTTATACCTTCATTTTGATTTTAAGTATTTAAAGAGAGCTGTAGTAATGAAGAATCGTATTTAATCAGTTGATTGCTGGTAGTCACCAGTGAGTAGTTTGGATTTCTTCGCAACTGAGTGACTGAGCACACACACACACACACAGAGCGCACGTTTATCTTTAAAACAAGGAGTTTGTCGTTGTTAGTCACTAAGTTGTGTCTGACTCTTTTGTGACCCCATGGAATGTAGCATACCAGGCTCCTCTGTCCATGAGATTTCCCAGGCAAGAATACTAGAGTGGGTTGCCATTTACTTCTCAACTCAGGTAATGTTCCCAACCCAGGTATCAAACCTTCATCTCTTGTGTCTCCTACACTGGCAGGTGGATTCTTTATCACCAGGGAAGCCTAAAACGAGGGCTTATTTATCCCCAAAGAATCTCATTGATACTCATTAGAATTTAGAGTATAGACTTTAGAGAACTTTTAGATTCTTTCGTATTCCCTTTTCCTTATCTGTCCATAGTTTGCCATATTTGTAGGAAATTAATACAGTAATATTCTCTTAATTAATTTGGTAGTTTTCCCTTTGCCCATAAATCTTTTTCTTTTAGTCGAAAATTGTATTGGGCAGAAATCTGAACATTTTGAAACCTTAACTGTGCAATCCATGAATAGGTAAAGATTTCATTGTACTATAGCTATTAATTACACTATCATTTAGTCAACAAGTAATGTCAAATTGCTTTTATCTCTGAAGAAATTAGGAAAATACAAAGATTTATCAAATGCAGTTAGATTTGCAGTTAAACTTCATTTTGAAAAAGCTCATTAGTAGTTATGCTGGATAAACTAAAATTTGAGGCAGTTATTTTAAACTAAAAGTGTTTTGAATCAATATTAAAACAATTATCAGGTGTACCCTGTTCTAAAGCCTAAGTATCAAGTATTAGATGAAAGTAGTGTGTATACTTAATATTTTTTATAACTTCTTTGTCAGAATTAAATTGAAGAGTGTGCATTTCACTTAAAAGCAAAAGAATTCCAGTTATATTCTATCATTGTCTTTTAATTTGAGCTTTAGAAACGTTGCAGTTTTCATTTATTTAATTAAAATTTAGAGTCCTTTCACAATTGCAAAGCTTTAATGAAAATTGTACATTGTCCTTAAATGATTTTATTTTGTTTTCTTCAAGCTAATAAGCACAGATGGGTACCACTCCACTTAGAAGATGTAAGACCAGAGAGTCAAGAAAGACCAGGGTCCCGGAATAGCTCAAGATGTCAACCTGAAGCAAATAAATCATCACATAACAATAGGAGAAATGACACACGAAGTAAGTAACATTTTAAGAGAAAAATGACTAATTTAGCCTTAATGCTCATTATTGTAATAACCATGTATACAATATAAAGTATTTGAGAGTAAGTTGCAGATATTGTGCCTCTTATTCAGAGTTAAAGAGTATATATCATAAGAACAGTAACACAGTCTGTCTGTCCACAGACAGAATTTCTCAATAATGCCCTTTGCAGTTTTTCTGTCTTTCGCAGAATCTAACCTGTGATCACACATTGCTTTTACTTGTCTTCTCTTTCATCTCTATTAGTTTGAGATAGTTCTTCTACTTTTGTCTTTTCATGATGATCTTTTTCTGAAGGACATAGGACAGTTATGTGTCTGTGCCGTACCTCACTTTGGGTTTTCTGATGTTTCCTCATGATTGGGTTATGAGTTTTTGGCAAGAATCCTGCAAAGGTTAAATGATTTTCTTTCAAGTGTGTAACTTGAAAATACATATAATATTGGTGTATCCTATAATTGGTGATACTAACTTTGAGCAGCACTTGATTAAGATGAGGTAATCCAGGTTTCCTTATGATAAAGATACTCTTTCTTCGCTTGGTGATTAACATGTGATTTGAGGTCAGAGACTTTGAGAATACCCATTTTTTTCATCAGACTTTTCATATGAGCTTTAGTTTCCACTGATGATTTTTATTCTTACATGACTGAGGTATTAACCGTGATGGCTACAAATGCTAATTTAGCTAGTGCAGCATTCCTTATTGGCATTCCACTGTAAGGAACAACTCCCTGTTATTATTGGTATGGATTAAAGTCATCTTATATTTTCAGCGGTTGAAATCATTACCATGATTGTTTATTTTAATGCTCAAATTGTCTCAGAGTTGGCTCTTGGGAGCCTCTTATGTATGTTTCTGGATCCTTTAAAAAGTCAACTTTACTGAGCTAATAATCAAAGAAACTACACTGAAATTACTGTCAAGTCCCTAAACACAAGTTTACTTTCTGTCAGATTTTATTTACCTTTTCATAATAAATTCAACTATCAGATCAGATCAGTCGCTCAGTCATGTCAGACTCTGCGACCCCATGAATCGCAGCACTCCAGGCCTCGCTATTCATCACCAACTGCCAGAGTTCACTCAGACTCATGTCCATCGAGTCAGTGATGCCATCCAGCCATCTCATCCTCTGTCGTCCTCTCATCCTTCTGCCCCCAAACCCTCCCAGCATCAGAGTCTTTTCCAATGAGTCAACTCCTCGCATGAGGTGGCCAAAGTACTGGAGTTTCAGCTTTAGCATCATTCCTTCCAAAGAAATCCCAGGGCTGATCTTCAGAATGGACTGGTTGGATCTCCTTGCAGTCCAAGGGACTCTCAAGAGTCTTCTCCAACACCACAGTTCAAAAGCATCAATTTTTCTGCACTCAGCCTTCTTCACAGTCCAACTCTCACATCCATACATGACCACAGGAAAAACCATAGCCTCGACTAGATGGACCTTTGTTGGCAAAGTAATGTCTCTGCTTTTGAATATGCTATCTAGGTTGGTCATAACTTTCCTTCCAAGGAGTAAGTGTCTTTTAATTTCATGGCTGCAGTCACCATCTGCAGTGATTTTGGAGCCCAGAAAAATAAAGTCTGACACTGTTTCCACTGTTTCCCCATCTAGTTCCCATGAAGTGATGGGACTGGATGCCATGATCTTCATTTTCTGAATGTTGAGCTTAAAGCCAACTTTTCACTCTCCTCTTTCACTTTCATCAAGAGGCTTTTGAGTTCCTCTTCACTTTCTGCCATAAGGGTGGTGTCATCTGCATATCTGAGGTTATTGATATTTCTCCGGGCAATCTTGATTCCAGCCTGTGCTTCTTCCAGTCCAGCATTTCTCATGATGTACTCTGCATATAAGTTAAATAAGCAGGGTGACAATATACAGCCTTGACGTACTCCTTTTCCTATTTGGAACCAGTCTTTTGTTCCATGTCCAGTTCTAACTGTTGCTTCCTGACCTGCATACAAATTTCTCAAGAGGCAGATCAGGTGGTCTGGTATTCCCATCTCTTTCAGAATTTTCCACAGTTTATTGTGATCCGCACAGTCAAAGGCTTTGGCATAGTCAATAAAGCAGAAATAGATGTTTTTCTGGAACTCTCTTGCTTTTTCCATGATGCAGCAGATGTTGGCAATTTGATCTCTGGTTCCTCTGCCTTTTCTAAAACCAGCTTGAACATCAGGAAGTTCACGGTTCACATATTGCTGAAGCCTGGCTTGGAGAATTTTGAGCATTACTTTACCAGTGTGTGAGATGAGTGCAATTGTGTGGTAGTTTGAGCATTCTTTGGCATTGCCTTTCTTTGGAATTGGAATGAAAATGGACCTTTTCCAGTCCTGTGGCCACTGCTGAGTTTTCCAAATTTGCTGGCATATTGAGTGCAGCACTTTCACAGCATCATCTTTCAGGATTTGGAATAGCTCAACTGGAATTCTATCACCTCCACTAGCTTTGTTCGTAGTGATGCTTTCTAAGGCCCACTTGACTTCACATTCCAGGATGTCTGGCTCTAGGTCAGTGACCATATAAATTATATCCTCTTGTATTTTTTTGCTCAGCATAATGATTTTCACATTCATCAGTATTATTCCATATATCAGTAATTTCTACCTCTTTATTGCATAACAGTTTTCTGTTGAATGGATATACTCCTTTATCCATTCATCTGTTCATGGATATTTGGCATGTTTCTAGTTTTTGGCTGTTATGACTAATGCTGCCATCAACATTTGTATACAAGCTTTTCTGTGGGCATATGTCTTTATTTCCTGTAAACATCTAGGAGGGGATTGCTAGGTGGTATGGTAAATGTGTGTATGTATATATAGACACACACATATATATATACTTAAACAGATACACACACACATACATACATACATATATTTGGTGCACCACACAACATGATCTTAGTTCACTGACCAGAGACTGAACCTGTGCCCTTGGCAGTGAAAGTGCAGAGGCCTAACCACTGGACCACCAGGGAATTCCCTGAGCATTTGGTTTTATAGTTTTCTATTGAAGTCTTTGTATTTTGTTTTTTATTTTTAAAATATTTTATTTAATTTCGACTGTGCTGAATCTTGGTTGTGTGAGTTTACTTTAGTTGTGGTGGGGGAGTAGTTCTCTATAGTTGTGGCACATGGGCTTCTCATTGCAGTGACTTCTCTTGATGTGAATCATGGGCTCTAGAGCGCAGGCTCAGTAGTGGTGGTGCATAGGCTTAGCTGCTCCACAGCATGCAGAAACTTATACCGAACTGGGGGTCAAACCTGTGTCCCCTGCATTGGCCAGTGCATTTTTTACTGATCCACCAGGGAAGCACCTTCTACTGAGTCTAATAATTTTTAAGGCATGTTGTCCTATGAAAGCATTGTACAGCAAATACCTGTCTAATCACCATCTAGATTTAGTAATTTGGCTATCTTTAATTCATCTGCTGAATCATCTGAAAGTAACTTGCAGATATTGTGACACTTGAGCACTGATGTCCCAAGAAAATGCAGCATCCAAGAAAATCAACACTAATTCCCTTATATCATCTAAAATCTAGTTAATAGTTATATTTACTCAATTGTCCACAAAATATGACTTATATAAAATTATAAATCTTGCTACTGGTATTTAGTGAGTAGAAACTAAGGATAACACAAAGACATCCTGCAGTACCCAGGACAGCCCCCACACTAAAAAGTTATCTGATTCAAAAATGTCAATAATGCCCTGGGTGAGAAACCCTGGTCTCTAGGGTATACACATCTTTACATTTATTTCATTGTTTCAGTTTTTCAAAATTGAAATGTATTTATTTTTACTCTGGCATTATACAAAAGTTCTATCTTCTCTATCTTGGTCAATGTTTAATATTATAGGACCTTAAAATATTTTTCACACTGGTACAGATTAGAAAATACCCTTTGATTGTCTTAACTTGCATTTCTCAAGGTCAGTGACACTGAGCATCTTTTTTTATTGTCTCTTTGCATTTCCTTGTTTGCCCTTCCAGTCTTTTAATGATTTTTTTTCCATCTAAGTCACTGCATGTGTGAGAATGTGCATGTGCATGAGATACATTTGTGAATTCTGTATGTATGCTGGATATAATTCGTGTATTGTGCTTCTGATATCTTCTCTCAGTTTTTCTGTTTTCATTTCCTTTTTTCTTAAGAAAAGAAAAAAGTCTTTTACTTAAATAGAAATATCGTTTCCTTCAAAAATCATATTTATGAAAATAAGTTGTTAGGGTGAAAACAAGTTGTCTTTTTTTTTTCTTTTGGAGTTTTGTATAGTGTAAAACTCAGTTACCTTGGAACTTCCTGAATTTTTAACAGTACAGTTTTAGCAAAGGATCTCATTATCTTTGTAGCATGTTATTTTATTTATTAGAATATCTTCTAATAAGATACTATTATTATTATAATTATTATATCAGAGGATGAGATGGTTGGATGGCGTCACTGACTCAATGGACATGAGTTTGAGGAAACTCACAGAGATAGTGATGGAAGCCATGATTGCTGCAGTTCATAGGGTTGGAAAGAGTCAGACATGACTTAGCGACTGAACAGCAACAACATAAGATGTCTTTTATGCCAGAGATTTTGACAAACTCCTATGTAATCTCTTCAGTTTCTATATTTCTGAAGAATGACCAGTTACTAATAACTGATTACAAAGTGGAGTGGGGTGGTTACCACATTTTTATAAGGTAAGATGTTAATCATAGTTGCAAATTGGAATGTATAAAAATATTTTTATTTTAAAAAAGGTTGGAGGCGTGAAAGAGAAAAGAGAGATGATCAAGATGAAGTTTCCAGTGTGAGAAGTGAGGGTGGTAATATCCGAGGCTCCTTTAGAGGCCGAGGACGAGGCCGAGGACGAGGAAGAGGCCGGGGCAGAGGAAATCCTCGATGTAAGACATGATTTTTGTTTTGTTAACTTAGATGAACATTGAAAAATGTACAGATCCTCTGTTTTTCCCACTATACCGTATAGTGTTTCAACTGATTTTTGTCTGATAATAAAGATGGTTTTGTATTTGTTAGCCCTTGAGAAACTTCACTTTGGATTTTTCTTTATAGTAACTGTTCTTTGTTTTTTTTCAATCTGTGATCATTTTTCTTTCTTTACTACTTCAAGTGAACTTTGATTATTCATATGGTTATCAAGAACATGATGAAAGCACTGATCAAGCATTTCAAACAGAGCTTAATGCCAGTATGATGTATTACTATGACGATGGTACAGGCGTTCAGGTGTATCCTGTGGAAGAAGCATTGCTCAAAGAGTATATTAAGCGCCAAATGTAAGTCATCAGAGGCTGAACAGATGGGGTAGGAAAATCTGTTATAATGTCAAACTTTAACATCATTGATAATGAATATAACACATTTTTCTAAGCTGTTTATTAGTAAAATTAGAGGATTTTAATAGTATTTTATATTTTATTTCTAGGAAATGTTAGCAAAGTATAGAGAGTATTTTAGAAAATTTATATTGGTTCATGTTGTTGTTTATATGACTCCTGCTTTCTCTACTGAGGTATTTCTCTGCTTACAAGGATATTAGTGAAAAAAGCATAATATGAATGATTAAATATAAGAATTTAAAAAGTGAAACTGTTAGTTGCTCCGTCGTGTCTGACTCTTTGTGATTCCACGGACTATTGCCCGCCAAGCTTCTCTGTCCGTGGGCTTCTCCAGGCAAGAATATTGGAGTGGATTGTTGTTACCTTCTCTAGGGGATTTTCCTAACCCAGGGATCGAACCTGGGTCTCCTGCATTGCAGACAGACTCTTAACCATCTGAGCCACTGAGGAAACGAGTGTGTATATTTAAAATTGAACAAGTGAAATTTAGCTAATTTGCAAATAAATGTTTATATTAAAATTTGCAGATGAACATAAACGGCAAAAAATGGTTGCTGTCTTCTGACTTTCTTCACAATTGATTTCAGAATTCTGATTGTTTTTTAACTTTTAAGTTCTCTGTGACACATATTAAAAGGAGACTAATCTTTTTTAGTTCAGACTTTTTATAATAGTTGCTTTCTGAATATTGAAGTTGATGTTAGGAGAATATTGCTTGTTCTATTATCTTTAAGCAAGAAAAAAATAACCCTCTGTGTATTAGTATTGTGTAGGATGTTTTGCATGTTTATATAGTGATTTGCATATTAATATAGATATTTGCATATCTAATTTGCTAAAATTTCAACTTCTTTTTTTAAATTCTTATAAAGGGAAGGGAAAGGCTGTTTTTGAAAGGACATAGCAGTTTAAAAATATCTACTTTTATTTTAAAAAAGAAAATGAACCTTGGCCCATTACTAGAAAATAATTTTTGCATCAGCATCAGCCAGCCATCTTCCTCGGATTCCATCATGATGGATTTGATTGGGTTACAATATGAAGCAACTTGTTTATTTTTTTCTTGCTTCTTTTGTTACAGTTGATGAAAACACTGAAGAAAAGGGCCTTTTTATGGGCAGAAAGTGCCTGGCATGTGGCTATCAACTTCAAATTATTATTCCTTTTTGTTTGTTCATTTGTTTGTTTTGGTAACTCTTGCTACCAGGTCCCTTCTGAGACCTGACAGTGGACAGGCAACTCCATGTCAGGATAACTGGCCTTCCAATGTGCTCATACAGGTGAGGGAGGAGAACAGCTACTTCAGTGTTGACAAAATTTCTGACCATGCAGTGTAGAATCCAGAGCTTCAAGGTGTAGGACATGATAATGTCCCCTAGGACAGTGGACAAAATGTCAGACACAGCACTGGGCATGGCTTCTTTTCTTGTCATTGTTTAGCAGCAGAGTTTTTGGCAGGTACTAGAGCGCCAAGTTTAGAATGGCTGTTTACTGTTATCATTCTCTGATTAGTGCACATCTAGATTTGAGGAGTCATGCTTTTTGACTTTGTGTCTTTAAGGTTTCTCATACATATACAGGCTTATTCACTCATTAGTGTTTAGATTTTTCTCTTTGAGAAGTTCCTGAAAAGCTTCTTGTACTTGTGGGATATTATGCTAAATATTTTTGAAGAGGCTTAACTGTATCATAGGTGTTTGAGTTCTTAAAATAATTTTAACTGAAAATGTGCATTAACTATTGGGAGATAGCCTCTTGGCATTCAGATATAAGTATGTTTGCAGCCCATTAAAAGTTTTAAAAAGTGTATACTGTAAGTACTAGTTATTTATGAGTTTATTTAGGTATTGTGTTTTTCAGAGTACTAGATTAAAAAAATTAATGGTTCAGAGAAGTTTTAAGTCTAAGAACATTTTTAACTCGTGGTTAAATCAGATGTCTTAATGTCTGAAAATTTTCAAATTTAAACATATGTATTATGTGCGCACCACATGTCAGGCACTGTGAAAAGGGCTTTTGAGGTATAACGAAAATCAGAATGTTCATTTCTTCAAGACTTAGATTTTTTTCTTAATTTTCTTCAGTGTTTAAGGAGAGTAAATGATTTACCTAGTGCTACTGAGATGTTAATTGTATTTCACTGATCTAAAGGAGCTTTGCACTTTGATAGTTGGAAAATATCAGTGTAAAAAAACAACTTGGGTATTTACATTTCTAAAATGAGATTTTTTTCTCATGCAGTGAAAGGTAGCTCAAAGCCAGCTTTCATTTATAGGTAATTATTTCTTCAAAATTAAGAATTTGACCTAAATACTTCAAGGGTATCTTTAGTCACCCAGTTGCCACCCTTTGAAAACTTGCTTTGTGATTTGGATATAGTGTAGGATTGTTAAACTGTAAGCCATATCATTTAATATCATATATTTCTTTTGTATTATTCTTTTCTACATTTCCCCCCATTTATCCTCTTGTTTTGTTTCTCTAGAATCTTGTTCTCATTTTTTAAAATATGCAAGCTGTAATTTAAACAAGTGTTTCTGAAATGCCATTATTAATATGTATTCTTCATATTATCTTTGTATGTTGGAACTTGTCGATCCCACAGCTTGTTCATTTATATCTCCCTCTCTACTTTCCTAGAGAGACAATTAAGGTGTGAAAGTTTGCTTCTATAGTTTTTTGCCTATGTTTATACTTCATGGTGTTATAGATGTTCTTTATTTAGCTATATTCTGTTCACTTTTAATGTCTTTTATAGTTCTCCCTCTCAAAGGGGAGGCTGAGGGTCTTGAATCATTCAAATATAAAATTGGGTGTGTGCATCTGTGTCCATATATTCACTCAGCTGTTACTAAACATTGTGCTGTATGCTAGACTTTGGACGTATTAAACAATGTCATTACCCTACCAGCTTAGAAAACACAGCAAACTAATCTACTCTGTAAACTTAATAAAAACTGCTTCTAATATACCATTATTCTCAGTGATGGGAAAAAGTTGGAAGGCAGTCTGTTGACATGTTTAACTTTGTTATTTAGTGTTTAAATGAAGCAAGTTAATGTGACTTTTTAAAATTTTTTTTAATTGAAGGATAATTGCTTTACAGAATTGTGTTGTTTTCTGTCAAACCTCAGCATGAATCAGCTATAGGTATACATATTACCCCTCCCTTTTGAACCTGTCTCCTGCCCCATCCCACCCCACTGGATTGATACAGAGCCCCAGTTTGAGTTTCCTGAGCCATACAGCAAATTCCCGTTGGCTATTTTACATATGGTTAATGTGGCTTTGAAATGAAACTTTCACTTAATTGACTCATTAGAAAGCTAATTATTTAACTGTTTTAAAGAATAACACTCTTTAATTGTTTATGCTTAGGTAAAGCTGATCTAAGTACAAGTTAGTTTTTGAGAAGATAGTATTCTAAATTTCTTTCTATTTGTGTAAGAGAATTTACTAACAGTAGGGTTTTACAGCTATTTATATTTACCCTATATTACAGTAAATGTGTATAATGTTACAATAAATCAAAATAGTTTTATAGCAGTTGATATCTTAAGCAATAGATATTTTAATTTCCAATCGAATAAATTGATGAAATTTATATTTACTTCTTTTTCTTTTCAGTGAGTATTACTTCAGTATAGAAAATTTGGAACGGGATTTCTTTCTTAGGAGAAAGATGGACGAGCAAGGTTTCTTGCCTATTTCCCTGATTGCTGGTTTCCACCGTGTTCAGGCTCTCACTACAAACCTTAATCTCATTTTGGAGGTAATTATTCATATACAGAACAGTCTGTACTTTCAGTTATGCTGTGAACCTAAAACTGCTCTAAATAAATCTATTAAATAATTTTAAGAAAAAAGTAAAAACATTCTTCCCTGGTAGCAGAGCTGGTAAAGAATTGGCCTGCAATGCTGGAGACCCCAGTTTAATTCCTGGATTTGGAAGATCCCCTGGAGAAAGGGTAGGCTACCCACTCCAGTATTCTTGGGCTTCTCTGGTTGCTCAGATGGTAAACAATCCACCTAGAATGTGGGAGACCTAGGTTCAATCCCTGGATTGGGAAGATGCTCTGGAGGAGGGCATGGCAACCCACTCCAGTATTCTTGCTTGGAGAATCTCCATGGACAGAAGAGCTATAGCCTATAAGGTCGCAGAGGTGGACACAACTGAGTGACTAAGCACAGCACAGTAACCTAAGACTCTTGAGACTGTATCTCAAGGCTTTTTTGCCATTTTATAAAATCCAAATAAATGTTTAACCTTGGAAACCCCTCAAAGGATTACTGATGTTTCCACCTGTTTTTAACCCACCCTTCTTGGTTGGGTTGAACCCCAAAACAAACTTAAACATTCTTGGGTATTCTTGGTCCTTTAGTATTTAGATTGCTGTAAAAGAGCTTGTATTCTCATCATTAAAATTTTGAGAAATTTTCCTGTATACCGAGGGCTAATTTAAAATAGTTATTCCAGTTGTGTTCTCAAAGGTGTTATTAAATCTCTTGTCTGTTTTGTTGTAGAATGGTTTCAGCATTTTTGGTTTTCCGTTCTCTACATATATTCATAATATTCGCCCTTTTTGCTATATAGTTTTCTGAATTTTGGCAGTCTTACACACTTGTGCCACCTGTGTAGCCAATCTTTCCTCATACATAGCCCCTTGGGACACTGATCTGATTTTTTTTTTGTCCCTCTAGTTTTGCCTTTTCTAGACTATCATGTAAATAAATTATACATCAATAGTTTGTAGCCTTTTGTTTCTGATTTCTTTGACTTAGCATAGTGCTTTTGAGATTCATTCTTGTTGTTTCATGTATCAGTAGTTTGTTCTTATTGTTGACTGGTATTTCATAGTAAGGATGCACTACATACAGTTCACTTGTTGATAGACATATAGATTGTTTCTGGTTTTTGGAGATTATGAATAAAGCATAGATCTAAATATTGAGGATTGTGATTGCTGGAATCTGTGGTAAGTGTATGTTTAACTATAGGAAGTTGCCAACCTATTGTCCAAAATGGATTTGACCATTTTGCATGCCACCATTTTGTATGAGAATTCCATTTACTTCTCATCAGCACATGGTATTCTCGGTTTTTTGAAAAATAGTCGCAAAGAGTCAGACATGACTGAGCATGCTCAGATCGCTAAGCAAGCTCTAGCTCTGCAATCATTTTCAGTGAAGTTATCGATTTCCTCCTTACCTCTGTAAGATTTCAATGAAGTTATCGATTTCCTCCCTGCCTCTGTAAGAATCTGGTTATAATTCATTGCATCCTTTTTTGGTCTGTTCATATTCCCATTAAGTCCTTAATTTTTGTATCACTGTCTACTTCTATTATAAAACTTACAGCAGTGGGGAAGGGATATTTTTAAAAGAACTTTTGCATTACTATTATGGTTAGCATTATTGATACGTAGTGGCTGATTTATCGTAAGAAATAAAACTGTTGTGAAACAGAAACACATAAGCATAATGATTTAGAACAGCATAGGTCTGTATTCATTTAACATTCATTATGTACCTACCACTTATTACAGTAGGAAAGATGTCTTTTTTTTCCTTTAGGAAGATAGGGCTTCATTAGGCTTTGTAGTCCTCATAGCTCTGGACTTCAAGCACTTCAGGCAGTGTTCTGAGATTTCTGTAAAGTGGAAATTGTTATAATACATACTTCATGGGGTTGTTATAAGTATGAAATGTGTAATGACAGTATCTGGCATACACCTTAAGCTCTAAATAAAAATATACTGTTGCTTTTATATCCTTCTATTTATACTCCTTTTAATCAGCTTTTTCCAATATGTATTTGAATATGCTCAAGTGTTAACTTTCTGAAAAAGCTATCAAAGGAAGCAAAATATTCTTTATCTATTTCCCATATCTACCTTGGTTGAGAATGTCTACATAGCCACACTTACTGAATCTGTTTCCTCCTTTCCCATTCATTTTCACCATACTGAATTCTTTTTCTTTCTCTCTCTCTCTTTTTTTTTTTTACTTATTTACATACGTATGTTGTGTTTTAATGCTCTTGCAGCATTGTCACTTAACAGTTATAGTACAATGTTGTCTATAGTCATTGTACTGTGCATTATATTGCTGTCTTATTTACTACTACTTATAAGTAAGTAGTACTAAACAACATCAATCTTATCCCCTCATCCATTTCCTGGTAAGCATTTTCTTCTTTTTTTTTTAAACAAGTTTCATTTTTTTAGATTCCACGTATAAGTGATATCATACAATACTTGTGTTTGTCTTTCTCTGCCTTTTTTATCTCACTTACCATAATGTGTTCAAAATTAATCCATGTTGTCAGAAACAGCAGGATATCCTCCTATCTCATGATTGAGTAGTATTCTATTGTGTATATATACCACATGGTTTTTATCCATTCATTTTTTAGAGGTCATTTAGGTTGTCTTCATATCATGGCTACTGTGAATAATGCTGCAGTACATTTGGGAGTGCATGTATCTCTTTGAATATTTTTCATTTTCTTTGGATATATACCTAGAAGTGAGTGGAATTGCTGGATCATGTGATTGATCCAGCTTATTGCATTCTTGATTGTTGCTCCAAAACTGAGCTATTTGTGTCTTCTTTTTTTGTTAGATTTAATTGATTCTGTCTCTGCATCTAGTCAGTTGTATTCAAGTTATTTAACGTCTTACATGCTAAAGTTTTCTCATTGTTAAAATACAACAAATAATTGCTTAAGCTATCATAGAGTATTTGGACTTAGAGGAGTAATTAATATAATAATCATAAAGTCCTTAGAACTGTGCTTGCTATTCTCATCTCAAACCTTGTTGCCCAAATTGGCTGACCTTGCGGTTCCACAAAATGTGTGCTGCTCTTTTCTTACTTCTGTGTCTTTGCACAGGCTAGTCTTTCTCTTAGTACCAGTCATAGGACCTGGACCTAGGGATATAACATCTATATGTTCCAGCATTGCTGGTTGCTCATAATAACAGGACCAAGTACAGAAAAAAAGGACCAAATACAGAAAAAACCTCAGAGACTCAGAAATAACTGACTCATTGTTTCAGAGCTCAAGATAACAAGATTTGGTTTTAGTAAAAATATGTTTTAACACTTGTTTTGTCTAGATCTTTTCCTTAATTTGTGTATGCTATGAATCTTTTAAGGCCTGAACGACAATTTTTCTCCTTTCTGTTTTCTTTATTTTCTTGAATTTTTTCCCCTCAGTGGAGAATCCCCTGTGATTCAAGATTCAGTGGGTATATAGTGAAAAATTTCCTTCTCATCTTTCACCAACAGTGAGCTAGTTAAACCTTCCTTGGTGTGGCAAGTAGTGCTACGCCTTTTTATGTATTTTTCCTGAGATCATGCATGTTTTACTACATAATACTGTTTTGCTCCTTTAATAAAAACAGCAATATATTGGGATATCATTCCATATAAAGAACTTTTAATTTTTTCTTGAAATTTTTTCTTTAAATTGTGACATAGCTTAAACACTGTAAATAAGAAATTATAAGATTAAGGATGACTTCTTTTCCCCTATGTATGTACTCATGTTAAGTATTAAGTTTAAGGAAGCTTGGCTTCCCTGATAGCTCAGTTGGTAAAAAATCCACCTGCAATGCAGGAGACCCTGGTTTGATTCCTGGGTTGGGAAGATCTGCTGGAGAAGGGATAGGCTACCTACTCCAGTATTCTTGGGCTTCCCTTGATAGCTCAGTTGGTAAAAAATCCACCTGCAATGCAGGAGGCCTGGGTTCGATCCCTGGGTTGGGAAGATCCCTTGGAGGAGGGAAAGGCTACCTACTCCAGTATTGTGGCCTGTAGAATTTCATGGACTGTATAGTCCATGGGGTCACAAAGAATTGGACACAACTGAGCGACTTTCTCTTTCTTTTCCCGTATATATGTACTCATGTTAAATATTAAGATTAAGGTAGAACATTTTCACCATCCCAGAGAGTGCACTTGTACCCCGTCCTAGTCAGAATCATTGCTCTCCTCAAACATAGCTGCTTTTCAGAGAGTTCCCTCACCTGTTTAAAATATTACATAAAGTATTTGAATTCTTTTATACCCGACTTTTGCTTATTATTTCTGTAAAGCTTATTGTTACGTGTGGCAGTTGTTTATTTTCCATTCTGCAGTAATATTTAATTGTATCATTATGAATATACTATTTTTTCATGCTCCTATTAGTAGACATTTGGGTTCTTTACGGTATGAATATGTGACTGTTGTGAATGTTATTGTACATACTTTTGGATGGACATACATATTTATTGTCCTGTGAAATTGATAAGTAACAGGATATATATATGTGTGTGTGTGTGAGTGTGTGTATACAAATATATATATATATAGTATATGAGCTTAGCTTTTGTAAATACTGCTAAACATTTTTTACAAAGTATTGAGCCCATTGAAACTATTGCCATTCAGAGTGTTTGTCTTCACATCCCAGTGAACACCACTGGTAGTCTTTTATTCAAAGTATTTTGAAAACCCATAGGGAAGTGTTAAGGAGATGTTTCTCTTTCTTTTTTAAATTCAGGTGTAATAAGTAATATGCTGTAAAATGCAGGACTCTTAGGTGTTCAGTTTGAGTTTTGAAAATTGTATAAGCCTGCTCCAAACAAGATATATCAATAGTTCATTATTCTAAAAACTTCCACAGTGGCCTTTTCCAGTCAGTTCCCCATCCTTTTGTCCTTTGCCCAGCCTAATCAAACCACTTTTGTGATTTCTGTTACCATAGATTTGTCTGTTATTTATGTTTGTATAGATGGACTTTTTCTGTCTCCTTTCTCTTTCATTTCTGGGTTTTTTTTTAAAATTTAGTGTTATTTGAAGTATAGTTGATTACAGTGTATTTCTCCTGTACAGCAAAGTGATTCAGTTATACATATATATATATATATATATATATCTTTTTCATGTTCTTTTCCATTATGGTTTATGACAGGATATTGAGCATAGTTCCTCATATTATACAATAGGACCTTGTTGTTTATCCATACATCTCTATATAATAGTTCGTATCTGTTGATCCCAAACTCCTAGTTCATCCCTCTTCCAACCCCGTCGGCAACTACAAGTCTGTTCTCTGTGAAGACAAGGGTTATTTTATGAAACTTTTGTTATATATAGACATACAGAGTTGCATATGGATGTATATCTCTGTGAGGTTCCAATGTAAGATGTTTTTCTAACGGTCAAATCAAATTTTGAGACACTGGGGATCACTTCAGGAGGTGAAACACTAGGATTTGAAAGGGAAGATCCCAAAGGGGAGGCTGAGTATCAGACAGAGTAGAACACTGCCCTCTGGTGGATGGAAAAAGGCAGCACCAGACCTCAGAACTAACATCGTGGCATCTGGTCCCATTACTTCATGGCAAATAGATGGGGAAACAATGGAAACGGTGACAGACTTTATTTTTCTGGGCTCCAAAATCACTACAGATGGTGACTGCAGCCATGAAATTAAAAGACGCTTACTCCTTGGAAGGAAAGTTATGACCAGCCTAGACAGCATATTAAAAAGCAGAGACATTACTTTGGCAACAAAGGTCTGTCTAGTCAAAGCTATAGTTTTTCCAATAGTCATGTATGGATGTGAGAGTTGGACTGTGAAGAAGGCTGAGCGCCGAAGAATTGATGCTTTTGAAGTGTGGTATTGGAGAAGACTCTTGAGAGTCCCTTGGAATGCAAGGAGATCCATCCAGTCCATCCTAAAGGAAATCCAATGAATATTCATTGGAAGGACTGATGCTGAAGCTGAAACTCCAATACTATAGCCACCTGATGTAAACTGAACTGAAAACCTCAGGTATCAACAGGATCTGGGGTAAAGTTGTTTAGTCACTAAGTCATATGCGATTTTTTATGTAACCCCATGGACTGTAGCCCGACCAGGCTCCTCTGTCCATGGGATTTCCCAGGAAGGAGTACTGGAGTAGGTTGTCATTTCCTTCTCCATCATTTATAGTTTTTAAAATTCATCCGTGTTGTTGCAAGATCTGGATGCTTGGTCCACTGCTTTGCTACCAGAGTGTCATTGCTTCCAGATGGTTCAGTGGACAAAACTAGGAAAATATATTAAAAAAAAAAAAAAAAAACATACATGTATCACAAATTCAAAACCATATTTGGGACTTCCCTGGCAGTCCAGTAGTTAAGACTGTGTGCTCCTAATGCAGGGGACTTGAGTTTGATACCTGGTCAGGAACTAGGATCCCACATCCTGCAAGCTGCCTGGTACAGCCAAAGATTAATAGTAATAAGATAAAATACAAGGATGAGTAAGAAAAAAGAAATAATAAAAAGAGATTCTTCTTTATTTCCTTCATTCCATATTTCACACTCTCTTCTCTTTCAGTGATTATCCTGATTCTCATCAAGAGTTTGTTTTTAAAAATTTCAATACTAACTTTATTAATGTCCAATTACAGAAAATATAATTTGAAAAGTAAGCATGATGCTAATATTAAGGTATACAAGTGTAAGATACTTAAAGTAATAAATATAATGTGTTCTCCAACTAAAATACAGTGAGTTTTAAATCTTTATGTTAACACTTTGTATGTTGAGTTTTTATAACTTGTCTTTTTTCCTTGTCTCTAAAGGTGAGTACCCTTGAATTCAGTTAAGATTCAAATTAGTAAGACTCTAATTTTTATTTTGAAGAAATTTTCTTATAGTTTTATTTTGTCCTTAAATTATACCATGTTTATTTATTTATTTATTTATTGAAGTTTATTTTTGAGAGCCAGCATATCCTAGGGGCTAAGAGTTGTCATGTTCAGTTCAGTTCAGTTCATTCGCTCAATCATGTCCGACTCTTTGCGATCCCAGCATTAGGGTCTTTTCAAATGAGTTGGCTCTTTGCATCAGGTGGCCAAAGTATTGGAGTTTCAGCTTCAAAGTCAGTCCTTCCAATGAACACCCAGGACTGATCTCCTTTAGGATGGGCTGGGTGGATCTCCTTGCAGTCCAAGGGACTCTCCAGAGTCTTTTCCAACACCACAGTTCAAAAACATCAATTCTTTGGTGCTCAGCTTTCTTTATAGTCCAACTGTCACACCCATACATGACCACTGGAAAAACCATAGCCTTGACCAGACGTGACAAAGTAATGTCTCTGCTTTTTAATATGCTGTGTAGGTTGGTCATAACTTTCCTTCCAAGGAGTAAGCGTCTTTTAATTTCATGGCTGCAATCACCATCTGCAGTGATTTTGGAGCCCATAAAAATAAAGTCAGCCACCGTTTCCACTGTTGACCCATCTATTTCCCATGAAGTGATGGGACCAGATGCCATGATCTTCATTTTCTGAATGTTGAGCTTTAAGCCAACTTGTTCACTGTCCTCTTTCACTTTCATCAAGAGGCTCTTTAGTTCTTCTTCACCATCTGTGTGGATTACAATAAACTGTGGAAAATTCTTCAAGAGATGGGAATACCAGACCACCTGACCTGCCTCTTGAGAAACCTGTATGCAGTCAGGAAGCACCAGTTAGAAATGGACATGGAACAACAGACTGGTTCCAATAGGAAAAGGAGTATGTCAAGGCTGTATATTGTCACCCTGCTTATTTAACTTCTATGCAGAGTACATCATGAGAAATGCTGGGCTGGATAAAGCACAAGCTAGAATCAAGATTGCTGGGAGAAATATCAGTAACCTCAGATATGCAGATGACACCACCCTTATAGCAGAAAGCAAAGAAGAACTAACCTCCTGATGAAAGTGAAAGAGGAGAGTGAAAATGTTGGCTTAAAACTCAACATGGGGGACAGATAATAGTTTGACCTGGTATTGCCTCATGCTAAGCCTATGACCTTTATCAAGTTACCCTACTTTATTTCTTTGAGCCTCAATTTCTTATCTATGAATCCCACCTTATATTTACAAGGTGTTACGAGGAATCTCTGCATATGTGTGTTTATTATTCAATAATGGTGGGATTTATTATAGTAATTAGGTATATTGCTTAAATTTTACTTGGTAATATTAAGGAAAACAAAAGGAAATATTAATAGGAAAGGAGAAAATTGACAATAAAATTATAGTTGAACCTAATTGAAAATACTCCTGAATTGAAATTTTTTCACAATTAGGATAATGTGCTACATGCTAAATCAGGATATTTCATACTTTGCAGGAGCAAATGATTTAAAATTTTTTTCTGTTCTGGATATTTTTAAAAACATTATGATACTATATGCTGATTTCAGACTTAAATTAGAAATACAGGGTGTACAGTTAAATTTTTGAGTGAAATTGCTTTAATAATTAAAATACCTATTTATAGGCACTGAAAGATAGCACAGAAGTGGAAATTGTGGATGAGAAAATGAGAAAAAAGATAGAACCAGAAAAATGGCCGATTCCAGGCCCTGTTCCACGGAGTGTGCCACAAACAGACTTCTCTCAACTGATTGATTGCCCAGAATTTGTACCAGGGCAAGCG